>NC_058057.1:21516940-21829120 GCF_020085105.1 Siniperca chuatsi
AGACAGCGTGGTCAGCAACACTGGGGCCCTCAGGGACTGTCCTCTCTCCTTCCTCTTCACCATCTACACCACAGACTTCAGCTACCACACAGAGTCCTGCCACCTTCAGAAGTTTTCTGAAATGCAACAAAGTCATCCACGTGGCTAACTGGATTTTTCCATATTTTTCCCTCACATCTTGCAGTCTTTCTCAGCAGATCATCTGTGAACAAAGAAAGGATTATTATTATTTTTTTGTCTATTGTTTCCAAGGTCAAGAAAGAACGCTTTAACAACAGAGGCATTTTAAAGATATATTCAGTCTCGTCCATTTAGGCTCTTTGGTCTTCTGCTATCCCAAAATCCTGCTGTCCTCACTGACTTTCATTTGTAGAGAAACAGCAAAAATGAACTTTTTGAATAAACTTTTTACCTTCTAAGGAAGACATGATATAAAAGAATCACTGAAAATCTTTGACCTCCTTCTCTTTGTTTTTCCAGTGTGGTCAAATAAAGTCCCAGTTGGATTTGTGCCCCAACCTGAACTGTCTGCTGACAAGTGAATGTTCTGGATTCATCAAAACACACCTGAAACCAAGACGATAAACACACCTGGAAAAAAAACCCTGAAGCCAACCCACTGATTCTGATGTAAAGTCCTGCTTTTGCAAACGACAGAGTTTAACCTCAGATATTTATATTGTTACATTAGAGCTCTTTGTCCTGCTGCAAGAGAAGATATTCAGTAGATGTAGATAGCAGGCCTCTTCGTGTCTATAGTACCTCCAACATAAGGCCTTAACCATGTGTCAGCTGGGCTTTGACATGATTTATGCTTGAGTTTCTGTTAAAAGCCCAACTGTATGTGATTAACTCAGTTTATTCTCTGCATTAAGCCTTTCTAACACATGAAGATTAAACTGATATTTCCTCCACAACGGTTCAAAGATTTGATTTGTTGCAAAGATTTGTAGAAAACTAACATTTAAAGTTTATTCAGGCCATTTCAGTGACTTTAATGACCTGATCTGCCCTTCTACAGATCTCTGATAGCTTTTATCTGAGTTGGTTGAAGTGGTTGACTTGCTAGAGTTAAAATCACTGATTGGAGAGATTAAACTTGAGAAAGTGAAAATACGAGTTGATTATGTTCAGGATTTCTTTGAGCACCTCTGTACAACAGCCTAGCAATGAAACAGTACATAGAGATCAAATAAAAACCTGCTCAAACCCATTCTGTCTTTGTCATTTCTGTTGACAGTTTTTCTGAATTCAGGCTTCTTTTGTTAAGTTGACTTTGACATTTACACCTTTGTCAAATAAATGTTTTCTCATGTATGGAGTCAAAATAAATCTATGCTGCAAATGGTGGCCAGAGACTGTATTAATCAAACTGTTGAAATAAAAATTTTGGACTTAAGTGAAAGATAAAAGTGAAAGTTATCCATTTTACTCCCATTTTAATCTCAAGAATAAAACACTATTTATTAAAGTTCTTGTGACTTAGAAATACCTTTAAGTTTAGTGTCTTAGACAGCTTCAGTTCAGAAACAGGCGAGCACACACCTTCTGAGACACATTTTGGATTCAAATCCCTTGGCTTTTTGCAGACTGTGTTATAGATGTGATATGAAATTGATCTCATTTACTTTTTAGTACATCAGTCTACACACAATAGCCCATAATGAGCAAAAAAGTGCTTTTAAAAGGTTTTGCAAAATCAAGAACTGAGATCTCTCACTGAACTATTTAGATCCTTTGATTATCCTTGAGTTATCTCCAGAACTTGATTGGACTTGATGAACAATAGACTAGTTTTATCCAACAATTTGGAGCTGCTGCTTTCCCATCACTCTCCTTGCATCTTCATCTTCTGCTTGTCACTGTGGTACTAAATTCTTCCTTGCTCTGGTTTGGATTTGTATTTCTTTCAATTTTAGTTATTTCCTATTTTTTCCACATTTTTACATCATAAATACATTAGATTTTTTACCATTAATTGCTACTGGAGACATTAAAATATTTCACACAAACAAAATTAACTAACCATACAGGCTTTTTGCAAAATAACATCACTGAGAAAATGTAAGGATTTGCTTAGTTTTTCTGAAGAATGAATAATGGTTGGCCATTCCTCTCTAAGTACACGTGATTAATCACGTGATCACTTGAGAGCTGCTCTTAAAGCCCCTTGGTTTTGTCTTTTAGTATAACATAACTTTATATAACATCCATAACATTAAATATTCATCACATAACAACAATCAAAGTTTAAAAATACAGCCAATAACAAAAGTTTCAACAGTTCTAGGTCTCTGTAGGGATCCTTTCCATTATGTTGTCGGGCACAATCTGAGCCTCTCTGAGGCAAAAACAAGCACTTTTAGTGGACGTACTTTTGACAACCAATTCCAAAACCTTTTGTACCTATATTAGTCACTTAGCCCCCAAAATATGTAAAAATAGGGCCCAATTACCCTTTAAAGGTTCCTTCTACACCTGTACATATTCTAAGTAGGAATAAACTGCTTAATAAATTTGTATTATTCTTTACTGTTTGAGAAATACTTTTACCCCTAAGTTGGTCCTTAAACAGTATTCTTTAAGTGTAATTCTTGATAAATACAACCAATAAAGAAGTCAGTAAAGAGAGCAGTGTTTAAAATATTGTGCCGTTTTTATTTTTGTGTAAAAATCACACAGCTGCTAGTTGACTCTGCAGAGATACAGTACATCCATGCAGTTAAACATCTAGGATCCCACAGCCAAGAGAGAAGGAATTAAATAGAATATTCTTTCGCTGTTAGTCAGCAATTAATGCAAATTTACATATGAGTCCAAAAGTGTGTATCATATACAATATACAACACAGATCTGGGAGCAAATAGCATTCAAAATCCAATCAAAGACTTTGTTAACGACTGATTGCTTCTGCCTGCCTCGATTGCCTTTTGGGTTCAGGGATGGAGGGGAGCTATTGTGCTAGCAAACATAAATCTATCGCACAATAAGGTTTTTAATAGGGTTTTAAATGGTATTAGTTCCAGGTCTGGAAATAATATAACACACTCACACACCAAGTACATCATCGTCCTCGACAGCAGAAAAAAGAAGGCGAGCCTTGAAGAGGAAGGAAGAGAAGTCAGTCAGCCACCGTGGAAACCTGAACGCCAGTCAGGGAGTAAGGCTTTAGAAGAAGACAGATTCTTCGCGAACACACAGGACGCTCCAGGGACAAAACATTATATATATATATATATATATATAAACAAATTAACTAAAGACAGGGTATTTTATGGTACTGGCACAAAAACCTTTCAGTTTCCAAGTTGTACTGAAGAAATAAAACTTAATTGGTTCATTATTTTTCTTCTTAAAGCATCTTCTTTTTTTTTTTTAAATACATGTTAAAGACAAGAACAACATGCAGGTTAAAAGAAAGCAAAGAGAGACGTAACAAATAAAAAAACTCAAAAGAAATAAGGAGGGGGTTTAAGTCCAAAGTGCAGTTGGGTCATTCAGGTCTCCCATTCTGTTGACTGGTCTCCGTCTGTAGTCCTGTTAAGCTTCATCTACAACCAGCAAAGGGTCGTATCTTGCAAATTTAGGGTGAAAGTGCCCAGATAAAACACTGATCTGGAGTTTACTTCCCTCTGGAGCTGGGAGCGGGGGGAAGCAGACTGCTCGTCAGTACCAAAATAGAAACAAAAAGGCAAAATGAATCACAAACATACAGTAGATGGTGTTTTGGAAGATCTAAGATACAAAAACAAGAGTATACTGTTCACACAGTTGCTACTATCATAGTACAAACAGCTAAGTATAGTTGGTCTGTGAAGATGTATCGCCCATACTTGCATAGTGCCGACTGCCCGATTGAAAAAACAGAATTTTTGAAATCAATATCAACTCTATCTGCACCGTCAGTTTGGATCTGTGCACGTGTGTTTACCAACCGGAAAATCACAGGAAAACTTCTCGCTGATCAGCAACACAATTCTTCATGAATTCCGCCTCCTCCAGTCAAGCAGCTGGAATATCTAAAACCCTTCAAGTGAATGTCTGTTTTGACTAAATGCTTTCGCATCCATGTGAAGTTAAAGACTTGAAATAAACACAGCAACCGAGAATGAGAGGATTTAAAGGAAAGCTGAAATGCTGATGCACAGCTAATCAAGAGAAACCTGTAGGAAGGGAAAAGAGGTTGCAGCCCAAGTATAAAGACTGAGCAGGTGAGAGAGCAGAGAGTGATAGTTCAGTCATTTGGCATAAAGTTAAACCATTCAGTCACATCAAACCCCAAACACTGTGTAACAAAGAAAAAAAGACGACAAAGCACATTCATTCATTCACTGCATCAACCACACATGCACAGACACACGTAGACTTCGAGGGGCAGTGAGAAGAGGGAGGTGGGCTGAATTCATGTCACAGGATGAGTCAAAAAAGCCTTCACCATGATGATTTAGCCATTAAAGGCCTCACACAAACATACACAAAAAATCCTGTCAAGAAGTAGCCCCATATGTTTTATGGAGAGACCGACCACACCAAACTCCAGTCAAAAAAACATTGTTTTTTTAACGTTCCTTGCTTACTGGCATACGTAGAGTCCTGGTGTAGACTTTCTCATGTTTTAAAAGCCTCTAATATGTGTTGTAGCATGTTTCTGTGACCAATTTTTAACATTTTTTTTGAAAATGGTGACATTCAGGAGGTAAATGTTCAGTAGGCAGAATGTCTTTGATGATATTTAAGAAATGCTTTTAAAGTCCTGTTTTTCACAATTGTTGTCCAGTTTTGAATAAGTTTTCATTCACAGTAGTAGAAAAGTAGGTACACCAATAAGTGAGAAGACAATTAAAGTAATAGTTTGACATTTTGGGAAATACACTTACACGCTTTCCTTCCGAGAGTTAGATGAAGTAGTTTCAGCATGCAAAACCACAAATTGTTTTTACTTTTCTGTTTCTGTACGGATTAAACAAAAGAGAGACAGAGTGTGAGTTTTAGAGGTGCTGGTAGCTGTAGTTTTGAACTTTGGACAGAGCCAGGCTAGCTGTTTTCCCCTGCTTCCAGTCTTTATGCTAAGCTAAGCTAAGCTTATCATAGACTCCATCTCTGTACTTAACACACATTAGATTGATATTATATTAATATTGATATATTCTCATAACGAAGCGAAGAAGCGTATTTCCCAAAATACTGAACTGCGTCTTTAAATTTGCCTGACTTTTAATAGGAGTTTGGTGTGGCAAACCTTAAGAGAGAATAAACATATTGGTGCTAGCCTCAACTAAGTCACTAAACAGGAACACAACTACACAAACAATCTCACACACACACACACACGACAAACACACTCCGGCTTTCTTCTTCAGTCAGAGAGTAAAGTCATCAGACACCAGCAGTTTGTCTTCCGACCTCACTCGCAGTTGGAGCGTCTTGTCTGCCACTCCTAACAATTTCTCAGTCGGCTGTCATCCTCATGTTCACCTCTCTTTAAAAAAATTGGAAAGTGCCAGTTTGTAACATCCCCCCCGCCCCCACTCCTGTCACCTCCTCCTCTTATTAAGACCGCGCCCTCAGGTCCTTCCGGTTTATGATTAATAATTGTGTGATTGAGCGCAAGAGTTTTAACGGAGCACACTGCAGCAGGTCGGAGCCTTCAGGAAAAGCCAAGATGGTGGAAGGAGGGAGGGATTGAGGGAGGAGTTAAACCGAGGCCCGCAGCCTTGCTTCGGATGAACTACAGCAGAGTTTCCCTCTTCACGTTGGTTAAAGATGAGAGAAAGGTCTGAGCTGCTCCAGCTGGACTTCCAGGGATATCCTCTCTTCAAGCAGATCCTGGAAAATGACAAGATATGAGTCACATTTTTTGCCAGAAAGGAAAGAGTCAGAAAGAAAACATTCATGTGCACATCCTGCATACCTTCAGCTGTTGCTGCAGTTCACTGTTAAGTCGTGCCAACACTGTGTTCGTCTCCTTGTTTCTTCTAATTGAAGCTTGAATCGCCTTTTTGTCTTTTCCTACTGACCTAAAAACACACAAATACACACACTTCTTTATTAAAACGTGATACATACAAAAATAAAAAACAACTTACGTTAAACAAGACCTTCCACAGTCTTGCTAACTAACCAACCATGTCTTCTACCTGGGGATGGAGGGCTGAGTGGCCAGGACGGCAGCTATGACGTTTGATTTCTGCGGACCATGTTGCTCGTCCTCCGGTCGAAGCTCATCTTCAGACTTCAACCTTCGGCGCACAGGTTTTGGAGGAGGGGCTAGTGGACCAGATGAACCCTTGACCTGATGGGAAAACAAAACCAAGAGAAAAATCAACAAAAACATGAATTAAATTCTTCTCTGTTTGCAAGGAAGCTTTCATCTGTCTTTATGTTGTTTCTACAAGTTACAATTTATGTTATCAAATGCATTTAAAGCTGAAACGATGTTGATTAATTAGACGTTTTTGATAATCATTTTGACTACCTTTTTAAGTGAAAGTGCTGGTTCCAGCATCTCAAATGTGAGAATTTGCTGCGTTTCTGTCTCTTTTATGATAGTATACTGAATATCTTTGGGTTTGGGACGATTAGTTGGAGAAAACAACAGTTTGAAGACGTCACATATGGATCTGGGAAACTCTGATCAGCATTTTTCACCTTTTCTGTCATTTATAGACAAATCAATCAATCACTGAATCAAGTAAATAATCAGCAGCTTAACTGATAATAAAAATATTGGTTAGCTGCAGCCCTTACTCATATTGAGCTTTGTCACATTAATAAAAATGTTAATATTCTCACAATGTATACTCAGTAATTACTAAAGACGTGACACCTTCATTCAATTTCTCAGATATTGTTCAGTTGTGTACTGAATTGTTTCAAGTATAAGATCATCTATTCAGTTTATATTTGAAAGTAATTTTCAGAAGATGTTGACTTACAGAGTTGACAGTAGCTGAGGCCCTCTCGTCTGCTTGGCCTTCACTCTTGACTGTTCTCAAAGGGCCGGCTCCCTCTGATGACTTGTCCGCCTGTAGACACAAAAAACACATGTTCATGACAGGTGAAACTCTGAACTCTAAACAGCACAACAGACAACGAAACCTTTAGGTATCAACTATAGAATTATGGCTCTTGTGAGAGGAATCAGTTAGATTCATATTTAAGCATAATTACAAAACTGTCCCCACCAGTGGACACCACAATTATCAATTTTTGTGTGACCATGACCAAAAGGACATTTACAATATGATACTAAAAAGAAATTCAGACAAGAAGGTGAGAATTTTTGACATCCATCAAATTTGCTGTATTATGATTAGAACTTTAATTTTCTACAGACCATCGTTATGGCCCAGTTTGCTGCCAGATTTCTTTTCAGTAGTTACTGAATGATAAATGGCAGAACACACCCACCCATGTAATTTTAATCTGAATAAAAAATTTATTAGACGACTGTGGATGAATCCTTGTCACATACAAATGGTAAATAATGCTAATTTGTTTTAGTGGATATAAAGTTAAGTTACACAGTCTTATTTCACAGTTAACAGCTCAATGTTTGCATCTTGACTCACTGCTGTGAAAGCTTTGAACATAGAATGGCATTGTCAATAAAATGGCAGATGAGAAAGGTAAGAAATTATTTGTTAAAAAGGATTACCATGAACAACTTCCTAGAAGCAGAGATACACACACTCCAGGTAACAACCTACCTGTCCAGGCTCACTGTGCATATCGACCTCTGGCAGGCTGGAAGGCTGTTCAGACGCAGCGAAGGCCTGAAACTGACTGAAGTCTGCGAAATTGGGCTGCTGGGGAATCTGTTGGGGGGAAGTGCTGGTGAGCACCGCCCCGCCTCCCGGTGCACCCTCTGCCTCTACACGATGCCCAGTGTGTGGTGCTGATGTCTAGAGAGAGGGTAAGAGAGGGAAGAGTGGGGTGAAGGTCCCTAATATTGTCAAATCACACTTGTTGACGTGAATGCATTGTTGCTGCTGTTAAGTAAAAGAGTTTTTCTTACCTGTGTGGGCAGCGGTCGAGGAGGCACAGCAGGCGGGTAAGCTATCGTAGAGGGTTGTGGTTGTCCTGGTGCAGATGCCGCGGCGAAGGTGCGGTTCATGTCGAGAGACGAGGAGCGAGAGTGAGAGGGGTGGGGGCGGGGTGGCGGGGAGGGGGCTACCACCTTCAGCGCCTCTGGAGACGTACCCGACTGAGACCTGAACACAAACATTTATGTTTCTGGAGTTATGGAGAGCATACAAATTTTTACTCAATCTATTTAAAATGAGATTTATCAGAGCGCATGCTAATTAAAGTGGAAAGATGGTCATAGATACAGATGCAAGATGACTAAGATCCACTGATACTAGTGATGGGGAAATAACAGTGTATGAGCTGTAAGTGAGAAAGTGTATAAAATGTAACATGTAGTGATTGCCTGATAGATACAAAACTCAAAGACACGTCCACGGTGCCTGTCCATCAAAAGCAAGAAAACAACATAAACCCCAACAATAAACAAAATTAAATCACAAAATAGCAACTGACCTTTGTCTTGTGATTGGCTCCTGGTCTGAGGTGTAGGAGTCTGAACTGCTGTAACCATCACCTTCAAAACAAAAAATGCCCAAAAACATTGGATCAACCTATTGACCTATAATCCAGAAATGTGCAGTTCACAACACAAAGCACAGAAATATATATTTATAGAGTAAAGCCTTACTTAAAGCTAGGCTAGGTAATGTATTTCAGAAGCATTTTTTGTTATATTTGTTGAAATTCTCTTTACATCCAGACAGCAATCGATAAATCAAATGCTCTGAAAAACAAAAAAAAAGAAGAAAAAAAATTCGGCTGTCGCAGGTCTGTAATAAGCCCAGCCAATAATTTCATTCGGCCCGAATGAAATGCTGGCCTACCTGTCTACCAGCCTGTCTACCTGCCTGTCTACCTGCCTGTCTACCTGCACATTGAATTGTGTTTTGGGGGAGTGGCTTTAGAGGAAGGCCTGAAGGGAGGGAGTGGGATTTTTTCAGTTGGATACTTTCAAAATCTCTTGCCAGTTTCTCCAACGTTACCTACTCTAGCTTTTAAGGTGAACTCCACTGATTTTAAAAATCAAAGTCAGTTTACAGGTCTTGAGGAGAACTACTGCACATGTGAAAAAAAGTTGTATAAAGCCTTTTGTGGCTCCAGAGGGAGCTGCGCGAAATCTCATAAATTGCGTGTCCTGTTTTTTAAACTGTCCATCGTGAGTTCAACAATGTTTTAGGAGTGCAATGCTAAATTGGTGGAGTTCTCTTTTAAGCATGAACTCTTTGGCACAGCAGCCCATCCTTTACTCACCTACAGTGTTGGCGGCTACAAACTTCAGGGAGGCAGGTAAATTGGCTTCTTCGGACAGTTCGGGAGGTTTAGCCAGCAGTGGACTGGTAGGGTGGTTGTGGTCTAAAGGTTTGACAAATAACAGGGGAGGCAAAAGTGTTGAGTCTACTGCAGTCAATTATACAGGATGACAACAACAGAAAATTAACCGTCAGCAGTCCTACTACCAATTTCATCCCAAAATATCGTCAGTAGCAGCTTTAGAAACTGCTAATAAGCCTCACCACAAAACATTTCCACTGCATGTTTATGGAAAAAAAAAACCCCAGACGGATTAGGTTTAATGACGTTTCTGTTTACTCATAAATAATGGCAGCCTCTTGAGTTGTTATTACCTCTCCCACATTGCAAGTTCAGCAAGGGACACAATGTTCTGGGCCGTTAAACATGCACTCTCGTACTCGTCCAAAATGTCCTAGTGTGGCTTCTCATACAAGTTTTAATTTTTCTTTCATATTAGCTTTAAATCACATTCATAAGTGATTTCAAGCCCCTCGCATGGAGGGGGGATTGCATATCCATAAAAACAGTCAATAAGCGATGGAAAGGCTTGCGTCAGTCACAACAATTTGCACAGCAGTTTGTTGCTGCACACACATAATGACAGAAACTGACTAAACTGTCATTTATGCTATGATGATGTGAACAGTCAGCCTTAAGGCCAGAGGTCGTCTCACCACTGCCAGTCCTCTTCAGCTCCATCTCCTGCATGTGGATCTTGCTAGGTGTCATCCGGATGGGAACTGGGTGGACGATGGCCGTGTCCTGAAGGACAAATAAAGGGACATGAGGTGAGACAGACAAGTTTCACAGAAGGAGAAGAACTCTTTATTATCAGTTTACTTTGTCAGGCCTTGCCTCCATCTGTCAGTTGACTTGGTTTGATACAAAACAGCCCTGCCTTGTGTATCAAATGCAAACAAAGTGAAGATTCGACTTTATGATTGTTTTTGGATTGGTGTTGACCCATTTTCACAATTTTCAAATGTCATTATTTCAAGAGAATGCATGTATAATATTGACAAAATAATTTTGCAATTACTTTTTCTGAATATTCTAATTGAATTGTGATAAGAGGCACTGAGTATTTCCATTTTATGCTACTTTATAATGATTTTATTCCACTACAATTCAGATAGAAAGATTGTACTTTTACGTCACTTCAATTATTTGACAGCTTTAGTTACTATTTACTTAACAGATTAAGATATTACATACAAAACATATAGTTTATAAAATATGATGCACTGTTATACACTGAACTACCCAACAGTTTATAAAATAGTTTAAATTATCTCCATATTGAACAACTACAACAGTAAAATGCTGCTCACTCTCACTACTGTATCAGTAAGAAGCCAATGATATATGTAACAGTATAACACCCATCATTTTTCTGCATTATGAAAACTTATATTTTTGATACTTTAAGAACATACTTTTATTTGTGTATTTTTTATAATGCAGTATAGCTACTTCTAAATAAATAAAGGATTGTAAGACTTCTTCCACCACTGCGTGCACATTACACCCTCTTAGTAAAACATCTACCTGTGATATTTCATTAAAAGCATTTGCCATTCCAACTTGGGAGAAAAAGTAACTTAAAAGATTGAACGGGTACATTTTACGTCATTGTTCAGGTTCTGCTCAGTGATTTTTGCTGAGGTTTCTGCCCAGAATTTCAGAGCACCTAAAAATCAATCTAAAAAAGAAGCACTCTTGCAATAAAGCAAATTGTGGTAGTCAATACTGCACTTTTTGCCAGATTAATTGTGTAGAGCTATTCGTGCGCCAGTTATTCCTGTAAGGGACAAACAAAATTCACAAAGGACTTGGACAGTTCAACAGTAAATGACAAAAGCACCACACAATTTTAAGTACTTACACAGTATTGACCATATATGGAAAAATTTATCAAACTGCAAATGCACTAGTGATTGGTGGATGTCACTGTAGAAAAAAAAGGTGATGTCCAATAAAAGCCAAGCCACTAAGCCAGCCAAATCACAACACACACTGGCCACTGCTGATGCAGCAGACTGCACTTTGAAAGAACATCATGCACAGACAGAGTGGCAGAGACAGACAGAGAGAGAGAGAGGGAGAGAGAGAGAGAGACAGAGAGAGGGAGAGAGATCCATCATAGGGGGTTAATGTCTGTCCATTAATGGTGAAACCATGCATACTAAGTGATTGACTTACAGGGTCAGCTGGTGCAATGTTAGAGTCAAATTGGGTCAGAGTTTGTGAGCTGGAGGAGCGCTCGCTAAACGTCTCCCACTGCTGCAGGAGACAGACAGACAGTGAGAAAAAAACATGTCAGTCAGCCAGTGCAGTGACATCACAGATTTACATCATCAGCCTGAGCCTCTACCGTGATGCAACATCATCAGTCATCGGCAGACAACGTGGTGATGCGACATCATTAGTGGGAAACAAAACAGACATCGCTGACTTTCATACAGAACAGCAGGCTACCACCACAGTCCAGGAAGTGAGAGAAGAGGTGCTGAATTATCAATAATTACGTTTGATAATGAAGAGGATGAAGTGGCAATCAAATGATGATGGGCTTCACCTAATTAACCCTGAGCAATTAATTATGATGAAACAAATGCAAACACAGCACAAGCAAACAAACATGGAGCTTATAGGATGTGTGAAAACACAATAAGTAATCATGTGTGTCGTGTGCGGGTTGGAACCTCATTGTTCTGGTTCATCTCTGGCCAGGCCTGGTTGAGTGAAGGCATGGAGGGAGATTTGTTGGGGGTGACCTCCACCGGGGAGCCCGAGTATCCAACGTCAGCAGTCGATTCAGGGACCTCTGCATATGAAAAATTAGACACAGGTTAGCCAGATTCCTTAAGAACTAAAGACCCAAATATCAGGGATGTTAAACAAAATGTAATAAGTAATGGCCGCTGTTCAGCAAAAGTTGCATAGGTTTGCTTAAAAAAGTCATTAAATGCCATTCAAACAAACCCTCAGAAATATAAACTGATTATATGGATTATTGCCACTGAATACTACTTGACTTAATTCTGCATGTGGTTTTCTGTTCAGATGACGTCTATATTTAGGGTTTGCACCGCTGTTAAACACCAGGGACAGATTTGGCAAATTATAGGCAAAAAAGGGGAGAAACATTTGTTAATTTAATTTCAAATTCAAGATTAATTCCAATTTCTGTAAGCAGTTCACTAATACAATGTAGTGCAAAAAGTACAACCTGCTCTTCAGAGGACATAATATTAAAACGAACGCTAGTAGTTTTTGGCATGCACACAACACAGCAATGGTACCAAACACTCCAAAGGCATTATATTTGGCAGTCCATGGCTAAAAAGCTTTACATGAAACTTGAAACCCCCAATAGAGACAAATAATTTTGCCTATTGTGTTGCTATTCTCTTAAAAATACAATTCTCTTAAAATACAGAAAACAGTGATCTCCATTGCTAAGAATTTTGTCTTTCTTTGCTGTTCTGATGGTATCCAAAATGTATTAACAAGTTATGTGGAAAATAAACAATGCTTAATTAACAAGCTGAATTTGTCGATCAGCTAATGAGTAGATGTGACATTAAAAGGGCAGCAGAAACATACAGTAGCCCCATCATGGAAAGTAAATAATAAATAATTATAATAAATAAATTAACTACAACCATCGCAATTCAGGTTTTGCATGCTGCAGTGCTGTAACCTTATAGGTTTTATGAGGTCGGGAAATTAGGGCAGAAAGCAACAGAGAGAGAGGCTGTGTACCTGCTGAGTCATCCAGGTCAATCAGCTTTGGCATCAGGCTCTCAGGCAGCTTCTCTGGGAGGTCATAGCCATTCTTCCTGGCCACAACCAGGTGGAAGGCAGCGCAGAACTCATCCAGGGTGAGCGCTCCGTCTTTATCAAAGTCTGACAGCTCCCTTCAAACACACATTAGACATTAGTGAGTGTGTCGTCCTGACAAAACGCGTCCCAGTGGCAACTGTAGGTGCAGCGGAGAGCTTTTTCAAAATGGATCAGCTGCCTTTCAATCTGACTTTAACTTTCCCATATCATTCAAAAGGTTTAGTCTGCCCTCGCTAGTTCAGATGTTGCTTCTTCTTTTTTTTTTTTTTTTTTTTAACATTTAATGATTAATACAGTCTAGTTCACACTCTGTACTGTTATGAGTTAGTGATACTAGTAGCAACGAGTCCTGCTCAAAACAAGTTGTGACAACCAAAATCAAGGGTAGGTCCTACGGAAATGATTCTGTAAGACTCGTAACAGGAGCTGACCACTGGTTTTTGATATGCAGTAATGAACTGAGCAAGGATCCAGGAAAATGTTATTCCCCTTCAAAACAATAGCAGGTTTGTAGATTGGGGTTCAGATGCAAATTCAATTAATCATTTAGGTAATTTATCGAGTAAAAAGCCAATATTTTGCTTTCTACAGCTTCTCATTTATCAGAAAATGTAGATTTTCTGCATTTCCTATCACATATCGATGGCTGTACGACTTCATGCGAAGATACACAGACTAGTAGATCAGTAGCGCTAGATAACACACTGTAAACAAAATAATTAAAATGGTTGTTGTTACTGCCCAATCCACTATTTAATGGCTCTCCACATCAAGTTGAATAATTATGGAAATTACTGTCATCCTGCCACCGTGTAAAAAAAAATTATGAACTTTTGATATGATGGTCAAAAAGCCCAGTATTAGTTGCACTGCAGGTTCAGACATCTTTCTACATGGTACACTAAATATCTCCAGGACGGACAAACACAGCAGAGATTGGCAGAATAGTGACGACTCACCAAATATGTGACAACTCTAAAATCGGTAGTTTTGATTTAGTGAAGAACTCTTTTGCGGCTGAACCTGGAACACAAAGAAACAGAGTGCAGATGATTAAAACAATCCACCTTTGATAACACAAGTCTCGTTTTGTGTGGGTGTGTCTGCATTTTCCTACCAGGTATGAAGCCGGTGAGGTCTGGCTGGATGGTTTTGAACTGGTTAATATAATACTGTCTCTGCTCATCCGTGATCTTCCACGGATCATCGTAGCCGCTGGACTGTCGCTGGATCTCATTGGTTGTTGCTGCTGAGGCCACTGTTCGTATCGTTGTGCTTTCCTAAGGGAAACCACATGGGACATTTACACAAACATTTAAGAAAGTAGCACTGGTTAAAAGGAATACACACAATTAAGTATATTCTTCAGTGGCTATATGTACTACGTGTTTCTTTCTGGTCACAGTTTGGACTTAACACTTAAAACTGTTACAAATGCTCATAAATGTGGTACAAATATTGCATAGCAAAATACTTTTATTATACCCAAAACATATTATTCTGGGAATTTGGACTAGTGGGACAGACAGAAGCCCATCATCAGATCTCATGTTGTTTAGCTCAGAATGACAATTAATAATAAATAATACTGTCTAAGAAACTAAAAATCAGCATGATGCCTCTCTGAAATTAGGCACTGGGTACAGAGGCTGTATGTGTTTCCCTGTGCTGTTTGTCCCTTCTGTCTTCTCTAGCTCTGCCCAGGTGTGCTACATCTGATTGCTCAATGAGGTGCACCTGGCCTGGGAATGAAGTGCTTAAAAGCTGCTGTGCCAGCATCAGAAGAGAGGTTTTCTGGAGTGGGGAATGCTGGTCTTCCTGCTTCTCAGCCTGGGATTTTTGTGTTTTGACAGTCTTGAGTTAGTGTCTTGGTTGTTTGTATGTCTTTATGCTAAAAAATCCCATGGATTTGGTTGTTTTGGGTCAGTGGTGGAGTGTTGTTCGCTTCATAGGGCCGCCTAAGGGTGGAGCGTAACACCAAGCAATGTCAAACAAGTTGCTTGAGTTTTAGTTTTGCACCACTGGCAGAGAAAACACTTGTTGGCTCATGTTTGAGGCACCACTGTGGTTAGTAAGATATCTCATGTTTTATGTTTGCAATGTCTAATGGTGCCTTTTTATCTGATGAAAGAGGCTGATGATGTTTACCATCATTATTAACACAGCATGTCACAATATTGTGCACAGTCATAACTTGCTAATCTATGTTGATGACTTGTATAAACAGCACTACGCCGTTTTTGTTGCATGACTGGTGGTAGTAGTAGTTCAAGTCTATGCATGTGGACTAGGGAAAGACTTGGTTTTTATCAAATAAACCTAAATCCCAAACATTTTTTTAGTATCATAGCAAATAATAGTGGTGATAATGATGAATACATTTTTATAAGGGCCAGAGAGAGAATGTGTTTGCTTGCCAACTAAAGAATTTAAAGCTAAGTTGCTGCAACAAGTGCGTTGCCCAAAATTCAATTGTAATTTATCAGGGAAAATCAGTATGTGTGACCAGCCCAAGTATTGAGACAGTGACAGAAGCGTAACACTGCCCTACCTGGACTGACGAGGGATGCATTGCTGGGAGTGGATGGCTGGATGGTGGGGTGTCTGCTGTGAAACTGACCCAACTTTCCTGCCCTGGAGGAGGAGGCGAGTGGGACGACCACATGCCATCACCGGGCACTGGACCTGGAAGGGAGTAAAGCATACAGTGACATCCCATGGTACACAAATAAATATACTGCAAGTGTTATTAGGGCTGCAACTAATCCAAAACCCAAAGATGTTCAGTTTACTCTCTTTGCTTGAAAAATAATTGATTTATCAAAATAGCTGCAGATTTTGTCGATCGACTAACCGCTTAATCATTGCAGCTCTAGAAAGGATTATTTTCATACTCCACTTTGTTCCCCTAATGAGTAACCGCCACTCTCATCAAACATCATTTATGTACAAGCTGCACCAGGAAGTTGCAAATACCAGGAAGTAACACAAACAACCAATATGCTCTGTGCTGCCTCTTTCTGACCAAAGTCACAGCTAGAATCAACATTTCTGCAAAGTCTGTCACATTTTCATATTGGCTGTTGTCATCATCACCCACGAAGTGCCGCTTCTTTGCTATAGTCACCAAAATATGGTATGTGATCTCCTATAAGATAATGACATTTACTCTTTTCAACTTTAGAAAACACTCCGTTCTCCAGATAAAGAGACCACTATCATTCACCTTGTGGCCTCTGCCTACTGACTTTAATTTAGGGCTGCAACTAACATTTTTAGCATCAGTTAATCTAGATTATTTTCTCGAGTAATCTGTCTATAAAACAAAACAATCAGAAGTCCAAGGTGATGTCTTGTTTTGGCTGACCAACAGTCTTAAACCCCAAAGCTATTCAGTTTACAATGATATGAAACTGAGAAAAGCAGGAAACCTGAGACACTGGAGAAACTGACAGAATTTTTTCTTAAAAAATGACTCAAAATGATTGACTGTTGAATGACTAATAGTTGCAGCTCCACTTTAATTCAAAATGCTAACACATCGGCTAAATCCTAACAGTGTGAACATTGCATTACTGTTAAGAAACTACTATTGAGAGAGTCCTACTCCCCCCTCAACTGGCTCTCAGGCTAACGGCCCTCTCGTGACTGATGACTCCCCCCCCCGCCTGTAACCTCTGCTGTGTCCCTGACTGCTGACCAGGTGAGAGGACAGCTGATGAAACTCCACTCAAACAAGGCTGCAGGCCCTGATGGAGTTAACCCCAGGGTGCTAAAAGCCTGTGCCCCCCAGCTATGTGGAGTCCTTCAACATGTCTTCAACATGTCTTCAACCTGAGCCTGAGTCTTCAAAGGGTCCCTGTTCTGTGGAAGACATCTTGCCTTGTTCCTGTGCTGAAGACGCCACGTCCCAGTGGCTCCAAGGACTACAGACCGGTGCCACTGACCTCCCACATAACGAAGACCCTGGAGAGACTGGTGCTGGAACAGCTGCGGCCCATGGTCAGACACCTCCTGGACCCCCTTCAGTTCGCCTACCAGCCCCGGCTGGAGTTGAGGACGCCATCATCTTCTTGCTGAACTGCATCTAAACCCACCTGGACAAGCCGGCAAGCACGGTGAGGATCATGTTTTTTGACTTCCCCAGTGCTTTCAACACCATCCGGCCAGCCCTGCTGGGTAAGAAGCTGGCAGCGGTGCAGGTGGATGCCCCCCTCGTGTCCTGGATTGTTGACTACCTGACTGGCAGACCACAGCACGTGCGCCTACAGCACTGCGTGTCGGACAGCGTGGTCAGCAACACTGGGGCCCTCAGGGGACTGTCCTCTCTCCCTCCCTCTTCACCATCTACACCACAGACTTCAGCTACCACACAGAGTCCTGCCACCTTCAGAAGTTTTCTGATGACTCTGCTGTGGTGGGAGGTATCAGCAGTGGTGATGAGACTGAGTACAGGGCTGTGGTGGGGAACTTTATCTCACAGTGTGAGCAGAACCATCTGCAGTTCAATGTGACAAAGTCTAAGGAGCGGGTTGTAGATCTACAGAGGGCCAAGGCACCAGTGACCCCGGTTTCCATCCAGAAGGTCAGTGTGGACATTGTAGAGGATTACAAGTACCTGGGAGTACACATGGACAATAAACTGGACTGGGCTAAGAACACTCAAGCTCTTTACAGGAAGGGCCAGAGCCGCCTCTATTTCCTGAGGAGGCGGAGGTCCTTCAACATCTGCCGGACAATGCTGAGGATGTTTTATGAGTCTGTGGTGGCCAGTGCTATCCTGTACGCTGTTTCATGCTGGGGCAGCAGGTTGAGGGTAGCGGACGCTAACAGACTCAACAAACTGATCCGTAAGGCCAGTGACATTGTGGGGGTGGAGCTGGACTCTCTGGTGGTGGTGTCAGAGAGGAGGATGCTGGCCAAACTACATGCCATCTTGGACAGTGTCTCCCACCCACTCCATGACGTGCTGGTCAAACAAAGGAGTACCTTCAGCGGAGGACTCATCCCCCAAAAAAGCACCACAGAGCGCCACAGGAAGTCATTCCTGCCTGTGGCCATCAAACTCTTTAACTCCTCCCTCTAAGTCTATATGACCCTATTACTTATTACTTATATTATTATATTGTATTATTATTATTACATACTTATCAACCAGAAAATCCACTTTGTACTTTACACTTATTTTAATTTTATACTTATATCCACTTTGTACTTAATTTATCTTGCCTGTATTATAGTGTATTATATTTTGATTAGCTTAGTACTTCTATTCCTGTGTGCACTGACGTGATAGTGAGCAGCTGTAACAAAAGAGTTCCCCTCAGGGATCAATAAAGTATTTCTGATTCTGATTCTGAGCAGCTGTGGGTCAGTGGATGTTACCTGCTTGTGGTTCTCTGAACTGCGTCCACACAGCTCCAGCTGCAGCCACCACCGGCTGTCTTTCTGGGTTTCCTCCGCTGTGCTGCCGCTTGTGTTTCCTCCACGAGTGAGGGGAGGTGGGGGGAGACTGGTGAGGGGAGACCACCGGGGAAGTGGGCTCGGGCTGGTAACACACAAATACAATCAAACACATGAAATATGTATGCAGATTTAAAAAAAAAAAAAAAAAAAAAAAAATCAAACTGGGTCAACATGAAAACAACTGCAGATTTAATAACTATGAACGTCTCCAGGCATGCAATCTTTTAAAATCTTAATTTGACAATAAAGAAACAGACGTTCAGTGTGCAGAAGTGTAGCCACTACAAGATTTCCAACTTTAACATGCCACATCCGAGCCAAGTACAGGCAAATAAATACTGCATTGAACCTTTTTATCTGCTCATCACAGATATGGCATGTTCAAGCAACCAGTTAATGAACGTTTCACAACAGATGAAAATAGATATGAGGAAGAAGAGGTCTATATAACTGACAGGCAACACACTGCTGGTTTCAGCAAGCATAAAACTTCAGAGAGCAATTTCAGCTCAAGTACTCAGCCATGCACAGGAAAAAACACAGGAAACACATCAGTATTCCAGTGGCATATCTCTAGTAACTGCTGGTTTCAGCTGTAGAAAGAAACAAAATTTGTGTATCACGTTCCCCAAAAGATAGATAATAGTAAAGTCCATATTTAAGCCAGTTATTGCGGGACTAATTGTGGGAAAGCATGTTGTGTCTTTAAACATCAACCCTATGTCTAAGCCAATACCTTCATTTATTGTCTATGCACATATAAATGTATTTTTATATCAAAAGGACAGGTAATTATAGGAAAAACAGCAAAGAAACACAATGATATAAAACATTAAAAAGTACAAAATGAAAGTAAAATTACCAACCTGTGGTTCTATGCTGGGTGCCAGGGGCTGGATGACCTCGTGGACAGGAAGTGAAGTGGATGACGGGGGACCTTTCTTGTTCTGGAGAGCCCGGCCTGGTGGTCTGGGTATTACTGCGGTGGCAGAAGCCGGGTATAACCCCTGACTGTCTGTGTCCTGGTACAACGCTGCATGCCTCGCCTCTGCCTCATTCTTCCCCACTACGAACCTGGGCAGCGGCAGGTCTTTGACTGGCGAGACAGGAATCCATTCAAAGGATTAAAGGACAGATTTGTTTCATATTGATTTTCAGGTGCTTTAATGCACTAAGCGTGAAGACCGAAATCATTCCCCATTGCACTAAAATTGTCAGATATCATCAGTCTGTGATGTTTGTTATTTTTTGCTGATGAGTTTACTTTTTTGGTGTAGCCACTTTCCTTCATCCTGCTCCCATCTGCTTCTACTTCAGTTATTGACTCCTTACATTTCCCAGAATGCCTAGAGAAGGAGCATGAACTTGTTGCAATCAGCTGTGATTTACAGGTGTTCGACAGCTGTATAATGAGAACAACAGTGTGAGAGTATCCCCTACAGAAAGAGTCAGGTTGCTTCCTCAAAATAAAACATGTACTGACTGCTGGTACATTGAAGGTACTGTTGCTGCAGTAAATGGTGTTTGTTTCCTCTATACTGGACTTGTGTGATGTTGATTGTCAGAACTTTAACTTCCAACATTGCAGCACTGAGGACATCTACTTTATCTCTTTATCTACACAAAATAAATGATAAAAAAAATACAATAAAATAAGCCAGGCACAAATGAGTAAAACAGACATGCGACAAAAAAAGGAAGCGTATAAAACAGATATAAAACACACAGAAATGATTGACTGGCTAATATTTAAAAGAAGATAGTAATAAGAACGCTTATCTCTTTACCCAACTGATTAAAAACTCATTGTGTCATACTGAACAGGGAAGGAAATAAATGAGGTGTATGTTGTATTAGATTGTCATAATTAGCCATAATTAAGTAGGAGTTTAGTTGGCAGATACTGAACCCACTGTAGCCCGACCAATAGTGCATTTTTGGAGCCGATTGTGATATACATATATAAAACTTGACTGCCAACTATTTCGATAATCGATTAATCGTTCCAGTCATTTCTTCAGCAAAAATCCCCAATATTTGCTGGTTCCAGCATCTCAAATATGAGGATTTGCCACTTGTCTTTGTCACATATGATAGCAAATCAAATATATTTCTGTTTCGGACTGAGATAAACAAGCTATTTAAGGACGTTACTTTAGGCTCTGGAAAGCTGTGATAGGCATTTTTCACAACTTTTGACATTTCATAGACTAAATGATTAAGAAAATAATCGGCGGATTAATGAATTATGAAAATAATCATTAGTTGCAGCCCTGTCAAATGGTTTAAGAAAACAACTTTCTATTCAATATCTCAGCATGACCGAGGTGACTTTGGGCTTGCTGATAGCACAAAGTAAACGAACATTTTTAACTCACTGTATCTAATTCTGAGACAGCCTTATCTTTAAGAGAGAAAAGTACAAACATCCCCAAATCTAATAAGCATCACTTTGTACATCATGTCCATTTTGCTATGAGGAAGTGGCCTCTGTGCTTCCTTATATTTTTATCAAATTATGAAATATTTTCAGTAACTTCATGTTGCAATATTTCAGGCCAAACAAGTAACTTCATGCAGCGGGTGACTGTGACATCTTCCCTTGTGTGTCAAACTGAAAGATGCAATTTTGCAGATAAACCCTCAAGGGTTTCGACTACAAACTTTTTATTTAATTAATAGAAAGCTAGTAGAAACAGCCCTTATTGTCAAGCACCTGATAACACCAACATTGGGCTCCTGCCACCAAAATTACAGAATGGCTGCCATGAAATGTATCAAATAATTTCTGATAACATTACATTTTTGTCCGAAGTTTTCCACACACACACACAATGAGCAATTTTGGGTTCAGTGTCCTGCTCAAGGACACTTTGACATGTGGACAGAAGCAGGCGGGGATCGGGCCGCCAACTCTACGATTAATGGACAACCTTCCCTAGCAGCTGATTAAGATGAACTGTGATTGATTTATTTTAACTGGCACACAATGTGTCCACAGACTGCACGTTTTAAGCATCTAACACACCAAAGAGTATTTTTTTCAAGTATTATTCACATCCTTTTTAGTATTAAGCCCATCATTTGTGCAGTTAGGTAACACAGACTGCATTCTTCAGGACTTCCTCTGTAAGTTTTTTACACTGCTCTTTGCTTCCTGTCCCATGACCTCCTCAAATTCATTACGATTTTGACCACCCTGAATACACAAAAAGCTTTGAGATAAACAGAAAAGTGTGTTTGAGAACCCGGTGTGTTTTGTATGATGGTGCTGAGTGGGAATCTGTTCTTTCTTGTGTGAGAGGTGGTTCTGAAGTAAGGTCAATGATTTAATTCAACGGTGGACTCACCCGAGTTGAGGCTTTCCACCCTCAGGGGCAGACCGGCCTGGGCAACGGCAATGAGCTTCAGAGCGATGTAGAACTGGCTCCGCCCGAAGTGACCCAGCCGAGTGGCTCCACATAGCTCTGTGATCTAAACCCACACACAAGGACAAGGAGGAACCGTTAACAACATTGTATTAATCCAAAAACCTGAAATTAACCATCACTGAGATAAGAGAAGACCAGTCTTCCCTCTGACAATTCATAACTTACTAAATTTAACATGGAAGAGTTCAACAAGAAACTACACAATATATAACTAACATTTGGGGTTTACTTTAACACAAGTGTCACAAGCAACACTGCAAACACCTGATATATTGTTCTTAAGTTCTCCAAAGACTTACTGACTTCATGTGATGCAGTTTACCTGCTTTAAGTCACAAAAACAGCACAAGCAACAGTTTTATTTACTCTGTCCACTGGCAGATGTCCTGTGGGTCTCGCCACTACTAAGCCAGATTATCACATATTTTGTTGTACTTGACGTCATGCTGAGCAGGCTTTGTCCAAAATGGTAGAATGGGCAGCAAAACAGAAACTACAAAATGTTTAAAATGTGCACAGAAACATATAGGAGCATTTTTGGTGAGAGTGTATAATGCATAATGCGGTTACATGATTAATATGCGGACACCAGATACCTGTGGGGGATTAACACCCCGGGAGATAAACTTTTTAAACACATTAGGATGACTCCTCAAGTGTGAGTCTTTCAGTACTGAGAGCCACAACACCGACAGCCCGCCACAGCTGACTGATCCCTTTCTTGCTGACAAAGGACTTATTCTGAGTATGTGTGGATACAAAGCACCAATGACTTTTCTCAGCCTGTTACAACATGACACTGTAGCTGTATGTGTCTCACAGGCCACCACAGTGTACATTTTGAAATTGGAGGATTACAACACTGCCTAATTCTTCTATAACACAGCTGCTCCCCTTGTTGACCTTGAAACAGATTCTGACTCACAAACTACAAATATCGGCCTGCTGAGAGACCTGGAGCCATTGAAATGGGCTGCTGCAGTTTAACTGGCTACTCATAACTCATAGTTAACAGGACAGAGCAGGGGCAGTCTGCATGGCAACAATGGTTGGTGTGTGACCATAACATGAATACTGTAATCTGACAAGAAGCAAATGTATCTGTGGGTTAATATATATATATATACACAAGGTCTGTGTAAAGGCTGGACTGTATTGTTGAATGATAAATCATTCCTCAGTCTTGTAATTTTGAGACGGTTTCGGTTAGGTGACAACTTTTATAAATCACACTGACAAGTAGACACTGTGACATTGGGTCTGCATTTCCGCCATGTCAGCTGAACCCAGTAGCGAACAAAATAACAGATTTTGAGAGTGAGAAGACAGGAAATAGTGGGCAGTAATGTGAAGCAAGGGGCTGATGAGGACATAGTTTGCTACTAGCTACGTTATGTACATCAGGCGCTGTTCAACACATGCCCACAATAAGATACTTACACATACCAGCGTCTGTTACATGTATAACATGTTAATTTGAGCCAACATTTTCAGCTAACTATATGACTTTGCTGCCTACTATCTTGGGCTAAGGCTAACGTTAGCCAGAAGAAGGTGTGTCTCTTTTGCTGCGCAGCATTGCTAACCACCAAGGCTAACCATATATTTACTGGATGACAGGTCAGCTCTGACAGCCAGGCAAGTTTGTAAAACAGCGCTACGTTTCGTGGCCAGCCTCACAGTCTGATGATAACACTTTAAAAACTGGCACTCGCTAACGCTAGCTTACCTGCAGGACAACTTCGCTGGGTAGCTGGGCCGCCCGGAAAAGGTCAAGAACTCTTCCATTGGAAGCCACTTTTTTGGTGTTGTCCGTGTCGCAGTAAACGAACAAATCCGAGTAATATTTCTGCTCGATATCAGTCAACGTTAGACTTTCCATCGTAGTACCAATCGAACCTGAAAACCAGACTAGTTGGCTGTTGATTAGCCCTTAGCCAATGGCTGGGGTAGGATCCAAAAATGGGCGAGACTTCAGGATCCCAACTTAGCTAGCGTTACTGCACTAGCTAACGTTGAGGTTAGCAGTAATAATGTTCACAACGCGCTGTGTAGACTTGTTGTCGTCTGATCCCACTCTCTGTAAAAATCCGTAAAGCTATCTGTTGCCGAAGACAGCTGATCACCATTCAAAAAAAATCAAATAAGGAATGCTTTCATACAGTTATTCACTTAGTTAACTTGTTGGGCCAGCCAAGCCAAGCCAAGTAGCCAACAGCTGGCTAGTAGTGCAGCAAGCTAACTGCTACCTTGAATCAAAGTCAGTGGCACTAACGTTAAGCTAACTAGCAAGTCGCAAAGTGCGTCCACCTCCTCAGCCTGGACATCTACCGCGTTGATCTCACGTAATAGCACTTGTTCTCCCTTGAATCCGTTATGGGATGGTGTTTCTGCGTTTCGCTAGAAACAAATTCCTCTGCGCGGCCGTTAGAAGTAAAGTTTCATGGTCTTTGGGTTCCTTCCTCTAGTAATCTTAGCCGCCATTACTACCGCCAGTGTCAAGCCACTCAGAGTGAAAATACAACTTCCGGTAGGATTCTTCAAATTAAAACACCCGTTGACGTGCAATTCAGCTATGTATAGTGGCGTTGTTTCTCCTGCTCAAATTCAAGCTTTAATAACATTTTCACGGGCTATTTTCCTCCACGGCTCAAATGTGAGTATAATTGCAGTGAAGGCTGGATTAGCAACCAGGCAAAGTGAGCAACTGCCCTGGGGCCCTAGGCTGTTTGGGGCCCCGAATGCCCCAAACTCATTATACAAATTGTTTGTGGTAATTTGATTAATTGTAAATGTATTTGGCAACGTGTACCATTAATGATGCACTCTCTGTCTGCCTGTGTCTCTTTCATGAGTGATGCATTGTGCCTTGTGTTGAAATTCACATGGTGCACATTCCTAAATAAAGCAGGGGGTTAATGGGGGCTCTCTATTGGGTAAATCTGGCCATGACTGCAGTGACATTAAGGGACAGCCTAAGGTTGTGGTCTGAATATACAAGAGACTGATGAATACACATATTGTGTTGTGCTTTCATGTTGCATATTCCCTAATTAATTTCAGTTACCACAGGTCAAACCTGGGGCCAAGTAGTATTCCACCATAGAAAAACTGTTCACACTGCACAGAGAAAGAGGGAGGAAAATTAGGTTAGTAGGAGCCTTGCAGCTTCTTTTTGCTCTGGGGCCCCCAGAGCCAACATTAAATTTTAGAGTAGTTCTTACATCTTCTTTCTAAAGGTGAGAGTGTTTTTTTTTTAAATGTATGAATTAAAATAGCAAAAATATCACCCATGTCTCCCAAAATGTTCAACTTTAATTAATTAATTGTAGGCTACTTAAATACTAAGTATATAAATAAATGAAGATAAACGTAATTCAACTGCAACATAAAGTAATGTTCATAAACCGAGAACACTCCTCTAACAGGAGAATCTTCTGGCATATAGCCAATAAATACTATGCTCCCCGAAAAACAAAGTTACGCTTTTGTCCTGAAAACAAACTCGACACACTTCCGGTCTGATCTCGGGTGTCTTATGGCGAGCTTGATGTCTCGCTACGTCACTGGGCTACGGTCTGAGTCAGCGCGAGCTTGCTTGGCCTGCAGGGACCCGGATGAGTGATTTCAAAATAAAACCTACAGTGATACCATGACTGTTGTGATAGAGACGGGACAATTTGCTGTAGTGAGAATACAGCCAATACAGACGGGAAGATGTTAGACTCACAAGCGTTAATCAGGAGTAGGTCACTTACTGTTGTCTTTTTTAGTGTTTAATAATATGTTAATAAATACATTTTGTATCATGACCAAGATTTGGCCCAGATTTTCTTTGTGGTCATTTGATTAAACACATGAATCCAGGAATATGCACCATGTAGGCACAAAACTGAAATAAAGAAGGTACTACATTCTGACACAGGGACCCTCTTTAAGACAGGGCCTTAAGACCAGGTATAGCAAGACCCATCTTAAGGTCCTCATCATGCCACTTGATACTGTGCTTTGGTGATGCATACCCCCACATTTTCAACAAACTATCACAAACAATTGACAAACAATAAGTTTGGAGCTTTCAAAACTCCCCGCAGTTTATCGCTTTGTTCAGTTGGTAACACAGCACAGGAAGACACAACTTTCTGAACGTTGTGAAGAGGCGATGAGCGTCTTGGTGTTTGTGAAGGCCAGTGAGTCAACGGAGATAAGTGTAGAGCAGGCTGGTGAGAAGATTAAATCAGGAATGTCATGCAGGTGGAGTAGGTGGTGAAGGGGAAGAGCCGTAGGGAGGCAGGGAGAAGACAGGACAACGAGGAAGGAAGGGAAAGGAAGAGATATAGAAGAGGAGCAAGGTATATATCGAGATGCCAGTGAGCTGCTGTGGCCCAAGCACAGAAATGAACAGGCAAAAAAGCCATTAGTTTGCTTATTTTTCGTTGAAGCCGCTTCCACGCTGTAGTTATATGGCCCTTACTCAATTTCCCGTACAAACATGTGCATGTGTGCCAGAACCTAACTGCAATGGTCACAGTTGTGATGGACATACATGTGTCTCTATTGTACTGGTAATTTTATGGACAGTGCTCTGAAAGGCCTGACAACAAAAGCTATTTTTATTTAGTAGCTGGATGTGGACTCTTTGCCATTTAAACACCTGTTTAACAGACTGTAAGTCGTTTTTGGAGGAATAGAAAAGGTAACTTTTGCAGGCACAGGACATGCAGACATCCCTGCTCCACGCCATATATGGGCCAGTGCCCGTCAAAGTATCGCATTGTGTCACGATGAAGTCAGATGAGGCTTTTACGGTGCCTTCGGGTGTTATGGGAAATTTGACGACATATGAAACAACCCAATGACAGTAATACATAGAAAGCCTACATTTTTACACCGTACAGTTGCCACCTTAGCGGAAGGTCACTTATTGGAAATTTTGTGAAGCTCTCAGCCACATCTCATGACTTTCATTAGTGGATGAAGTTTGCTTACTGCTGAAAACTGGAAGTTTTTATGCTTAGCTGGTTCTATGTTTTATGTCTATTTAATTTTTTTCTTTTCTTTTAATAGTCACATACAACACCTTTTGAGCAAATAAGTTAAAGCTTGTTTGTAATATCTATCAACCCCTCTGCTCCCAATAGATACAACGAGTCTGATTATGAAATGAATATAGTGGAAGTTTCCGAGCAGACACTGAACGCAGCAACGCTATCCGCCGGATCAGTAAGTCGACCATCATCTAATTAAGAATCAAGAAGAAATAGAAGGTAAATATATGAATGATAATGTTACGTTTAAACTGGTTTTGTGTTGAGTTTAATTAAATCGTTTAGGACCACATATTACATCCGTTCAGCAGTCTGAAACTCCTCAGTCCTCCCTCAGCAGATCTTTTTTTTTTTTGTGCTAGAAGCTAACATTACCGGCGAGCTCATGTCTGCTGCTAATTTGAATGTTTTCTCTTGTACCTGAAGTTATGTAAACCATATCTAAACTGTGGATATTAACCCGCACTTAAAAATGACTACACGTCACTAAAATGAATGAATTACAGGAAGCATTTGTGCTTTGCGGTGGCTAGCTGGGAGTGCTAATCACCCATTTCCGCATTGACGATAGTCCGCCCTGTTCATGTTGTAGCTTGTTACGTTGATCTGAATGCTGCACAGTCAGTGCACTCCTATTAAATGTATTGCTTAGTGTTTTTGTGTATGCTTGATAAATGAAAATTGCATTTGTATTGACTTAATGTCCGTAACAGCAGTTTTCTTGAAAGGGGAGAATTCTAGTCCCAAACTCCGTTCACTAATCTGGCAAAATTTAAATTTCCTTGCTGATAATCAAGTATAATCATGGGGAAGAATATAAGTTACACATTTTTTCTGAATTACTACCCTCTTGTTGAAAATTCGGCATACAGTTAATCACCAAGCAGCATTTAATTTCAATTAAATCTTTTTTTTTTTTTAAATAATTACTTCACACTATCGTCCAAGGTGCCCATGATGTCATTCTAGAAAGTTGAAAATGTTATTGAAATAAACTCTGCTTTGCGAAATTGATTCGGGCCGAATTAAGGGATGTACTTTTATTAAAAATATCCTATGTTTGAGAAGGCATTTACTTTTCCTAGAAGCAACAGAACATGAAAATTACACAATTTTGAACGCAGTTTGGCTTGGTTGTCTCTTTCTTGCAAGAGAGTGGCATGTATCAGGGATCATTGCTCCCATCCCACAGTGTATTTGATGCTTTAAAAAAGTAAGCAGACTAATCTCAAGCTAACAAGTCTATTTGCGTTAATATATTTCTCTCTTGATTTTGTTTTCTCTTCTAGCAACAATGAATGTCTCTCATGAAATAAACTTGCTGGTGCAGGAGATTCAGCGGCTTGGCAGTAAAAGTGAGTCCGTGCTATGATTCTGTATTGTAGAAGAATACATCATCTTGGCCTCTGGGACATTGTTATGAGCTGTTCCCACTGTTTTGTTGTTGTTTAATTGATTACAGTGAGTCGAATAAATAATCGACATATTAATCGTTAAGAAAAGAGTGAAAGTAGTTGCAGCCCCAAAGCCACCATTACCAGCGGTTACAGCAACATCAAATCTAATATTAACACTAATTCAATCTATGGAGCTGTACAGTGTGTGTATTCGGTTTTGCCTGTTAATTAACCAATTTCAATACATGACACAAGAATAATGGATGAACGCTCAGGTCAGAAGAACGGGAGGTTTTTCATTCATTCTTCCCTTCTGCCATCACGGCATGAATGCAGCAGAGCATGCAGCTCATTGCTTTTCTGCAGGTTGAATCTCTATTGTTTTATTATAATTGGCTCAAAGGGTTGGGGAACTCTCTTTTTCTGTGATAATTTTAAGATCATAATCTATCCTACTTGGAAATAACTATCAGTGTGCACTGCTCTCTTGTTTCAGATGCTGATGGTCAAACCAGTGTGAAGTTTGGGGTCTTGTTTAATGACGAACAGTGTGCCAACATCTTCGAGGCGTTGGTGGGCACCCTGAAGGCAGCCAAGAAGAGGAAGGTGATCAACTTTCAGGGCGAGTTGCTTCTACAGGGCGTCCACGATAACGTTGATGTTGTCCTGCTCCAAGAATGAGGCCAAAGTTTGGACCAGATGGGCTTCTAGCAGCTGTGGGTCTTACTGAATCTTTCCAAATACTGAGCTTCTGCAGTGTACCGGCTTGTCGCTGAGCCTCTGTTTTCAGTTATCCTCCTTCACGTACAAGGCTCAGTATTTAAATTCAAACATAATTACCAAACAGATTAGATGAAACTGTACACTTCTGGACCCAGTTGGCATGGCTGCATATGATTTCATTTGATTTCACTAAGTCAAACAGAATCTCAAAAAGGTATTTGAGAATAATTTTAGGTTTTTCAGGGGCTGAATAATGGCCACATTCATAGTTTCAGATCATAAGGAAAAAATCTCTCTCTCTCTCACTCAGGCGCTGCTGTTTTATCAACCCACGGGTCTGACATGTCATTTTGATACACTTTTAAGACTATAAACGCACAAATCAGGAATGTAATAATTTGTGTAAAGCATTCATTTGGGTATCTTTTTGTTAATTTCTGAAAAAAAATACAGTATAGGGTAACTATCACAACCAAATGCCTCTCTTGATGGTATCAGCGTCAGGATAAAGGACGCACAGAACAAAATACGCGCTAGATTTAGCAACTTTGACAAACGTCTTCTTCACAGTTTTAATTAGAGCACTCTGATCTTGACAAATTGTTTGTAATGGATACTTGTTTCTAAAGCTTCACTAGGCAAATTCTCCATTTATCAGCCTCAAGTGGCAATGGGAGACCTCATTACCTAAAAATCATGTGTAGAGATATATTTAATCTAGTGCAGCTTTTAGACAACAGGTAGTGTGTGTCCACCAACAGTGTCACCAAATGGCAGTTCCATTTATTGTTTACATGAGCCATTTATACTACCTCTTGTGGACTTTGTAAAAAAGACGTTATTAGACCAGTGCTTTTGGAAATCTAAGAACAATTCCTTCATAGAAACTGCAAATACAGGTGCATTCCAAGAAAGACTTTTGCACCTTTTTGTACTCATTGCAATCTGCTAGAGTAGTTTTTATTCCTTCTTTTTATATAAGCGGTTAAAATGAATTTTCTCTACTAAACAAACTCCAAAACTATTTGCCTTTCGTAAGAAATAGTTGATGAGCAAATGGCGAATGTATTTCTTGTGCAATTTGTATTAGTGTATAATTACAGGGGGATTGGTAAATGTAAAAGATGAATTTGTAATGTTTCTCAGGACCAAATCGACACAACCAAAATATGTTTAATAATTGTCCTGTGGCTTAAATCAGGTGTCTTACTTGTGACACAAGATGTGCATTTATAGTTTTATTAGTTTGTTTGTTGTTGTTTTTTATTTTTATTTTACCACTCTATATTCTGTTCTGTAGGTCAAATGATACTTGCAGATCAGGCGTGACCACTTCACTTGGTTTCCCACTATCACAATCATCACTTGTGCATGTTTTATTGTGTCTGTTTTAAACAAAGGTCCTTTTTGTTATTTCACTTTGCTGAAATATCATTGCCAAGCACTCCAAGCTCTGTATGGAGGCTCAAAGTGGTAAAATTAAATAGACAAATAAGACATTATGAAATAGATAATCATATCAGTAAATACGGACAAAATATGAAATAAAACATGAAACAATGTATTTTTTAAAACTCACTTTTAAGCTTCTTTTTTTTTCACGATAACATGTCAGGTCATCATTATTTAACTCCAGCTGTTTTTATTTCCAAATGCCACTGTTCATTACAAAGACTTGGCATGGCGGATACAGCTGTGTGATTGGCTGTTCACTCATTCAGACCAAAGCAATAGCCAATCACATAACTGGTTTGTCTTGATTTACAAAAATATGGTGATGAAACGTGGCATTGATGGGTCATTAGGGAAAAAATACATTTTGAAATAAAAACTGCTGAAATAAAATAACCTGTAATAAACTCTTTTATTGTAAAAAGAAACAGAATCAACCAACATTTCATAATCATGAGCTGAGTTTTTAAAATGTATTGGATTATTTAACAATGTAATGTTTACATTTCATATTTTGTCTACATTTATTCAAATAATTTATTTAATAATATCTTATTTATTTATTTTATTATTTGTCGTGGATATACACCAGAAGGAACAACAATCTCCAAATTTTTTGCCTGAATGTAACATCTCCTACTTGGCAGCTGTTGTGCTTATCTGCATAATATCAAGCTCTTCTCATTATATTTTGGGCCTTGTTTCTGTTAGCATCGACACATAACGCCGCGTGAAATCACACCTCATCTGCCAGTGTTATAAGATCCATTTCACATTCACTGCTGTTGTATCAACCTAGCTAAATCTTTTAGGCTCAGGTGTTAGCTGTTTGACTTGAATTATGTGATTTTTGTTTTTCTTTTTTTTTTCTCTAAACCATATAGGAGACCATTCACATGCTTCGTGATTGTGTTTTAAACAGCGTTAGCGGCATAGATGGATCAAACTTTTGTGTAATCGTAGTCTACTTATGAATGAAACTCAAATGTTACCTAGAAAAGATCAGTCATGTGAAATGTAATCATCAGAAGACAAACAAAAGGCTAAGTAGAAGTCTGAACGGTTATGGAAATAATGGAGAAAAGCAAGAGTGAGGAAGAAACATGCTGCTCGCATCACTGTCATTTTAGATTATCCTGCTGTTGTTGATGCCTTCCTGAACATAAATGTAAACAGTACTGTACAAGTCAACATTTAGCAAGCGGAGAAAGTTGTGATCAGAGCAGAACCAATACCGTGAGCCATTTCTGTGAACTAGTGCGATGCCTGAATGATGTGTTCAAGTGCGTCATTACTGTCTTTTCTATTGGCAATAACACATTCCTAAAGGAACAGAGGTTCCTGTTACTGTGGAATACACTCCGGGGAATAAAATCTTTACAGTTGAAGCCTTGAAACTGCTTTGCTGCGTGTTTGGTCTGATGACTCTGTCTTGAAACACACTTTGTAACAACACTTGATTGGATATACTGTATTTATTTGATTTAAATGTGTGCCACTGAGACCGAACACGCTACATTGTTGCATGATTGAAATGTGTTGATTTGTAGTGGCAATGGAAAAGGGACAATCTTGGGAAATGCAAGGAGCTTATATTGTTATTTTTTTTTTACTTTTACTTTACCTTTTACTTTTTATTAACTCTGGTTAACATTTAAATACTAGCTAGTACTCAGCTGCTTTGGAATCACAGTTCATGTAATTAGTTTACACTGATTTGTTTAGATGCTACTATGTGGCGATTTGGTACGAGACGATTGTGGTAACAGCAGGAAAACAAGTTGAAACATTACTGAAACGGGTGTTGCTTGGTGTGTGTGTGTGAGCCGAACTGGAGAGCAGCTACTGTTGCTTTATAAATCGTAATAAGTCGTGGTTTAACAGGTTTGAACTCGAAAAGCAAGAAATCTTTAAATTGTAAGATTTATGAGTGGAGTTTGGCACCCCCGTTTTCTTTTGTCTTGCCATACTTTTCGTTCACTCTGGTATTAAAATATTTGGTTGAATTTAAATACCATTTATTGTTATACATGTACTTTGTTTTACAGTATATACTGCCTGGGTAAGTACTGATTTTGCTGCAAAGCTCCAGTTACCGACCAGGGATTTTGGGGAATATCACCAGGCTGATGAAATATATGATGCCATAACTGCTAAATAAGACAGTGATGCCTCCCCACAGGTATGTGACACTTACTGCTTCTTCTCACCAACTTCTGCTTAGTCTGCTGCTGCTGCATTCATGTACTGTGGGAATATCTGACATAGCTGTTTCAGGTTACATTTGATTTGATTAAGTTTTCCTGGGTACTTTTATATATGTCAATTAAAGGTCGAGAGTGTGTAACTGCCATGTTTATACAGTAGCCCAGAACGGACAAACCAAACACCGGCTCTAGATTGGGCCTTCCGCAAGTTTCGCACCCACCGTACTTTCTCCTACACGCTTGGAGAGATACACACTGCTCCTTTAACAGCAAGTCCTTGTGTTGCTCTACACCATTTGTATGATATACTCATAGTAAAACATACGACAAAAAGAAAAGGGTGGAAACAAGTGTGAACTATCTGGGGCCATTTACTTGTTTTGCTGAAGGAGTAATTAAATGATTAATATCATAGTAGATAATTTGCATTGTGATCAGTGATGGAAAAAAGACTATACTTAAAAGTACTATACTTTAACAATTTGAGGTACTTGGACTTTACATTTTGTACTACGTTACACATTTACTCCACTACATTTATCTGATAGCTGTAGCTACTAGTTACTTTGCAAATTAATATTTTACATACAATACCACATTATATATAATGATGCACTGTTAAAGATTTACAACCCAACAGTATATAAAGCAGTTATAAATAGCTCCACCTTATAACAGTAAAATGCTGCTTGCACATTTTAGTGTTAACAATCCAATAATACAATGTTTAATAATATAAAACTTACAGGGTGCTCAAAGCTCAAAGCAAAAAAAAAAAAGTCAGTGACTAGTTTCATGTAGGAACTATCGGGTGAAAGTAAATAGTTCCTACATGAAACTGAAAACACCATGTCTGGATTATCTTGAGTAACTGGGTCATGATTTGTGGAAAGAGACATTATTGTTGAGTTTTTCAAATGTTTTTTTATGCTACAAGCAGAGTGCCATATAGTCCCTTTTATATATAAAAAAAATGCTGACTCTCACACCAAAACAATCTAGATGGATAAATAGCACTACAGGTAAGAGGAAATTGATTTTGGGGTGTCCCAAACTGTCCCTTTAAGTAAAAGGTCTAAGTACTTCCTCCACCACTGTTTTTGCTAATAATACTAATGTACATTTACGCCAGTTTGGAATGCTTCTTCCTTCCACCATTGCTTGTGATATATAAACAAATAAATATAACAGATTAAATGCTTGTGTTGTAAGTATTAAATAATGTTCAACACAAGCATTTGAAGCGCTAAAGTCCGAGCTTTCCCACATGACTTGAACGCAGCAAGTCGTTGACGGCCAACGCGGGGGGCGGGGTCCTGTGACGTCAGGGGGTGGAAGAAAACAGCGGAGCAGGAATCAAAACAAGCGACGGACACGCCTTCGCTCTTAAAGGTTATAGCAGCTAATTCCTTATAACTGCTGCTGTCAGAGCTGCACAAAACCCCGCCTGTCGTCCACGAGGACGCCAAAAACAACAACTCAAATAGAAAAATACTGCAAAAACACTGCAGAAATGGAGTCCACAGAAATGTCAGGCAGCGTTGACAGCAGCCGTTGATAGAGGTCGAAAATAACACTTGACATCCGAATCCTTTAAAATGCCCAACCAGAAGAACAACAAGGGAAAGAAAAGCAAACGCACTAACAGTAGCGGAGATGAGCAGGAAAATGGAGCCTGTGCGGTCGCAACAGGAGGCGCGGCCGCGGCGGCTGCACCCAGACACGAGCGCTCAAGTGGTAAGAGAGGTAACGGACAGATGTAGAAGTTTAGTGATGCTGCCTTCTTGCAAGGGGGAAGCTATGTCTTGTCTGTGCGACTGTGACATACATGCACTGCGACGTTGCAAATGGCACTATCTCCCTCCACTTCTTTCTACTCTAGAGAACGCTGTGCCAAACCTCGATTTAAAAACGTATCAATATAATGGTTCCTTGATTATCGGCAAATATATGCTCTGTTGGTCGATCACGACTTGAGGCCTTGTATGAATGGATTGGATCTTTTTTTGGTCGTCTGTGTATATGTGAACTAGCAAGTAGCTAGTGCTCAGCTGCACTGAAATCTCGGTTTGCGTAATGGTTTCACGCTCATTTTTGAAAGTCCACTGTGATTTGCTTTGGTAGAAGAACATTGCGGGAACATCAGGCAAACAAGTTAAAATATTATTGAAACAGGTGTTGCTTGGTGTGTCTGATGTTAGCTGAATTGGAGAGCGGTTGTTGTATTTTCGCAAATAGTCTTTAGTCCTGTTTGAACACGTTTGAGGTGTACCCGATAAGTAAGAAATCTTTAAATTGTCAGATTTATGAATGGGTATTGGCGCCTCGAGCTCCTCTTGGAAAAAAAACATTATCACCTATGAAAACAATATTCCTTGTGCTCAAATGTAGCCTCATGGAGTCTTAATGACACAATGCAGCGCTTCTTTGAATGTTATTACATCCACGTTACTGATCTATGGCTGCTACATTACTATGCAGGCCTCAGCTGTCTTTTCCAGACACGCACCTTGTCCACACAGTGTTTGGTTGTGGCCTTCCTCATGGGTAATACTGACACCTCACCGCTTGTTTGCGCACTTAAGTGCAACTTCATCCCATTCAGACTTAGATTCAGTAGGTAGGGAAAAAAAGTCACACTGCCTGGCGTCTTGCACTTTTAAATTTGGTACACGTTTGGTTTAAAACAGACTTGGATTTGGAAAAACAGCATCTCAGAACATATGTAGGTTATTGCACTTTAGATATTAGTGGTGCAATATATTCTGAGTCATTTTCTTACATTTTTATAACAATTATCATGTTATAAGTTTGTTATGCCTACATTGCTTTAGAAAGGTAGGGATGCTCTTATGTTGTATTTATACTTATTTTTCAAAACAGTAAAGTGTATTCTTTAGTCATTATACTTTACATCCCACTGAAGTAGAGCTAAAACCATTAGCCTATTAATCATTAAGTTGATCAACAGAAAACTAATCTGCAATAATTTTGATGATTAATCATTTAAGTAATCTTTCCAAACATTACATTCTCAAATATGTAGATTTGCAGCTTTTTCTTGTCTTAAATTATAGTAAACATTAATTATCTTTGGGTTTTTGACTGTTGAATGAACAAAACATGCAATCTGAAAATGACACCTTGGGCTCTGGAAAATTGAGATGGGCATCTTTTGCTATTTTCTAATATAATATTGTCCAAAAATGAATCGATTAATCAAGAAAATAATCAGCAGATAAATCTGTAGTTGCAGCCCCAGATAAAATGCATGTATATTTTCCTTTCAGAACAGTAAAATAAGTTAAAGTTAAATCAACTTGTCAAAAATATCTTTTATGGAGCTATTGTTTATCCCTGGGTTTCTGTGTGTAACCAAGATTTATTTAAAGATTCATTCAAGCTGAACTATGAACTCACTGTAGCACTTTATTATTTCTATGCACTAAAATCCACAGAGCAAAAAATGCATGGGTAAGTATATTTTTTTTGTGTGTTGAGGGAGAAAAAAAACGCTGACAGTTTACCGGAAAAGGAAGGAGGAAACTATCCCCCTACACACACCCACAGTGTATTATCATGAGCTACTTCTCGTAGAGACTGCGTGCCCACATTTGAATGATTCACATCCAGACTTGACAATTGGCAGGGCTTGAATAAAGCTGCTCACAGGCTTGGATGGCCTAGTTGAATTTCATAAATCGATGACGAAGAGGCAGCAGGGCCACTGAATCACTCCTTTAACATTTTCACCTCATGTTGTGTTGTTGATATGCGATGATGATGATCCTGCTAATGTAACTTATGGTGGAGAGACTTCTTTAATGGCACCGTTGTCCAGTTAAATCAGTGGTGTTTAGAGATTTAGTGTCACCCAAAATGTTTGAGAATTTGTAAGTGCTGAAGATAGGAATCCATTATTTTATTGGTCAAGAAAAATTTACTGACATCAGTTTTGATAATAATGTTTAGGGCTGCAACTATTGTTGATTCATCTGAAGATTATTTTCTTATTCTAATTAACAGATTAATCGCCTATAGAAATCAGAAAATTGTGGAAAATGTCCATCACGATTTCCCAGAGCTAAAAGTCTTCGAATGTCTTGTTTTGTCCAACCGACAGTAAAAACCTTAAGATATTCACCATATTAGAAAAAGAAAAGAAATTCTCCATTTGAGAACTTGGAATTATCAGATGTTAAAATGACTTAAACATTACTCTATTATCAAAGTAGTTGTTGATTAATTCTCTGTGATCATTTCATTTAGCTGTTCTGCCCAGTCCAATTCATTATTGTATATATCCATCAGTATACTTCTGTTTATAGTAATGCCATTTGGGGCGACTGTGGCTTAGTGGTAGAGCGGGTTGTCCACCGATCGGAAGGTCGGCGGTTTGATCCCAGCTTCCCACGTGTCCTTGGGCAAATTGTGTGTGTGAATGATTAGTTTCTTTCTCTTTCAACTGATGAGCAGTTGGCACCTGCCATCAGTGTGTGAATGTGATATGTAGTTGAAGCGCTTTAAGTAGTCAGAAAGACTAGAAAGGCGCTATATAAGTACAGTTCATTTATCTGTATTTAACTGTCCATAGTACTACTTGTAAAATATTTTCATTATACTATCCTGCATTTATGCACACACTTTATATCCTGCACTTAGACCTAAACTGCATTTCGTCGCCATGTACCATGCCATGTACTTGTACATGTGTAATGACAATTGCACATGTACAAGTTTGATTGCAAAGTTGAATCTAATCTAATATCATTGTAAATTAAATATATTTGGGGTTTTTGAACTGTTTCTCAGACAAAACAAGCATTTTGAAGCCTTGACCTTTGGCTCTGGGAAGTTGTGATGGGCATTTTTCACGTTTTTCTGACATTTTATATACTAAAAGATTAATCGATTAATCGTTTGCAGCCCAAGGAACTAAATCAGGCTTTTTGAGAATGTGTGATGAGAACACAACAAAATCATTATCTCTCTGATTGTCACATTTATTGTCAAATATCTGATAAACACACACCTGTGACCATGTAACAATTGATTTGAATATTAGTGATATCAAATATGGAAGAATGCTTTTAAATGTAGGAAAGCAATTACTTTGTTTTACATAATATATTGAAAGTAACAAAAAGCCATGTTAAAGACAAATTATATTGCTTTGTATTGGACTATCTGAATTCAATCTACAGAAAAATAATCAAGAGCAATTTTGATAACTGTTTAAGTCATTTATTATGTAAAAATTGTTGCAACTGTTTGCTGGTTCCAGATTGTTTTTCTTTTCTGTTTTATATCAGTGTAAATGAATGAATATCTTTGGGTTTTGGACTGTTTCTCAGATAAGACAAAAAGATGTCAACATTTGATGGTTCTAGCTTCTTAAATGTGAGAATTTGCTGCATTTCTTTGTCCTCTTTTATAGTAAATTGATTATCTTTGGACATTTGAAGACATCACCTTGAGCTCTGGGAGATAGTGAGGGAAAATTTGTATCTTTTTTCTGATGTTTAATGGACTAAACAATTAATCGAGAAAATAATAAGCAGATGAATCACAACAAAATCCTCCTCTCTCCTCCCCCCTCCTGTCTCTACTTATTCAGAGGTCCAGTGTGCGACCCCCCTTGGCTGCAGCTTGGGCCGTCCCATCGACCTGGAGAAGGATGACTACCAGCGGGTGCTCTGCAACAACGAGCTCTGCCCTTATGGCAACTGGATGCATCTGCAGTGTTTCTACGAGTGGGAGAGCTCCATCCTCGTCCAGTTCAACTGCATCGGCCGCGCACGGTCCTGGAACGAGAAGCAGTGTCGGCAGAACATGTGGACCAAGAAGGGCTACGACCTGGCCTTCAGGTTCTGCTCATGCCGCTGTGGCCAGGGCCACCTAAAGAAAGACACCGACTGGTATCAGGTGAAACGTATGCAGGATGACCGCAAGAAGAAGCCATCTGAGAGGAGCATGGGCAGGAATGGGGCCAGTGGTGGGGCGGCAGGGGACGGGCTTTTTGAGGAGCCCAAGAAAAGCAAGCTACCAGGAGGAGCAGTAGGAGGAGGTAAACTATCCCACAGAGCCTCTAGTCAGGAGTTACCTCGGAGACAATCAATGGACCGTCAGAACTCTACAGAGAGAGGAGCAGCAGCCGCAGGAGGAGGACCCTTTTGTCTGGGGCCTCCTCAGAAGTCTCCATGTGACTCCCCGGGACAGTCTCCTCCAACTGGTTTCCCTTTCTCCCCCACTGCTGTCCTTGGAGCAGGAGGCGGAGGAGCAGGCTTACGAGGTTCCCGTCCACTGGGAGAGTTCCTCAAATCAGCCGTCCACATGGACCCGCAGAGGAAACACCTTCTGGTCGGGGGAGCTCTCGGTCGGGGCGGTGGCTGCTCGATGGGAGCCTCCGGTGGTGGAGCTCACCTCGACCCCGGGTCTGTTCTTTCCCTGCCGCTGTCCTTCGCCCTCCCACTCCACAACAGGCTCACCTCTGGCAGTTTGGGTGACGGCACCCACTCTCACCCAGTGCAGTTCCTGAGGAGGCTGGACCTCTCGGAGCTCCTCACCCACATCCCTCGACATAAACTCAACACCTACCATGTCCGCATGGAGGACGATGCCCAAGCAGGCCAGGGAGAAGAGCTGCGCAGGTACATTGTAAAACATTTTAAGCTGGTCCAACTTAAAAACAGAAGTTTCCCCTCTGGCTAAAATGTGAGTTAACTGAACTAATGTTGAATAATTAGTGTGGTGTGGTGGCAATCGAACAACAAAAAGGCCACTTGAGGGAATTTGAAGGCATTTCCAAAGCGTGGTGGTGCAAAAAATGAGGTCTGCCATGGAATATGCGTTTGACACTTTATTTATATGTAGATTAAAAACACCTACAAAAGCTGCGTGCATTGAATGAATGATATAAAAACGAGCTCGTAAATATGAAAACAAACAAAAAATACTAACAATACGACAGGACAAAACCAGCACAGATGTACACGTACCGTTGAAAAACTGTGTGGCTTCCCCAGTTCTTAATTCCCTGCAACTGTTCACCTGTGACTAATGTGATTACCATCCAATGCCCTCAGGTGCGCAGGTAAAGTAGTAACAGCAATATTTACACAACTTACCACACACACCAGTCCCTAATTGTTACTGTAAAATAACATAATTCAACACCATACAAACAATGGAGCCAATGAAAATTCTATAATGCACGTGCTTGTTTTCAGTCCATAATGTTCATGTATGTGTCCGTAGGGTCAGAGGTAGTGTTGGGATATGGGTTTTACATCAGTCTTTATTCAGCTTCCTGCCAAATACAGATCTTTGTGGCCGGTCGCTCCAGTATGTTGCATTTGGTCTGGACTTTAATAGACCGCACAAGTCCTTGTGTGTCAGGAAAGGTCTGCAGTACCTTCCCCAACAACCAGGATCTGCGAGGGCCAGTAGAGTCTGCTACAATGACAATGTCTCCTGTGACAAAGGTTCTCTTGTCCTTTGACCAACGTTGTCGTGCCAGAAGAGATCTGATTGAACTCACCTCCATCATCGTTTTTTGGTGTACAAGTCACTTTTCTCGAAAAGCCCAGGTGGTAGAGCAGGTTTGCCTTTCAACAAGAGGATGTGATTTGGAGTCAGGTGTTCGAGATCATTAGGATTATTGGAGATTTTAGTGATGGGACGGTCATTCAATACGGCTTCCCCCTCACACAGAAGAGTTTGTAATCCTCCACACTTTGCTGATGAAGTACCGAGTTCAGCACCTTTCTGACCATGCAAATGATTCTTTCCCATGCTCCGCCATGATGTGATGCAGCAGAAGTGTTGAAGCTCAATTTCACTCCAGACTGAAGTAATGAGTTTTGAATTTTCTTGTGATTAAGATCAGATAGAGCTTCTTTCAATTCACGTTCTGCATGTGAGATATTGGCCTCTTCTGGAAATGAATCTGCGCAGTGCACTGATGCAAGAACTGGTGTCTAATGAGTATGCCATTTCCAAATGCTCTGCCCTACTGGCCATGCAGGTGAAGATACTATTTGATGAGGCTGCAGCCTCTCTTCACCTCAAAGGGGCCAAAATAATTAACGGCCACATTTGTGAATGGTGGGAAGTCAGGTTGAAGTCTTTCTTTCAGCAAATCTGCCATCTTTTGTTCACCAAGCTTTCCCCTATAATGTCTGCAAAGGACACAGGAAGAGAGGATCTTTCTAGCAGCAGCATTTGCGCTGGTGATACAATACTTTTGACAAAGTCTGGAAAGCAGGTGATTTCTTCCACAATGTCCTAATTGCTCATGAATGTGGTGTAAAATGAGAGTGGAGATGTGCTGCTCTTTAGCAAGAAAGACTAGGTGTTTCATGCCATCAGGCATTGCTGCTTTGCTGAGCCTTACCCCCACTCTCAAGAGCCTCTTTTCCAGCACCTGATCAAGTTTGTAAATGTGACTACTTTTTTCCACTTCAGATATTCCGCTTTTCAAAGTAGTTATTTCATCACTGAACTTGTCCAGTTCGCAGTACTGAATAATGGCACTTTCAGCAGTGTCACTATCTTGAGACAAGATTTGACCACCCAGTGTGGCTCATAACCTTTGCATCTCCTTTTCCACTTTGTTCTTTTGTTGGGTTATGTCAAGTCCACTGCTGGACACAGAAGTATTTCTTTTCTCTTCTGACTAAACAACTGCAACATCTTTCTCACCTGGTGAAAGCAAGGAACTCAGGTCTTTAGCCTTTTCCATGAAGAGAAATAGGTTATGAGCTGGTTCGTTGCATTCTGTGCATCTTTGTTGATGTCAATATTTGTTGCATTTGGTACATCTTTGATGATGACAGTATTCACTGTAGCCTGTTCTTTGACATCTGGGTCATCACTGCTGATAGAATCAGAATCCATGATGTTAATAGGTTATTCTCTTTCATTCTTGAAAAGAAAGTCTGGGCCATGAGTCCATCTGCTGCCTGCATGTGAGTAGGTACTCAACTTCTCATCAACCGGGTTCTGCTTTGTATCAACGTACCACCATTGTGAGACGGCATCAAAGGATTCCAACACTGACCTGCTGTTGCTGATGGTTTTCACCAGCTGAAACCCTCCCAACTGGCATACAGCTGTCAGGTCTCTCACCAAGGCCATGGCTTCTGCCTCTGAAGGCAGGGACTTCAAGCAGTCATCCACATAGAAATTGTGCTTGATGGTGTCAGTCACATCAGTACAATATATATTGAGTTGAATTAACTTACATTAAGTAAGTTTAAAGCCAAAAGTTTAGTTGATTCCACTAAATTCCTGCATGTTTTACAGTGTAGGGCCTATGGGACATTTGATTTCTTATGCTTGGTTAAAAAATGGGTTACATTTTTTTTAAGTGGTTTTACTGTAGCTTATAGTTTGTGTGTTATTATAAACCAGATTTGTCTGCTTCTCAGCCCTGATTTGCTCAGTCACGGTAATTGTGATTTAATATATTAAAGATGGCTCATAATTGTAGGAAAGCAACCAACTTTTTTTACATGTAGTATAAGTTTTAAAAAAAAAACACATCAAAGACAAAAAGTGATGGACACTAAAGTTTTTCTGAATCTCAATCTTTGTTCAGATACTGTTTGAATAACAAGGCAATTCAAAGTTCTGTACATAAGACATAAAAGGCATTAAGACAAGCTATATAAGAAACAGAAAGCAATATAAAAAGACATAGAAGGTATTTTAAAAGAGTAAATATAAAATATAAGATAAAACATAAGCTAAACCTGAATAAAATACATAAAACAGCTACAGTGCAATGCAAGATATGGATGAATACTCCCAAATTTAATTTAATAAAATGCAGTTGCAAACAGAGTCTTAAGCCTTAATTTAAAAGAGTCTCCTATTTAATATCATTAGTATCTGCCTGAAAAGTCGGCAAACTGAGGAATCAGTTGAATTCCAGGTTTGTACCTGACAACTAATATTTTTCTGATTCTCAGAGGAAAGGAAAGAAAAGTACCAACTCACGGGATTAATTCTTTAGATTAAGCACAACTCAGCTTCATAAAGACAATTCTACTAAAACAATACCAAAGAAAAAAGCATGTCACATAAATCTGCCAGAACCATTCAGCGTAGAGGACTTAATAATGGTGTTTCAAACATGTCGTCCATACTCTGAGTCTGTCCATGTTGTTCTATAGGTTTATCCTGTCAGCCCTCAGTGCAAGCCAGAGAAACATGGTCAACTGTGCGCTGTGCCACAGAGCGCTGCCTGTGTTTGAACAGTTTCCTTTGGTGGACGGGACTCTGTTTCTCAGCCCTTCACGCCATGACGAGATTGAGTATGACGTCCCCTGCCATCTTCAAGGTCAGACCTGGTTTCAAGATCATGGCATGAGACCTGAGATTACTTTACACAAATACTTGTATGGAGTTAACTTAGCTCAAAATAGTGCAAATATTTTGTACATTTGATACATAAATATGAAAAATATTTGACACATTTTCATTTGTCCCACTATGATGCTGTGGAAAACCCATCAAATCAGATTTTCTACAGATAATAAAAGCAAGAGCTTGGAAAACCTTATGAGACAAAGACATTTATATTTGAAGATATTATTGACAAATCGTTACTCACAAATGAAGATTTTTTACTAGCCACACTAGCAGAGTCTAGGCAGGCTCTATGGATGGCAATAAAGGTCTGTTGGTCGGTTGGTCCACCACTTTGGTCCAGACTGAAATATCTCAACAACTATTTGATGGATTGCCATGAAATTTGGTTCAGACATTCATGGTTCCCAGAGGATGAATCCTACTGACTTTGGTGATCCTCTGACTTTTCCTCTAGCGCCGCCATGAGGTTGACATTTTTGGTTTTTAGTGAAATCTCTCTACTATTTGGATGGATTGCCATAAAATTTGGTTCAGACGTTCATTTTACCCTCAGGATGAATTGTAATAACTTCGGTGATCCATCATTTGGTCAAAATTCTAATTTGTCCAATGCTTTGGTTTTTCCATCAACCTCAGCTACAGTTTGTGTTTAGTGCTAATCGGCAAATGTTAGCATGCTAACATGCTAAACTAAGAAGGTGAACATGGTAAACCTGCTAAACATCAGCTTGTTAGCTTTGTCATTGTGATCATGTTAGCATGCTGACGTTAACATTTAGCCTGAAGCACCACTGTGTACATGCAGCCTCACAGAAAACCAAAATTACCATTTGTGAAATATAGAAAACATGTTAATACTATTTACACTATGTTCAGTTTGTACTGTAGGTATAGTGTTTAATCTGAAAACCAACAGAAACACATGAAGCAAGTACTGTTATGAAGCTCTGGATCTCCAGGACAGAATTGCTTGTAATCAAGTGGTTACATGAATTGCAATCATTAACATGTTATTTTGCTCAATTATATATTCTCTTTCTATCTAAAATGCTCAAACTGTGATAGCTGTCCTTTTTATAAAGACAAATTAGGGCTGGTTAATCCATCAATAAGTCCAGTCCATACTGTGTATGTAGACATAAAGGTTTTCTGCTGGCTTCTGCACAGTCCAACATGAATGTGAATTAGCACAGCGGCAGCATGAAGCTTCTTTGATGTGCTGGCCCACAAGCTTTGATATGTATGGTCGTTGATATGCATCAGTATGAAAGGATTATTTATTCAGTTTTTAATGCTTCTGTCAGTCACAATATAAATGTTGGCGTAAGAGAAATGGTTGAATCATGCAGGACAGTTTTGAGAGAGATTTAATTAAAAATGGTTTTGTGTGGATGTTGCTTTGTTTATTCAATGGGAGTTAACAGTTAAGATATTTTTCCCCCTTAAGAGGGTAAAGTTTGGAGCTTGATTTTGTCTTGAAAAAATGGAATTGCATGTGTATTTTTTAGTGAGCAAGTTTACAGGGACTTATTAACACAAGTTAAATGAAAAACACACCAGAACACCATAATCATGACTCTCTTGTGACCAGTTTGCGACTGTGTGAGTGGCTCTGAATGCATTTATGTTTACAGTGATTTGGATGGTAAGCTGCATTGTATTTCCTCCATAACTTCAGTTTGATGAGGTTTAAAGCTCTACTTGGGTAGCATAGATATTTAAAAAAGCATGAACTTTTTGGCACACTGGGAGTGAATCACATGGAAGTTGTACAGAGCTGAGAAAGTTTCCTTTTGTTACTTGCCCAGCATTTTTTTTAAGAAATGTAATCACATCAGTTATAGGCATCATGATAATGAGTTATAGTCAACTTTTATTTGCGGACAAGCTTGCTGCCTGTCCAGTAGCTCAGTCACACAACCTGCTCTGGTCTATATACTGTATGACAGGAATCAGAAACCGTTATTTTATTGATTATCTATAATGAGCCGAGTTTTTTATTTTATTGATTTTCCTGGCTGATTAACAGACCGTTCTGGCTCGATGACAAACTGACTGACTTGTTAGTAAATTTAATACCTCACTATATTTCTTTATTTCCAACAGGCAGGTTAATGCACCTCTACGCCATCTGTGTGGACTGTTTAGAAGGCGTCCACAAGATTGTCTGCATCAAGTGCAAGTCACGCTGGGACGGGAGCTGGCACCAACTGGGCACCATGTACACCTACGATATACTGGCTGCTTCACCGTGTTGCCAGGTAGAAACACTGATCTGTGAGGGGCTTTGATGTGCACATTACTAAAAAAAAGTAAAAAACAACCCTGATTTCACTAATGTGTGAATCCGTTGCTAGGAAACACCTCTAGCAGCATCCAATGAAAAGCAATCAGTTAGGAGCTATAACTAAATTAAACAATATGTTTAGGGGGCCTAGCAATATATTTATGTCAATCCTTTGTGAATGTAGTTATGAATTAGTTTTGTTTGTAAGTGCATACATGGAGAAATATGCGTTTCAAATTGAATAGTATTCATGCAGCTTAGAATGAATGGGAAGTACCTGATTAAGTTATCAGCATAACAGTTTGTAATTTGAGGTATATTGTGTTGTTTTTGTGAAATATGATTTAAAATCTTCCTAGTTTATATCATTATCAAACAGCATTTTGATCAAGTGTCTGGTCAGATGTGTCGAATATATCCCATTACCTCTTTTACTCTTCAATCTATATGTGTATATTAGCAAGCTATGGAACACTTACAGCTGACAGTTACTGTGTGTAAATATTTAATAACTATAATCTCTCTGGTTTGTGTGGTGAAAACCATTCGAATTTTTGGTTAGCAAACACTTAGCTTATAACAAGGCTAAGTTTGAACTTAGAACAGCTGGTGAACCCCAGGTCCAGGGTTATTGCTGTTTCACCAATGTAGTGTTCCCCACAGTGATGAACACTGTGAGATGCAGTTGAAAGCTCAGAAAAAGATAGCAAGTGGACCTTTGAGTTGAGATTATTTCGTCACACATTCTGAACTAAGTGCGTCCCTTCTCCTCCCTTTGTGTCCTCAGGCTCGTCTCAACTGTAAACACTGTGGGAAGCCGGTGGTGGACGTTCGAGTTGGGATGCAGTATTTCTCTGAGTACAGCAACGTCCAGCAGTGCCCTCACTGTGGCAACCTGGACTATCACTTTGTTAAACCTTTCTCCTCCTACAAAGTACTCGAGGCTTATTGACAAATGCTGTTTATGCATGCTAGTTAAGCTGCTTTTGTTCCAATCTAGGAAAGATTTTATTTTTGGGGTCTAAAGGTGGTTTTGTTTTAAAGTTCTCTCTCTCTCGATTTCTTTTTTATGTATAGGAAAAATATGACTAGTTAAACATTTTTTTAAAAAAGTTCCAAGACAGTATCTCTGCTGTTAGAGAAAAGTGTTGATAAAGTGTGGAACTGACACATTAGTCAAACACATTTATCTGTGACAAGTGAATGTATCTGTATGCCAAATTTGCTTTTATTTTTATTTTTTACCAAAAACATAAAAATAAATCTTGAATAAAGCAGAGAAAGTTATGCATATGCATTGGTGTTGGTTTGGAGTGACTGCCTCTTCCACGCAATTTTGACACATTATTGTGAAAATCATCATCAGGCTATTTATTGATGATCTTCAAGTGATTCACACAGATCGGCAACTTTTATTATCTGATCATCATCATCCTTTAGCTCTACGTCTAGGTGGACAACAATCAATGAAATCCACATCTTCTGTGCTGTCAACGTGTTCATAGTAGACTGCCGGGGACATCAGTGAGCCATGTATTCATCACGTAGGTTACATTAACAGACATGAGATAAATAAAAGGAAAAAGCTTTATAAATTATTAGAGAAACATAACGAATGCGGATGCTTCCATATTGGTGTAATGCATGATATCATTAAGCAATTTCCTGGCATGCTGTGTGACGAATAAAAAGTCCTCAGTGGCCTCAGTTTTGGATCAAGCTAGCAGGAGGAAAAGATTTGAGTGACTTTATTCTATGTGATTAAACAGTTTGATGGAAGTGGTCTCTTCCAGAGGGGTCAATGAATGGTTTGCATGAAAATTATGTGAATCATATGCACCTCACTAACACACTCAATGTCACTACAGTGCAATGTAGGCAGTACAATGTCCTCACAAGTCCAGTAGTACGAGATTGTGTGTGTTCTTGATTTTTGGACATTTTTGTGCCTTTACCAGGCTGGCCAAGATGTGTTCTAGTACAGATGTATTAGAACTGAATACAGTGTTCAAACATGGGGCCCCATCTAACTACAATGGAAGGAGTCTGTCTGTCTGTCCTTCCATTTTCTCGACAACAGTTCATCCGATCGACTTAACACTTGGCGGGTGTATTGCTGAGGATCCAAGAAGTAAAGCGTGAAGTTGTCTGGATAAGCAGTTCTCAAGAAAGCTGCAAGCAGCGATACCAGAGACTAAGCAATCGGCCCGTTCCGAACAGGGACGTTTTTAACAGGCACTGCATTAGTTCATTAAAAATAAAGGTCTTTACTCAGCACATATATTAAGAAGGTTTTGGTACCAGTGTTGCTCTGCCACCTTCAAAAGGACACAGCGCACACAGATGAAACTTTCAGAGGACTAATGTCTCCTCCCTTTTGCAGGATGCATCTTTGTTAAATACCGACATAACACACTACAAGTAGAGCCTGATTAAGGAACTCACACCAAACTGTGACATTTAAGCGCAGACTTCAATTTGCTTTTGTCAAAATGTTTTATTTCCATCAGGTCACTGCTGTATAGACCCTTCTGTTGTGTCAGTGTTGCTATCAGGGGAGGTTGTGCTCTGAGTGGTTTTCGAACTGGAGTCGGCAGATTGCGAAGCTGCAGCCTTATTCTTCTCTTTTTGTGACAGTTCCTTCCCTGAAGGTGGTCGGAGGATGCACATGGCGGCTTGACCGTCACGTATGGCTTTTGGCTTGGAAACAAATCCCACCATTACCTCCATTTGTTGCACTATCTGCTCCAGAGTTGTGTCCTGTGGAAAATTAAAAAACACAATGTGAACACATTTCTGTACTGCAATTTCTTGTAACTTTTTGGCAGACGTATACGAAGATAACGTTAAATCTGTGATATCGGCCGTACAAATATTTCATTTGGGAGTGCACATCTCTAATGCACACAGACACTATTATGAACCTGTTTCAGTGGAAGGAGCAGACAATAGAAAGCCTGGAACAGACAATATGACAGATAACATGTTGTCATGTAACATATTCTATATCTAGTCTATAACAGATGCAACAAAATTATTATAACAATAATAATACAATGTTCATACATAGATTTTATTCTGTCAAGGTCAAGAATTGATGTGATAAATACTTGTAACCATGTCTGCTGCATCTCCAGACATATTTTGTTGCAATTCACACTTATACTGAGTTGAATAACATCATTTGCTGTTTATACTACTTAAATTTGTGAGTGTGTTAGGTGCATCGCTGGCCTAGGAGTTAAGGTGCTGACCGTGAACTCCTCATTTCCTGTCATCCCCCTACTGTCCCAAAAAAAATGCCCCAAAAAATAAATGAAAAGAAAATGTGAGTGTTCTTCCTTACCAGGTTGACTGCAGGTCCCCCACGTCCTGATCGCAGAGTAATTCTAACATGGTGCTTCTTCTCCAGCCAGCTCACCACTTGTTTCAGCTTGGTGGTGAGGTCATGAGCTGCGATGCCAGATGAAAAGGTGAGCTCTTTCACCTGCACTGGGGCTGTGGAGAGAATATAGTCGGTCCCGTTTTATATGATGTGTTAGATTGTGTTTCACATACTGTGTGTACAATGTTTTTACTGTTGAATACTGATGTTACTGAGAGGTTACAAAGCAATGCCTTTCTTCACAGAGTAATTGGCTTGTTTAATGAAACATTTTGACTAGATCCCAAAAGGTAATTATTTCGTTAATACCTCTAATCGCTTTGGGCCAGAGGTGGTTTCGGAAGAACAAAAAGGTATGATCTGCAAGTTGTAAGTGTTTTCACTCTTCATCAGTCAGACTACTTGTTCAATGTATATTAAAACAGTGGTTCCCAATCTTTTTGGCCTGTGACACGTCCCTGCCAGGACACCACTTACCTGCTTTTGCTTTCTGTTTCTCCCGCAGTTTCAGCTGCTCTTCGTGGATCTGTTTGCCGCTCATCAGCCGGTAGACGGGGGGATCTTTGTGTTCACTGAGCAGCACCAATTTGAGACCCTGCTCGTCCATGATTCTGATCACATCTGCACGGTGCATGGTTCCCAGGTTCTCGCCTGTGTCACTTATCACCTGTATCTGACGCTGCGGGATCTTACGGCCAATAGTGTTGATTGTGGCATGAGCTCGGGAATCCTGCTTTTTTTTCTTTGGTGCAGGAGTCTGTTCTGTGTCGTTTACAGCAGTGGAGAATGGAGACCATCTCCAGGAGGAAGCAACGATGTTAGATCTTTCACTGCATATGGTAAATCTTGATGCTGGTGTCCAGTAGCCAGGACCGCCACCACACACGGCTCTCACTGTTCGGCTTAGCACCCACCTCACACAACCTGCAGACATGTCCTAGATAAAAAGCGAGGGGACAATTGAGCTGCCAGATGTGATTTATGTGAAACAGCATGCTTCAGGAAAAGGCCACTATTGAGAAATGTTTTTTATATTTTGCTGTCCATTTTATCACGATCTTAGAGTTAAACTTTTCCTGAAATTGTTTACAAAAGTTTATGTCTGATATAATGTGTTTGACACATACATACAGTGCCATGTATTGGCCTGCTTTCCTCATGTTTTTTCTTCCCTCTGTAGGTAATATAAGCAGTGTCTTGTAAGCCATATGGGCTGGGCACCTTTGGGTGTATGACACTTGAATACAAAAATATTCATTAATTAATTCAGTCATTTATTTCCTATCTGACAGGTTAGGCAGAGCTGACACCACAAAATTTTCAATGGATGTCAATTTTATCTGTGCATCATTAGTGGCATCTCGTTTGAAACTTGCAATGCAAAGTTTACAATGCATCATCAGCCAGTTCATACAGCTGTGAAATAATTTTCCAGCTTTGTCAGCACCCCACCAGGCCAGCCTCCATTAAAACATCGGCCAATTAAAGTTAGCCTCTCTTATCTTTCACTGCACACACCACAAATAAGACACTTTTCAAGCCGTCAGGGTCGACTGTGGTATTCGGGATACAACACACTTACTTCATTACTTACTTTTGGAAGTTTTAGGCATATTTGCATTTCAATGAAGTTGGTTCACCTGATATTTTCACAAGCGTCTGCAGTTAAAACAATCGGTGTAAGCAGATTGTAAAAGTTAACATATAATTGGAAGTTCATCAGTAACGTTATGCCGAACTGACCAGCAAACCTTAATAATTCATAAAATGCATAGCAGCAAATGCATCGGGTTGCACTGGGTGTGGAGTTAACATGTCAACATTAAACTGTAAGGTTTTAGATGGGAGTCTGGAATTGATCGAGAGAGCCGTTCACAGTCATCTAGGCTGAGTTTAGTGCAGGCTTAACGTTATGGAGACAATGTCATTTGAATTAATAAAATCGATGTCATTGGCACAAGTTGTCCTGGACGTATTAGCTTGATCTCCGATTACACACAAAGTGAGTTGTGTTAAAAACATTAATGTAGGCACAAAAGGTCAAAGTAGAGATTGACGCCAATCTCGCCAGTAAGTAAATTCCCCAAATGTGTCTTCAGTTCCTGTGATTTTTACTCACTGTAGATCACCGTTGTTCATGCTCTCTGTTGGGTTGCAGGGTGACTGTTGTGTCTTCTTCCGCCATGTACTTCTTCGTTTAATGTGAGTCAGAATATGTGCAAAAAAAAACCACGATGCTGCCCTCTTCCGGACAAAGCAAGACACGTCCCTACTCCATTAAAGGGTCGGTTCACCCAAATCACTAAAAGGAATAACATATGTTCTCATTCGTCCCTAGTAATCTTGCCATCCAGATAGTTCTAGTTTTACTTGCCTAGGTTTTGAAATGTCTGTCTATTACATTTCTGTCTCGATCCTAATGCAATGGAGGTGAAAGGAATTTAACTAGTGGTTAATTAATGGTCGCACGAAACAGATCAGCCTGTGGTGGAAGAAGTATTCAGGTCCCCTACTCACACCTTTAACGTAATTAAAATTGGCCCCTTGAGGACAGTGGAAACAAGCTGTGAACTGCTGGCAAACATGTTAGCGTAATGCACAGTTGCCTATTTACACTCACGTAGCAACATTAGCATTTCATTTGGAGTCGTGTTTCTCGCCATCTGTTGAACTTAGGTCCAATATTTACTCTCCTTTTAGCTCTGTTTTAGTCTCCACCAACCTCGCTAACTTTGTCTGTCTGCTGTTTGGTGCTGGACAGACAGCTAGCATACGATGAGTTTATCAGAGCTTTTTCGCTCAGAACAGGTGTGAAGAGTAATGTTGTGGACCATAAAACCAAAATAATTAGCTGAAAGACGCTGAAACACTATGTAGAGATGAGAGGAACTGCAAAGTTGGTTGATCATTTTCTGTAGGTTTGTTATGAGCAAAGCGTCATCCTTTCACATTACACACAGTCTTTCGACCTATTTTTAACATATTAATGCAGCTTTATCGTCCCAGTCAAAGGGGCGATCACACAGAGATGCGTCTCTAGAAACGTGTCGCCAACAAAACCATTGTTTTCCTATTGTACGGCGCGCCTGGTGTGCGCTCCTCTCTTGTGCAGCGCAGTTTTTTGGGGGGTTTTTAGACTTAAAGGTTAACATATTCTCAACTTTTCAGTGCGAGACGCGGAGTCGCACCACTCGTCAATGTCACACTTGGCCTAGGCAGCCAATCAAATCAAGCAAGAGGCGGGCTTTACTACTTTTTTCCTGTTGCTTGAACGGCCAGGTGAGTCTCTCTGGTGAGTATTATGCTGTTCACTATGCCGATAAATTGTCTAACTAGCTAGCTAGCTAGTTTGGTGTTGGATGCAGCCCCGCTCCAAAGGCACACCAGCTGTATTGCCCGACTCACTTTGACAAGGCGTTTCTGTGTGATCCCCTTTAAGAAGAGAAGATTGATACCTTTCTCATAAAGTTTAGACCTCTCTCATAGATGTCCATTCAATATAAATCTATAACCAGCAGCCGATTAGCTTAGCTTAGCATAAAGACTAGAAATGGGGGGAAACAGTTAGCCTGGCTCTGTCCAAAAATAACAAATGAGTGCATATAATATATAAAGGTAACAAAAAGACTATTTCTTGGTCAGGTGTGACTTCAGAAAGTCTTGGTGTCACTGCTGTTTCCAATCATTATGCTAAGCTAAGCTAACCAGTTGCCTGTATCTCATATGAGAGTCGAAGAAACTTTCATTAACGTTCATTTCATTAATTAAAGGAAACTTTTCCTTTAAAGTAATTAAGCTACTTTACTATTTTTTTTTTTACTTTTTGTGTACAGTTACAAAGAAATAGTGTTTTTTTCATAATTGGTTTATGAAAGTGAGAATTTAATGATCATATGTTTGATAGCAATTTATGTTTTGAGCAACATATCACTAAGCTTGTCCAATCATGTTTTTATCACCTCAGAAACATTGCAAAAATCCGATCTATTTTAAATCTTAGTGATGCAGAAACTGTTGTGCATGCTTTTATCTCCTCACACCTTGATTATTGTAACAGCCTGTTCACTTGTCTTAATCAAAAAACTTTGACACGACTGCAGACTGTACAGAACTCAGCTGCTCGGTTGTTAACCAGGACCAAGAGGTACGACCACATCACACCTGTTTTAGCCTCTTTACATTGGCTCCCTGTTTGTTTTAGGATTGATTTTAAGATCTTGTTGATTACTTTTAAGGCTCTTCATGGCCTGGTTCCATATGATATTTTAGACCTTGTAATCCCTTATGAACCTTCACGTAGTTTGAGATCTTCAGGCAGGAGTCTCCTGTCTGTTCATGAGTCCAGGATGAAAACTAAGGGGGACAGAGCTTTTGCTATCAGGGCCCAGAGGCTCTGGAACAACCTGCCCGAAGAAATTAGGTTGTCTGAGTCAGTGTCTTCGTTTAAGTCTCGTCTCAAAACACATTTTTATCTGAAAGCATATCCTGATTTTACCTGAACTGGCTGTTTATTTTATTGCTTTCGTGTCATTCACTGTGGTATTTTATTTCTCTTGTTGTGAAGCACTTTGTACTTTGTTTTGATAAGTGCTCTATAAATAAAGTTTTATTATTATTATTATTATTATTATTATTATTATTATTATTAGCTGTTGTAAAATTGAAACGTTTGAGCAGATTGCTGTGTGTGTATAGGCAATGAAACAAACGCAGTGAGCCATGCAAATAACAAATACCACAGGCGAAGGGAAATTTAATTGAAAAATATTAAAATTTCCTCTCTCTCACACATGATGCTACAAATACTTCAGCAGCTAGAGCTTATCAGCTGAGCTTACCAGAATTTACACTGTATCGAAACTGGATTTGGCTCTGTTGCCTGCGTAGTTGACTGGTTGGGTTTTTAGGTGCATTTTGTTGTATCTGCACATTTAATATGCTGTTTTCTTTGAAATGATACATTTCTATGGAATGAAACATTTTTATATGGCAAAATAAATGTCAACCAGTCAGATTCTGGTCTTAACAAAATTTTGACTAAATATGTAGTTGCATTTTATAGCGACACATCTCCAAAAAGGTAATCTGGATTTATAGTGAAAGCTCATAATCTTGGTTATTTATTTAAATTTTGTTATTTATTGTATATACAGGCCCAATCTTTACACAAGCTGCATTGCAGACTGGTCTTTGTACATTTTATATTGTTTCAGAGCGATGAAATAATTTGGATGTATTTGATCTGTATAATATATAAATATGTTAATTACTTTTTGTGACCCAGTCAATGTTTTAACAGGTTTTTGTGTGTGTGTGTTTAGCTAAGAACAAATGAAATTTTATGGAGTGGAGATGTTTGGAAAATCCATTTCCAAATGCAATTATAAATGACAAGTAAAATATAATTCAAATTTTAATTTAAATTATTCCTCATCATTTATACTTTCCTCCTGAATATTTACTATTTACTTTACATTAAAAAATATAGGCTGTTATTAAAAATAGTTAGCAGACATGATCCTTCTGAAAAATGATCAAGTATTCTTGATGATGTTTTTGTAAAGGTTATACTCTTCCCACACCCCTGAATTATTTGGTATTCACACATTTAATATATTTTCACCACAAGACAACAAGCCACTGTACATCACAACCACCATTCAGTCTGTTACATCATCACTGGATGTTCACCAAGCATATTGTTATTTGGGTTATTTTGCATGGGAGAGTGGCACAAGGATTAATTTGCAAAACAAAATTTCTGCGGCAAGCAGCTATGCAAAGTCAGTTTGACAACATATTCATCTGGCCAAAATATTCAGCTGCTCTTATTTAGTGCTGCTGTTCAGTGTTTTGACATTACTTCAACCAGAGAAAGGTAAGAATTTAAATACTTGGGTCATTTTTGGCTGATGATCCCTTGCAGAAAAGTACACTATAATAATACTTGTTATTCATCTACTGTAGCAGTGATTGGATCACACATCTTGACTGAGCCTTCATGCCATCAAAAGAACATGAACTGGATGACTTGGGTTTTCTTTGTGAGCCTTCTGAGTATTTGTCTTGTATGTAAGTAGACACAATCTCCAAGTACTAAAGCCTGATGGGATCTCTGTTGAACTTCAAACAACTGCTTGAATATCACATTGTATTGTTCTCTTAAGGAATTACATGTTTTGAGCATGAATATAGAAAACTGGAAAAACATCTACTATGGTTCTTATAATGTGTAAGAAATATTGTGAGAAGAATATGGAATTTTTGTTTAACTTGTTATGTTATGTGAATCTGGTATTTTAGCCCAAGAAACGAACAATACCTGCCCAAAGGATAAGAGTTGTGACAAACTCAGAACATGTTTGAGCGACAAAAATCCACATTTGGTTGTTGTTGATAACTTCAATGGCGTCATCAGTGCACAAAAACAGTGGAATCAAAGTAAGTCAAAACTATAATAAACATTTTAATTACAGTAGTCACACAAGCTATATAAATATTTCAGGCTCTATTTTTTTTTCTTAACCATTGTTTGTTGTAAAATCTTTGACTGGCATGATTAAGGGGTTAAGGTGTGGTACTGCAGCCTACCACATAGGACTGGTAGAGATGGGAAAGATCAGTGGTGGAAAGTAACTAAGTACATTTACTCAGTTACTGTACTAGTGCAATTCTGAGGTACTTTTACTTTACTTGAGTATTTCCATTTTATGCTACTTGATACTTATACTCCACCTGAGACCACAACCATTTTTATGGCAAAAACACCGCTTGTTTTTAGCAACAAAACCAGATATTTTTTGCGAGGCGTTGGGACATTTGCGGATGTTTTTATGGTGACAACACCGGGTGTTTTAACCCAAATCATGTTCCTAATCATAACCAAGTGTTTATTGTGCCTAAACCTAACCAGACCAATCACAGCATTTGAAACGTAGAGATTAAATGCTTTAAATGTACAGACTGCAGGTATCTGTGGTTTCCAGAAATGCATAATTCATACATTTTATTCCAGCGATTGGGTTGCCATGAGCCATCAGTCTAGACTAAATGGCCAGGTCAGATTTCTTGTGTATCCATTGAACTATAATAAATTATTTTGATTTTATTATTTGTAGATATTCCTTTTTGTTTGTAAGTATATCTGCTTTTGGGTAACTGCTGTAAAATATTGTGTAAACGTATGTAAGAGTATTATGAAATTACTACGTGACATAAAAAAGACTGCATTCTTTACCTCTTAGCAGGAAATGGTTGCATAATATTTCTGAAGAAAAACTCAACAGAAAAACGTGAGTACAACCAAATTGTTATACTCACAGAATAATAAATATTTAAAAAAAATGACATCAGCATTTCAACAAGCTAAAAATATGACTCTATTTCTGTTTTTAATTAATAGAGTTGAAGAGACAGTGGCCTCAAATAGAGAAAAAGGATGGTGCCTATCTACTACTCCTTTCAAAATGGCATTTCAACGATAAATGTCCAATACGTCTGTTTGTCCTGCAAGGAAACTGCAACACCACAGTGTCTGGCCTCACAGGTGATACTACATAACTGTATAACTATAACTGTTTTACCTTTTCCAGTGTCATTTTTCAACATTTTTAGCACCACAAAATTAAATTATATTCACCTTCACTGTGTTTATTGTCCAGGGCAGATGAGGAAAGTTGAAAAATATGTCTGTTTTCTTGTTTGTGTGTGTGTATATGTGTGTGAAAGAGAGAGATTTGGGTGAACAGGCCCTTTAAAAATGTAAAACAACAGTTCCTCTTTAAAGATACAAAGATAAAATATGTTTTTGTTAATATAAATTTCTTTTACGATCCAGATTCAGAGTGCATCTTCAATCACACTGTCACAGGTAAGCTGACAGTTCAGTCTGTAAAAATTAAATGACAAAAACAGGTCTAATAAAATATAATTACATTTGCACTTAACTTAAACATTTGCAATGATAAATAGTCTCTTTTAATTAAGTTATTAAATATTAGTTAAATAATGTAGAAGTCTACTATTCACTTTTTTACCACCCCTCATACAGTCAGAGTAATATCAAAGACATTTTAAAATAATTTTAGATATTTACTTTCTGAAGTTGTGTGCCTTCATAGCTCTGTCACGCTTGGCTTATATTTCTTCTTTACTGTGGATGGGTACCAATTCTGACAGTGTTTCCATTAATAGGATCTTGCCAGGTTAGATGTTTGGATACAAAGACCATATGTGAACAATCAACTTATGAAGAAAAATACTGCAGGGGTAAGTTCCCTTCAGAGAAGCAAAAAATGAATGTGTAAATGTTGCTTCTGCAGCTCTCCAAACTTCTATCATATCTGGCTTGTTTTGCTGATAGCAATGAGCGCACAATATAATGCACAACATGCTAATTAATGCTGTGGACACTTGCTTTAATTGTCACAAACTGTTACATACAACTGTGTATTTTACCATACAGATGTTTGATCTAGTGAAAGGAAATGGAATGAATGAAAAACAAGATGACCTAATGAATTAAACTGACAGGAGTGAATTTTGAAAGTTGTCAAAAATGCTAGCTAACGCTTGAGATAAAACTAGATGTCCCTTTCTTTCAGATCAACAGGTCCAGGACAAGTACTTCATCAACATAACAGCAACAAACAAAAGCTGTCTCAACTGTGATAATCCAGTGAAAAAGCCTGAGAAGGAACTTGATTCCGATTATCTCAATAAGCGCAATATGACATTAAACCATAATGTAGGAGAAGAAACTGATGCTGCCCAAGCTGCGTAAGACATGCTCCAAGAATTTATTAAAGGAATAGTTAGACATTTTAGGAAATATATGTGTGTGGTTAATGTTTTTTGTACATGGTCCTGACAGATACATGTAAAGAACTAAACTAAACTAAACTATTCACTTTCTTTCCAATAGTGAGGTGAGAAGATGAATACCACTGTGGAGTTTGAGCAAGGAGGCGATTAACTTAGTTCAGCATGAAGATTGGAAGCAGGGGGAAACAGCTAGCCTGGTTCAGTCCAAAGTTTAAAAATCTGTTTTCCAAACCCCCTTACGCTCACTAATAACAGAAATGCAAAACTGATAATTTGCCAGGAAGCTGTTGTTCACCAAGAAATAGTTACAGCACGAAACTCTCCGTGAAACCATACAGCTTTACATTTCTGAATGTGTGAGCATTAAGCACACAAGATAGAATGTGTTCATTTGTGAACTTTAGAGGTGCTATTAAGCAGATTTTTTAAACTTTGGACAGTGCCAGGCTAGCTGTTTCTCCCTGCATCCAGTCTTTGAGCTAAGCTAAGTTAATCACTTCCAAGCTCCAGCACCATAGTTAATGCACAAACATGAGAGTGGTATTGGTCTTCTCATCTGACTGGAACTATTCCTTCTAAACATTGAAATTAAAACAGGGAAAATGTGTTAGGCTACCATGGTAATGTATATACTCAGGTTTTGACCTTAAAGAAAATGTATGCAAAAACTATTAAAGTACTGATTACAGAGTTGCATGTATGATACCTCATCTATAAGGCATGAATATTCTTCCATCTGTCAACAGTGGATTTATGAACAAAATGGCCAACCTCGCCGCCTCCATCAATGGGTCTTCAGCTACAGTGACTGTGGGAGAAGGAGTCACGGGTATCTTAGTGAGAGAAACAGACCCTGTGAACATAGACGAAGTCTCCTTTGCTTATGTGTCTCCAAATGACAGCATGAGTGTGGGTGCATTACTTTTATTTGACCTCCATACATGTGCTATGTCAACAGAATAACTTCAGAATAACAGTATGTGTTGGATGTGATGATTATCTAACTTGAGAGTGATGAAATGAGTGGTCAATATAAACTTTAAGGACATGTCATCCAGCCACCCTGTCTCTCATTTGTAAATAATTTGTGGTGGTGTAAATGAAGGACTTGTTCAACATTTTGGGAAATACTCTTACTTGCTTTTTTTTCCAAGAGCAAGGTGAAAGGATCATAACCAACATCATGTGTATACGTTAAGTTGTGAGCTGGAATCAGGAAGCGTTTAGCCTAGCATAGCATAAAGGCTGGAAGACTTAAAAAATATGTATACCAAAAACTCAAAAGCATATTAGTTAATGTCATGTGTCATGTTTGGTTAATCTGTATGTACACAAAAATGTAACAAGACTGAGTCTGTTGCCATGCTAGCAGGCTGTAGGTGCAGCAGTACTTTACAGAAATTGCTAAAATGCTGATGTTTACCATCTTAGTTTAGCATGTTAGCATGCTAACATTTGCCAATTAGCGCTAAACACAAAGTACAGCTGAGGCTGATGGGAATATCATTAGTTTTGCAAGTATTTGGTCATAAAAAGTATCGAGCAAACTGATATTTTGACCTGATAATGGCGCTAGGAGAAACTTCAGAGGATCACTAAAGTTATTACAATATCTGTACCAAATTTCATGGCAATCCATCCAAATTTTACTAAAACCGAAAGTGTGAAGCTCGTGTTAGGGTGAGAGGAAAAGTTAGGGGATCACCAAAGTCTGTAGGAGTCATCCTCTTGGAATCACAAATGTCAAAAGTTCATGGCAATCCATCAAATTGTTACTGAGATATTTCAGTCTGGACCAAAGTGGTGGACTGACCGACAGAAAGACTGACATTGTCATCCACAGAGCCATGCTAATGAAAACAGCAGTGTGTTTTATGGGGAGTTACTTGCTGGAACAATTTCTTGGCAAACAACAGCCAGGTGCAGTGACAGTGTGCTGCATTACCATTGTACCTGTACAGAGACAACCTCTGTTCGCCACCTGAATCTGGCAACCTGCGCTATAGCCGGAGATGCTGCACAGAATCACTGGGCGAATGGATTAACATTTGTCTGTCAAGAAATAGTTACAGCACGTATCTCTTCCTAAAATCGCAACAGTAGCACAGTAGTTTCCAAAATGTTGAACTATTCCTTTAACTGATTACATTTACTGAAGTACTTAAATAGCAACTTGAAGGACACAATGTGTTGGTCCTTCCCTCAATACTTTCCAACTTCTCTAATCTGTTTGTGGCCCATTTACTGAAGATGTAAATGTTTAAAAACAGGTCACAAATTTTTGTTTCATTTTAAAAAAAAAAAAGCAAAGTAATTTCCTAAATGCTAAGTAATTTCCTGGATTATAATTGGATGCAGTTAAAGTGAATATTTTCGTAAGTCTTTAGACTTTAAAACTGCACTGTACACGATTTATACAACACACTTGTTATGCTCTTCCTTGCAGATTATAGAAAGCAGAGATAATCTGCCTCAATTTTCAAGATCTGTTACAGTGTCAAAAGAAGCGTTTGAAAAAGCTGTCAGTTTGAACGTTAGAGTTCCATTTGCAGCTCTTTTCCGATTCACCAATCTAACTAAGGTAAGAAAAAATATCTCATTTCACCTTCAGTGATACTGTAAATACTCCTTACATATTTGATCATGTTACTATTTTGTAGTTGTTCCATTTTTTCAGGATGAGATGAACAGCGCTGTTCTCGGTAATGAGGTTTTAGCGGTCGAAATGGGAACCAGTATCACCAATCTCACAGACAAAATATCCCTCAATTTTCTGAATATGAAATACGTAAGTTAAAAGAAATGCATCATCAAATGTGTATTAGTTGTACTTCTTTGAGTTTGTTTACCATCCAAGAGCATATTGTTAATGCAGTTCTGTTGTTTTCTTTACAGGAAGGAATTGCATCTTGTCAATCATGGAATGGTGAAGGTATTTATCCCACTTGCTTATTTGCATGTTGATGTACAGTAAGATGTTGCTTTAAGATTAAATTTTGGATGGGTCTACATCTATGAGTGATGGTGCCCTCTTTTCTCTCTATCATTTATAGGTCATTTAATGTGTTACATGTGTTACATTTTCAGAGCAGACATTTGGACACATCAGCACAAGTGTAATTGATAACAGAAACAATGGCTTTTAGGATCAAAACCCCACAACGTGACTGCTGCTATGACCCAAGTATTTTAGAATAGTACATGAAACATGTCACAGAATACACTGACGATCTGGTGTAATACGCCTTTTTCACAGAAGACATTTTGACATGTAAGAAAAGCACAGGTGTAAATAATAAAATGAACGATGGCTGAATTCCATTTAGATGCTTGTTATTGTGCATGCTAGCACACTGTGCTTTTCCTACTATAAGTCAAAATTTCTGCTGTGAAAAAGGCCTATGAACGTGTAAGATATACCGTGTATAGGCACCATTATTGGGACACATAAATGGGGCAGAACCATCATTAATGGTATTAGTTACGGCCTTTTATGTCCTTTTCTGATGATGGTATTTATTAAATAAAGAAATCTTCATTACAGCTGGAAATCAGTCACATTATATTTTTGGCCATCTGTATATTGAAGGGGCACTACACATGCCTGAATTTTAATTTATTTTATTTGATAGAAAACAGAAGTTAAAAATTTATTTCAAACCAATCTGAAATTTACCACTCTCATCAGGAGTACCAAACATCTAATCAGTTAAATTCTGGGTGACATTGGGGTAAATTGGATTAAACCTGACTTGTCGGAGTGTTGATATTTAAGTCTTCTTGTCGTTCATCACTCAAATGCAAGTTTCAGCTCTGCACTGTTTGCATGCTCCTGTCTTTTAGGAAGACGACCAAACTGGACGGGTGACGGATGTCGGACAATAAATGTTGGAGAGAACATTACATGCCTGTGTTCACATTTGACATTTTTTGCTATCTTATTGGTGCGTTTTACTTTTTGTATTATTTTCATGATATACATTCCGATACAAATATTTGGACATTCCTCTGTATGAGCGTATTAGATGATTGCACTCTGTACCATAGTTACCTCATTTTAAATTTCTCTCCACAGTTTTAAAGGTGGGGTATGCGATTCCAATCCAGTACACGTTTGTTGTCAGATTCAGCGAATGTCTCCTTATGGTCCGCTAGCTGTCCGTTCAGTGTGCGCGCTGAAAAAGAATCCGGTGTTTGTACACAGCCCTGGCTCTGTAAATGGGAAACAAACAAAGTGGCTCGGACCATGATTTGTGTGTCAGGTAACGTTCAATGACTTGCCCACGGACATTCAGCTTACTTTCTAATTTGCCAAGATATGCTGTTGTTGAAATGTTAGCTATAGCAGCAGGAGAGTTGTGAGCATCGCTGTCTGCAGCTGCTGTGCTGGCTCTGGGAAACCGTCCAGTCCTCTCTGGCTGTTCGCTTCACAGCAGCAACTGTAGCGACAGTTTACAAACCCACAACCTAGACAACCTAACATTACTTGCTGTGTCGTCGTTCGCTCTATATCACAGAGTATTTGTCATGGTATTGGATTTCTCCAGAATCGCACCCCACCTTTAAATTTCCCCCTTCAGTAATTAAGTTCATCATAAATCATCCTGATTACCAATGCCAGTGCTTGTGACAAAATGCTTAAAAGTGTTACATTTTTGCTCTTTGCAGACTCCTCCTAATGAAACAGTGTCTAGTTATGACCTGAACAACCTTACCATCATCACCCAAGTTGGCTGTGGATTGTCCATATTCTTCCTCAGCATAATCCTCTTCATGCACTTCCTTCTGAGGTAATGATAACAAAACTTTGTCTCTATAATTAGTTTCAGATTAAATAGTTCTTTCTTTCCAAGAAACATCCAGGAAATTACAGACATGCAAAATAAAGTGAGTAAAGCCTTCTCCACACTAGTACGAATAATACACACACACACACACACACACACATATTATTAGTAATCTCTCTCTCTCTCTCTCTCTCTCTCTCTCTCTCTCTATATATATATATATATATATATATATATATATATATACACACACATATATATTTAGAGTTTTTAAGTAATATCCACCATCTTTTGCACAGGACACGTAGAGATATGAGTATTCAGGCCTTTGCGTGCTAAGTTTTCTCATTATGTAGCCATACATACTGAGATATTTCCTGTACAAAAATTAATTAGAGAGAAATTTTGGTTTTAGTCACAATTAGTAAAAACAGAGTGAACAAATAACAAATAAAAGAGATGAAGGCAACTTGTAAAATCAATAAATCAATCAATCAAACTTTATTTCCATAGCACCTTCCAACAACCGAAGCTGAACCAAAGTGCTGTACAACATTAAAAACAAGATAAAAAATAATAATGATAATAACAAATAATAATAAAAGTACAAATAGGTCAGCAGAGCACAATACAACATTAAGATAAAGAGAAGTGTCACAGGGCCACTAAGTGTTAAAACCTATTCTAAATAAGTGGGTTTTAAGTTTCAAAATCGATTCACAATTGACACAAAGATGCTTAAGTCTTTATTCTAACTATTTATAATGTAAAAACAAGCATCACCGAGTGCAGTAGTATAAAACATTAAGGTAATACAATACAAATGATAGCATGTGTTGTAGTGTGTTGTTCCACAGCGGTTAATGTAGGGAAAGTTCATGTAAATGAGCCCACTTTCGAGAACAGCAGAACACTGTGGTGGGTAAAATGTGAAGACATTTGCAGTAGGTAAATGAGACTGCTGAATAGTAGCTTCATTGTTGGAGTGCTATGGAAATAACTGTGATATGTACCCAATGAATGCCTTATGAAAACAAACATCCATCTATCCCTTACCTCACCTTGTATGGTCACAGGAATATTTTGCACCTAACTTTGCATTCAAATCAGAATCAGAATCAAAAATACTTTATTGATCCCCGAGGGGAAACTCTTTCGTTACAGCTGCTCACTATCACGTCAATGCACACAGGAATAGAAGGAATTAATGTACTAAGCAAATCAAAATATAATACGCTATAATACAGGTAAGATAAATCAAGTACAAGTCGGTATAGAGGTTGATAAGTATGTAAACACTGTTTAGAGACCAAAGGAGTGATTATGTAATATGTAAATAAATATTACTTATATGACCCACGTTTTGAACAGCCTTTATGGCCAGAGTTTGCATTATATATGTAATTCTTTCTATATCTGTGCGTGTGTTTGTTTTCAGTCCAAGAGACATTGGTTATATGGTAACCTCATTTATTTACTATGTACTATATAGTACACTATATCAAATAATACTTTATCAAAAAATAAAGCAAGTAATGAAAACATTTCCAGAGGTGGAGCAAGTATTCAGTTTCTTTACTTAAGTACTAATACCACACTGTAAAAAATACTCCATTACAAGCAAAAGTCCTGCATTGAAAAGGTTACTCAAGTAAAATTAAATAAGTATTATCAGGAAAATGTACTTTAAGTATCAAAAGTAAAAGTACTCAATGCAGAGTAATGGTCCATGTGAGTGTATAAACGATAGTATATGTAATGATATAATATATATGTACTATTATATAGTATATCATTAGATTATTATTACTCATGCATTAATGTGTAAGCAGCATTTTACTCTTTTCATTTCATACAGGGCTGTAACAAATGATTATTTTCATTATCTGCTGGTTATTTTCTTGATCAATCCATTTATTGTTTGGTTTGTAAAAAATTAGAAAATAGTGAGAAATTCCCATCACAATTACCCAGAACTCAAAGTGACACCAGGACCTTGTTTTGTCTGACCAACAGTCCACACCTCAAAATGATTCCGTTTACTGTAATTTAAGACGACGAAAAGCAGAAAATCGTTACATTTGAGAAGCTGAAACCATGAAATCTTTGGCATTTTTGCATGAAAAATGTTTTATTAATTTTGTTTATTAATGTTTTATTAATTTATTGATAGTTGACAAGTCAGCTAATTAATCGTTTAGGGTAAAATTTTATAAACTGTTGGGTAGTTGTTTTTTTAACAATGCATCATATTTTAAAGGTTTTTAAATGTAAAAGCTTTTTGTAAAGTAACTAGTAATTACAGCTGTCATAAAAATAAATGTAGAGGAGAACAAAGTACAATCTTTCCCTCTGAAATGTAGTGTAGTAGAAGTAGAAGTGTCACAAAATGGAAATAATCAAGTAAAGTACAGATACCTCAAATTTGTACTTAAGTACAGTACCTGAGTAAATGTACTTAATTATATTCCACCACTGTAAATCTCATCTAAATGCTTTGTTTGAGGCTTCTCCATCCTCACCATATTTATAATATAACTTCCTTCAATGTGTGAAGCCTCCTCTCCTGCCTTTTCTCTCTCATAGACCTCATCTAAACTGGTCAATAAACATTACTGCCATATAGAACTGTATATTTGGCCTTTATGGTTGTTGACATCCAATACTGTTCCATTAAAATATATAGCTTTATTTAAAATATGCCTCTGCCTCGAATTCCTTTGAATAAATTCCATTTGGTAAATGACAGATGATCACAGTCACATTTTAAATTAATATTCTAATCAAGTGAAAAGACTTTCACATTGTGGTTTTAACGATCATTTTTGTGAACAATTGATCTTTTTTTTGATTAATCGTTTAATTGTCCAGTCTATAAAATGTCCTAAAACAGTGAAAAATGCCTTTCACAATTTCCCAGAGTTCCCAGTTTACAATGATGTAAAACAGAGAAAAGCAGCAAATTGTCATATTTGAGAAACTGAAATCAGTGAATGTTTGGTGTTTATTGGCGATATATTGATTAATATTCTGTCAGTCAGCTAATTCCTTAATTGTCTAAATGTTTCAGTCACATATCATCATCATTTGTTCAAGATATATTTAACTCTTTCACCAGATGGGGTAATTGTAACCCTGTTTTCTTGCTAGCATTCTCCAGTCCCTCTGGCCTGTGGGTAATAAGCACTACAATTTCTCTTTGACTAATCTTCTTTAAATAACACCAACATGGCAAAACAGTGTACACCCAACTTCACTTTCTTCAGGGTCACAGCAGACTCTCCACTCTACTGTTGTATATGTTACTCTGAGTCTGTTACACTCACAACTGTCCCTCATAAAACAATGGCATGTACAAACTAAAATTACTTTCAGGCAAAGGGACATGAAATAGCTACACATATATAAATAAAATAATAGTGCTGTAAATGATAATGAAATAATCATTGTATGTAATAATAAAACTGTCCAAAATAACATTGTGGAATTATTCCTACTGAAATATATATATTCCGTAGGAACATGTATATACAGTATACTGTACAGCTTAATAAGTGGCATAAAGTAGTATGGTAAACTTAGGTAATTAAAATGACCCAAAAAATGTAACATGGAAAGTAACTAAGGTTACATAATAATAAAAAAGATGATTTGTCTATTAGAAATCATAAAGTTATGGGCACCAAGAAGACAAATCTAACTTATTTGACTTCTCTGTTCGTCTCTTTTGACAGGAGGACCAAGGCCAGTAAAGCCACAAGGATTCTCATCCACCTGGTGTCCGCCATGTTCCTGCTTAACTTTACTTTCCTGATCAACAGCTATGTGGCAAAACTGAAGAGCACTGTGGTCTGTAAGATCATGGCTGCTTTCATGCACTACTTTATGTTGGCCACTTTCACTTGGTTTGCTGCGCAGGCTTTCCACCTCTGGCTGCAGCTGTACAATGGGGGCAAAATTGCAATCCATCACTACATACTCAAAGTCTCCATTACCACTTGGGGTGAGTACACATCATGATTTTCTGCTGTTTGACTTGATCATGGACATGACATTTGCAATTCAGTGGTTAGTTGGTTATCATTAATTTTCTTTCTTCATTTCCAGTACTACCAAGTGTTGTTGCGATTGTCCTGCTCATCATAGGAAAATATGGTGAACAAGTCATCTACACTAATGACACTAAAAAAAACGTGGCCATGTGAGTTGGCAAATCATTTTCTGTGGATTATATATTTAATATACAGAATCATACAATAGAACCACGTTTCCTTTCCTTTACTTCCTTTACAGGTGCTGGATAACAGACAGCAACGTCCACTACATTGTTAACATAGGCTACTATGTGTTGATCTTCCTCTTCACCTTCACTACCTTCATCATCATACTGTCCTGGCTCATTTGTCTCAAGAGAACCAAAGCAGGCAACGTAAAGAACATTGGCAGAAATGGCAAAAGTATTGTAGCCATCCTGGGATTGTGTTGCTTGCTGGGGATCACATGGGGTTTTGCCTTCTTCGCTTACGGTGTCCTCCGAATCCCTGCTTACTACATTTTCACGGTCCTCAATTCTTTCCAAGGTATCCACAACTGTGATCAGCCTGGATGTGATCCAGCAGTTCTAAATTATAATCTTTCAATTTATTGCTTTGTTACATTTTAAATAATTTAATTTAATCCTATTTTATATTCACTGCTCATGTAGGTGGGGTTTTACTACTTTACTCAGGATAAAACTGCTTGAATGCTATAATACTTTTATATTAACAAGAGATGAATAGACTGTGTGTAATGTGAAAGGGGTCGCAACTTTACTGGTGTGTAAATAGGCAACTGTTTGCTAACAAGTTTGCCATTTCAACTTTAGAAGGTGAAATGTTGTTTACAGCTTGTTTCACTGCTGCCAAGTGGTAAAAAAAAAAAAACAATTAATAAAACGATGAACTAATGGGGGACCAATGCACAATACTTGTTCGATGCAAAAAAAGCAAAACATTTGATGGTACATGGAGTCATATTTTGCACTGAATGACAATCTTGTATTATTCTCCTGTTAACTGCATTAAAACCTGAAAGGCACGCTGAAGCTGAAGGATGGATGACTGTGAAAATAAATCCCACCTATGTATTACATGAGCAATGAGTGTAAAGTAGGGATAAACTAAAAGTAAATTACATTTCATAGGCTCAGCTTGTCCTTGTGAGTGACCATCTTTTTTTGCCCGGCAGGTTTCTTCCTGTTCATCTACTACTACAACACCAGCCACTCAGGAGAAATAAACAGAGGCGAGAATGGTCATAAAAACACCAGCACCTCCAGCACCCTTAAAACCAACCTGGACAGCTTCGAGAACCCCTACATCAACCTACCAGACACAAAATAAACCCTTGCAAGATGAATGGGGACTAAAGATCGATGAAGAGGCAGTGGTAGAAGTACTCAGATCTTTTACTTAAATAAAAGTAACAAAAACCAGTGAAAAAATACTCCTTTACAAGTAAAAGTCCAGTATTCAAAAATTAAAAGTAAGACGTACGAACCATCAGTAGAAAGAAAATAGTTCCTACATGAAACTGTTCACAAGGTCTGTGGATTATCTTAAGTAACCGTGTCGTGATTTCTGGAAAGAGACTTTGCTGTTTTTCAAATTAATTTTTTTTGCCGCTTTGAGCACAAGCCGAGTGCCATGTAGTCCCATTATATTCAAAAAAGGCAGAAATCTCTACAGCTGATATCTCCAATACTTTGCAGCTGACAACAAAACAATCTAGATGGATAAAGAGCACTACAGGTAAGAGGAAAAAATATTTTTTGGGGGGGTGAACTGTCCCTTTAAAGTATCAAATTTTTTTTTCTAAATTACATTTTCAGGCCCCTCTGATCTCCAACCTACATACAAAATATCATCAGTTGTGGAGATACTGGTGAAAAATTGTTTCCTCTCAAACAGGACATTGATAATTGCAAATAAGGTGACATATCTAAAATATTGTACATCCTGTTCGACCCGTAAGAACTTGCTGTATGTAAAAGCTTGCTTTGACTGTTTGAAATATTAGGAGATGAGGAACATGAGAAAATAAGAATCCTTTATTCAGTTTAATTAATACTAACATTAAAACAAACATTATGCATCAATATACACATTTTCAAACAACTCATTTTAAATTGGGAAATTATTGTACACTTTTACAACAAGAGAGCTTCTGCTTCCTTGAGAGCTTTTTCCATTTCAGCAGCCTCCAGGGAAAAGTTCTCCCTTTCCTGCATCATATGTTCCCGTGCTTTAGCGAGTTCTGTCATTGTAGTTTGGATTTCCTAAAGTGTGTACAATGAGGAACATTTAAAATACACTCCAACCATTCCTTAAATCAACTACTACAAATAGCAAAGTTACATAGTCAACGAGTTTGACTCACCTCTAACCGAGCACGTTGCTGTGATGCAATGTCTCCAAACGCTTTTAATTCATGCAGCAGGTCTGTGGAGACACTCTGAAATAGAGAAAATGGAAGTTGTGTTTACTAGACGGCACTGCCTTTGATAGCCAAAAAGCCTGTAACCCTTTATGTGTAGAACACAAGTATAGTGTACATTTGAATTATTTATATATAACAGGTAATATTTTTTCTCAATTTTCTGTAATTGTGTGGTAATGTGGCATGGAACTGATAACTGCATGTTTCTACTGTAATTTCACCTATTTTCCAGTTTGTAGTTATTTGTGTGAGTTTGATTCAAATGCGCTTTGATTTGAAGTTTGATAAAGCATATGGTAAATAAAACATGACTGTACGTATAACATCAAGTAAACTGAAATAAAATATATTAATATGTATACCATGACTTCTTTTCTTTGCTCTTCATTTTGTAGTGCAGCTTCTCCAGCCCTTTCTCCTAAAACTAAAAATTAAAGAGATTTTATGTTATTTTCTAACAAGCAACAACTGAAATTAGGTTGACAAATATGCATTTTGTAAATGGTGATACATTTTCACCTGGGTCTATTTTGGCTGCGACTAGGAGAACATGACAGTCCTTCAGGTTTTTCTGTACCTCTGCATTTTCCTTTTCAAGGTCACTGAACTGCAGCTCCAACTCAGCTACTCTTTGCTGCAATATAACAAGGACTTTATCAAAGCAACACAGATTCTAATAGCACAAAGTAAAAAAAAAAAAGAAGAAATAAATGCTCTACAATTCCAGCTGACAAGAAGGCGGCGGCATACTTTATTAATCCCTCTAGGTATTGCACACATGCATTAATTTATTGAGAGATGACCCAAGCAGTTAGTGTTTTGGTGCCTTGCTCAAGGGTACCTTGGCAGTGCCCAGGAGGTGAACTGGCACCTCCCCAGCTACCAGTCCACACTCCGTTCCCAAGCCAAGTCCCTACTGACTGAGCTACTGCTGCCTTTAAGTGACATGCGTTCTACCAGGAGCCTAACCGATGTATTCATAAATAATGCTAGTATTACACTAGAGTATAAATACAAGCACTTAGTTATGTTACAATCCCACAAGTACTTCATTAAAATTGCTTTCTGCACCTGTGTGTCTGTGAGGTTTTTCTGCAGCTCCTCATTGGTAGCCATCAAATGCTGATTTTGCTCCTTGAGCTCTGCCTGTTGCCCATACCTGGTGGAGACCCTATAGAAAGGTACAACATAAAGTTGTGGGAAAAAAAGGCTGAATGCACTGCATGTTCATGATATGCAACATAATGTATGACTTACCCTTTGTGAACTTTAGGAGCAACATTTTTTCTGGAAGACAAAGGTGAAAAAAAATTTAATCAATAGATGTGAAGCAAACATACAGAGCCTGACAGGTATCAGGGGTTTGTGATGTTTGTGAGATTAAAAAGCTTTGATTTGTAACTTCCTGACAACAGTGTTAACCCTTGAATTGTGTCTACCTGTGGCAGAAGAGTCGTGTGGAGTGTGGTATTTAGTTCATCTTTATCAGCCTATTGTGTGCCACACCGCCTAGATGGGTTTGTTACGGGTCTACCCCACAGTTTACCATATTCTTCTAAGTCGTAACGTGCAGTTTTTACTTTGAATAGTGTTGATTAGCAATTTCTTACCTTGGCACATTTTCTTTTTGAGATTTAAGGATACCATCTGATTTTTGGACAGCATGTGCTGTTGCAGATACAGCTGCTGTGTCTCTGGATTCAAGTTTATGACCTGTTTTCTTTGTTTCTGCAGGTAACTGCACACCTGGAAAACACACAAGATTGTTAATCAGACATCAGCTTTGTTTGACTTTATAAAATTAAAATGCACATTAATTCAGTCACCAACAAAGTGCAAAAATGGTTAATTCTGCTCACCTCTTGGGATTTTTGAAGACATTGCTCTATCTGCAATGAATATAATGCCAGCAATGACAAAGGAACCTGTGTGAAGACATAATCTGATTAAACACGTTTAGTCTATCCTGGATATCTTTACTGAACCAGCTGTTTAATTACAATTTAACTAGGTAACTGTTAGGCTCTTTTCAAACATATTCTGCTTATATGTATTCAAAAGATTCTATAACTAAATAATGTCTTACCATGCCCTATATATTTGCTATTCAGCTGAATATAAAAATTGACAGATTTTGAATGGAGTTTGGTGCGATTTCCCAAATACAAGGCCTTCAAAAACGTAACATAACAAGCGTCTAGTTAGCTTAGCTTAGCTTAGCTTAGGTGCAAGTTAAGCGTTCAACATAACTAAAACATACTATTATGTGTGACATGGTTCAATAACACAACGTCAATGCTTACCTTTATGGATACGTTAATAAATATGAGATTTGTCACCAGTCAAAACTGAGCCGCACGAATTCAAAAACCTCCCGCCCACTATGGTCAATTCCGGTTTGTTTACGTTATTTCCTGTATAGATAAAACTACTTTTCGCTATTTCTGGTGGACAGAAGGTTTTTATCTCTTGATTAATTCGAGCTAAACGTTATAAGCATTTGTATGAGCAATCTTTTGTTGAGTTAATTTTACTACAGTAAACTGAAATAAGCAGAGGAATCGAGAAAGTAGACCAAAAAAAAACCACACAGACTAGACTGCACTGCGCATGCGTGGAGGCGGCTAAATTCAAAACTCAAGACGTTAGCATCGAGGCTCGTTGACGTTAGCTGCAGTTTGCAGGTTCGCACATCGACCCAGCTATTAGAGTAAGTGACATGAAAACTATTTTAAGTTAGTTTACCTGTAATAACACAACCGTATCCGTTGTAAAACGGCAGGAATAAGCTCTTAACAGCTACAAGGTATGCGCTGTAATGTTTCTTTGGTGTTCAGTTATTTTCTTGTTCATATTGTGAATGGCACGCGAACACGAACGTTAGCATAACTAAAAAAAAGTGCACTAAAAATTTCTTGCTAGCGAGCTCAGTAATGATCAGTTTGTTTTCTGTAATGAATGAATATAAATGTAAACTCATTAAATATTTGGGGGGGGAAAGGTGTTTTGCGGTGGAATACGTAACGTTAGCGTTTGTTGACAAAGGAGAAATCCATATCCGGCTAACGTAGCACTTATTAATTGATCATTTCAGCTCTGTATCGATAGCATCAGTTATTGTGCCGATTATTAAGTTAAAATCCTAAACTGTTGTATGGAAAAGCATGTAATTTCTGTTCATCCAGTCCCATATTTCCCTGATGTCATTGAGGCCCAATACCTTCTTAACAGAGATTGAAGGACGGACACTTCGTAGTTTATTTTCATACCATGGAGGTCATTTTATTTTTCACACTTATCACTTAGTAAGCTTATCACTGCTCTGAAAAACAGTCTTTGTCAACCTGACACACCGGTTTGCTATACCTTTGTGCACCTGATCTACCTATTATTCCACCCCAAAAAACCTTTTTGGTTATTAATTTAATAATCCAGCTAAAGAGAGGCATTCATACTGTATGCAAATGAAAAGGCAAGCAAATTTTGCACATGTCACTGAAAAGGCCTTGTCTTATCAACTTCTATTTAATCATATACTGCAGAAGCTGTGATTTACTGTACCAAGCACTGTTTCTATTTATTCACAGTTGAAAATGGAGCCTCTGGATCCTGCCAAGAATGAGTGAGTGAAAATTATAATATTGAGAGAAAGCAGCCATGTGTGCTTTGTGCCTGAACCTAAAGGCCAATTACACCTGGAATTAACATTAACTTGTGATAGATATGACTGTATTCACGTTGTATATAATAATAAACACCTCGCATGCACATACTCTAGAGCTGAATAGTGTGTTTCATGTTGTGTGTTACAGAGAAAGCAGTGGATTCTCCAGGCGGCGCATTTCTTCGGTCAGTGCTACAAATAATTTTATGGACAAAGTATATATACTTTTTACTGTTTAAAAAAATAATAATAATTTGCCTAAACCATATTGTCTGCAATGTATCATTTTCAGATTTTAAAAGCACCACGGAAATCAATCAGATTCCCTGACCCAGAGCAACAGGAAAATGTGGTAAATGGATTGCTTGATTTAAGAGCTTTACCTTACTGTTTTTATATGCAAAAATGGAGAATTTGGTTGTAATTAAAGTGACTCTCCAACCGTAATATGTTTTTAAGTATCGATTCTCAACTTAACAAGGATAAGATTGAGTGCTAATAACTTTGATTATGGTTTTATATTTTACTTTATACTGTATGTTATTTTTATTTTCACTAAGGTGGAGTGTGCCAAACCAGTGGAAAAGAGGAATTCAAGAAGAGTCAGTTTTGCCCCTGCCAATGATGTCCTCCTGTTTTCAAAGTGAGACCAAAAAAAGCCAGGCTTAATTTTCCATGACACTGACATTTTAACCTAATCAGTATTTTCTCTTTACAGGGATATAAAAAATGCCTCTCCTGCCCGAAGTCCTTTACAAGAGTTAATAACAACAAGTAAGTATGTAATGTAGCATGTATAAGTATGTAATCGTTTTAAATTTTATTTTAAGCAGCTTTTTATAATTTGTCCTGTGTTATTCACAGCAACGGAAGCTACACAAAATAGGTAAGGTGACTTGATCTGTTTTATGATCTACCCATTCAGCTGTATTTCAAATGAAAATTTTCTGTCTTAACATAAATATTGTGTTTTCTTTCATTAGGGTCCGGGTAGCGATCACTGAAGATGGGATTCAACAAATTACGGGTAGGAATATTAATTCTTCAACTTAAAACAACTATTACCAAGTGCTCACATTATCTGTTGCAGTGTAAGATGACTCTTATTAAATTCAAGTCTTAAAATTTAGGAATGGAAACCCTACTGAATGCTCCTCTACATGCTTCTCAACAAAGGGATAAGGTGAGCTTGAAGTCACTTTGATGTGTTGCTTTGTAGTTTTATCAATGTTGTGTTTCTTACCACTGTCACAGCCACCAAATGGTTAAATTGCTTAATCTTAATCTTAATCTTAATATTTAGTGACCGTTCATTGACATAAAGCTACTTATCTTCACCAGGTCAACTTTGATACTGGGGCTGACTTTGGGGAGAAAACTGTGATGTTTTCTACAGATGATGCATTCATGGACATGACCCACAGTCACACTATAAACATTGCCGGTGATGCAGATTTACTTGCAGATATTTCCCTCCAAAACTATAACATTTTACCGAGTAGCGGAGAGAAAACGGTGATGTTCACTGCGGATGATGGATCCATGGATATGACCCTAAGTCATACTTTGAACATGTTGAGTGGGTCAACATCACTACCCACTAGCAGAAACATGGATTTAAGTGTCGAGAAGGGAAACATATCATCATCGGTGCCTTGTTTGGATCCTGGATTTGAAAACTTCCTTGCAAGTCTCTCTAAACCAGGTGGCCCCAGCGTTAATCCTGTGATCACCAGAATGACGCCTCCTACTGGAGGATCCTCTGAAGAAACAAATGGCTCCCTGGCCCAAATTAAAACACAAAGGGCTGATGTGGATAAAGAAAATCAGGCTCCAACTTCTGTTTCAGCTGTGATGGAGAAGTCACTAAATACATCCAGGAAGATTGGTGAATCATCTTATGGAAGTGCACTCTATCCAGAGGGTGATTTAAGCATGGGTATGACTGAAGCTCAGACAGGCCGCATTCAGGGATTCACTGATGATGATGATGATGATGATGATCCCTTTCAGTGTCTTTTTCCCACACAAGAAATGTACTCCCACCTCGACAACAGAGTGTCGCAGACTGCACAGAAGACCAAGCAACAGCAGAGCAGTAAACCACTGGCATCATTCAACCCTAAAGGTATTCAACTTTCTATCAACTAACTAAATGATTAATGGACTAAATGATGACTTAATACATGGCATCTTGTGTGTGTGTGGGGATGCTGGTATTATTTCACAACTTATGTTTGAATAGAGTTTAAATTGCATCTTATTACATTTTAATTTCCAAATTTAGATATGACATCCTTGAAGAATCCTACTCTAAATGCTTCTCATGAAAGACCAAAGGTGAGTTTTATCATTGGTTTACTTTGCTGAACGAATTTCCTATCTTGCCAAAATTTTAAGTCTGAAAATAATCCTTCACATCGTACTGACATTAACCGAAACTAATGACTGCATGGAAACTACGACATGTATGTGAAATCATATGCTAGGTTTTGGAAAATGGTCAGTTTAAGTATATATGAGTTGCTGTTCATTCAACATTCATTAGTATAGTTTTCAAAATGTCATGGATCCTCATTAAAGATTACACATGAAAGTAAATTCTTAGTATGTGATAACATACTGTATTTTCTTTTACAGGTCAACCTTGATGCAAAAGATGAAGGCAGAGAGAAAACAATAATGTTTACTGCAGGTGATGAGTTCATGGACATGACTCAGAGTCACACAGTAAACATTGCCAGTGGTTCATTAGCTCCTCCAAACCAAACTTTTGACATTTTTTTGAGTGGAAAAATGGAGAATGCTTCATCTCTGGAGGAGAGAAAACGTGAGGCTTGTGGTCTGCCAGGCTCTTCAGCAAATGGTTTGGATCTAGGGTTTAAAAACTTCCTTGTAAGTCTCTCTAAACCAAGTGCCCCCAGTGATAATCCTGCAGCATCCTCCAGGAGCTTTGGAGAATCATATAATGGCGGTGCAATCTGTCCTGAATATGATGTGAGCATGGATATGACTGAAGCTCAGACAGGCCGCATTAACGGACTCACTGGCTCAGATGATCCTTTTCAGCTTCTTTTTCCCACACAAGACATGTACCCCCTCTGTGAAAATCTGAAGAGCGCAGAGATGGATTCAGGACAGCAGCACAGAGAAGTACTGGGATCATCTAACTGTACAGGTATGGAAACCACATACCTTCCAGTTTTGTTTTGTTTTTCTCAAATGTTGACCAAATAATCTAGTGTGAGCATAACCAAAATGGGACCTTATTTTGGTAATGTGAATGATGTATGGATTTAAATACCTATATTTATAACATGTTAAGACTAAGAACAACTTCAAAATGAATTCTGTTTTATTATTTTTTAAATGGGGGAATTTGGGTCTGCTTTTTATTCGGTTTATTAGGTATGGAAACCTCATTGCAGCCATCTTTAAAGACAAAGGGGCAACGACATCAGGTGGGCTTAAAAACTCACTTACATTTTTTACGCATGTATTTTTTTTTTTTGCAGAATGAATTAATATACAGCCTACTTGCACTGAATACTGTGTATTTAAAATGTAACATATTTAGAGCTGTATTTGGTCTGTACTGTGTTGTTACATATTGATTTACCTGAAAGAAATACATTTGTCAAGTTATGCAGAATCACAGTGATTGCTTCTTTTTTCTTTTTTTTTTTAAATGGTTACATTCTTTCTTTTCTATGACTGTCCCCCCCAAGGTAAAATTTGATGCTGAAGATGACAGCAGAGAGAAAACAGTGAGGTTTTCTGCAGATGATGCCTGTATGGATGTGACACGAAGTCACACTGTAAACATTGCCACTGATTTCGGACTGCAATCGCTCCAAAATTTGGACTTTCTACCCACATGCGGAGAGAAAACAGCGAGGTTCAGTGAAAATGATGCAGCTATAAATATTGCTAGTAAGTTAGTGTCAGATTCAGTTCCTCCAGTGAAGAAACAAGAAGGTGAGACATGTGGTCTGCCTAGAAACAGATCTTCATCAGCACACAGTTTGGATCCAGGATTTAATAACTTGCTTACAAGTCTCTCAAAACAAAGTGACCTCAGTTTTAATCCAGTGATCCCAAGAATGACGCCTACAGCCGCACAATCGTCTAACATTGGAGACTCATCTAATGGAGGTACAATCTGTCCAGAAGATGATGTGAGCATGGACATGACAGAAGCTCAGACAGGCCACATTTTAGGAATCACAGGTACAGATGATCTTCAGTGTCTTTTTCCCACACAAGACACGTACCCCCAAAGTGGGGAAGCCGAGATGACTTCACAACAGCAGCACAGTGAAGCGCTGGGATCATCTAACCGAAAAGGTATGGAAACACCAAACCTTCCAAATTATTTTACTTAACTGTAGTGAAGTGAGACTTGTAACCAACCCAAAATGAGACTTTTGGGACAATGATGAGAATGAAAACATAAACCAAAAATGTATCATTATTTTTTTCCAAAATAATGTTATTTTGGTAATCTGAATTATGATATATGGCTTTAAAAAGTTTTTTTTTTTTTTTGGGGATGCCTCTTTTATAGTTCAATGTCTTTTTCCCCAGTATGTGGAACAAGGCAACAGAGATTGTAATAATTGAAATAATTCAGTTACATACATTTTAAATGTTGGAATTAGGGTCAGATAGCTGTTCTTGTTTATGTTTATATTGTTTCTTACTTATTTCCCATCTCCACATTTAGGTATGGAAACATCATTGACTGCTCCTTTAAAGTTGAAAGTGCAAAGACATCAGGTGAGTTTTGCTTAATTTGATCTTTTACACATTTGTTTTCTGAATTAATCACTATACTGCCTGCTTGCCCAGAATACTGCATCTTTAAACTAACATTAAAGCTGCACTGATCAATATTTTTTACTATGAACAATTGATGAATTAACTATGTGTAATGTGACAGGAGTCAGTCATAGTGACAAACCCACAGAGAAGTATTACTTAACTCTGCAGGTCCACTCAGTTTTATGGAGGCTTTTAATGCAATTGGGATTATTGTTTTGGTTTTCTGCCCTATAGTTCTTTAGAGTTATTCTATATGAGAGCCTCATGCTCATCAACCTCGTTTCAGCGAAACAGCTCTGATAAACCCATGAACATAGTAGAGCATCTAGCAAGCTAAAGAGCGAGATAGTTTGTAGAGACCAAAACAGAGCTAAAAGGAGTGAATTTTGGACATTGTCAGGTGGCCAGAAACAAAATTCCAAATGAATGCTAACATTGCCCCATATCTGCTGGATGTGTATATAGAGAATTGTTTGCTAACATGTTTGCCGTAACAACTTTGAGTTGATAATATGTTCATTCATCTTGATCCACTGCTCCAGTGGCCATTAGAAAAACAAAACAATGAATACAGCTTTAAATGCTGTATTTGTCCGACCATTTCTGTAATGTCGTGGTGAACTTCTTTCTCTAGCTCTCTTTTTTCATTCTTGACACAACCATTTCTGTCACTTTTCATGACAACAACCAAGTGCGACACTATGGATATCTTCCAGGAGAGACTGACTGAAAATGTTACCCCCATATTCAAACAATATCGCGTCTCACCCCTCATTATAATCACACTTTTCTCTCCGCCTTCCAGTGTGACAGTACGGAACAGCTATATAGACTTTTGATTTTCGACATGGTCTTGCAAACCTTCTTTTCGAGCATAACCAGACCCTAAGTGGGATAGATGCACATATCCTAAAATAAACACATTTGTTGAGGTATAAAGAAACACAGTGACTACGTTCTTTGCTTTAGAAAGGGATAGCAGGCTTTTTTTTCCATGGATGGTGGCACTGAGATGATAAAATGTTTGAAAATGTTATGAAATGTCTAACTCACTGTCATATAAAAGTTGACACACTTTTTATGACTTTCTCCCTCAGGTCAAGTTAGATGCTGAAGACGACTGCAGAGAGAAAACAGTGAGGTTTACTACGGACGAAGCCTGTATGGATGTGACACAAAGTCACACGGTAAACATTGCCACCAATTTGGAACCACAGTCACACCAAAATGTGGGCCTTTTACCTCCATGGGGAGAGAAAACGGTGAGGTTCACTGCAAATGATGCCTGTATGGATGTGACACAAAGTCACACGGTAAACATTGCCACCAATTTGGAACCACAGTCACACCAAAATGTGGACTTTTTACCTTCACTTGGAGAGAAAACGGTGAGGTTCACTGTAAATGATGCCGCCATGGATGTGACACGAAGTCACACGGTAAACATTGCCACCAATTTGGAACCACAGTCGCGCCAAAATGTGGACTTTTTACCTTCAAGTGGAGAGAAAACGGTGAGGTTCACTGCAAATGATGCCGCCATGGATGTGACACGAAGTCACACTGTAAACATTGCCACCAATTTGGAACCACAGTCACACCAAAATCTGGGCCTTTTACCTCCATGGGGAGAGAAAACGGTGAGGTTCACTGCAAATGATGCCTGTATGGATGTGACGCAAAGTCACACAGTAAACATTGCCACCAATTTGGAACCACAGTCACACCAAAATGTAGACCTTTTACCTCCAACTGGGGAGAAAACGGTGAGGTTCACTGCAAATGATGCCGCCATGGATGTGACACGAAGTCACACGGTAAACATTGCCAGCAATTCAGTATCAGACTCATTTCTTCCACACCAAGATTCTAACGTTTTATCTACCCTATCTGTAAAGAAGAGAGAAAATGAGACATGTCGTCCGCGTAGAAACCGATCTTCATCAGCACGCACTTTGGATCCAGGACTGTATAAGACGAGTGGCCCCTGGGCTAATCCTGTGATCACCAAAGCAGTGGCTCCTGCTTCACCGTCCCCTCAAGAAATTGTCAACACAAATGGTTTCTTGGACCAACTTAAAACACAGAAGCCTGATGTGGATATTGAAAATGAAGCTCCAGGTTTTGTTTCAGCTGGTATGGAGAAACCAGTAAATAAAACCATGACCGACTGTCCAGAGGACGATGTAAGCATGGATATGACTGGAGCTCAAACAGCCCATATTTTGGGACAAACATATACAGATGAGCCACCTCAATGCCTTTCTTCCACGCAGGACTTGTACCCCAATTCTGACGATTTGAAGAAAACAGAAGTTACTTCACAACAGAGCAATGAAGCACTAGGATCATCCAGCCCTAATGGTGTGCAAATGACAAACTGTCCATATTCTCTAGACTCAAATGAAACTGACACCAGGAAGGAACCAAGAAATCAAAATTGTTCACAGAGTGCTGTGGACCATGATGTTGATGCAGTGCCTTCACGAAAGTCTAGACGAATAAGTTTAGCCGATCTTCATTCAAAAGTAAGGCGTTTAAGCCACATGATAAATACAGCTCCTGTTACTACTGCCATGGACAGCTGCACAGCACCTATGCCACAGCTGGAACACGACATGGGAAAAAACTCAAAAGACAAAACCGAATCTCTACCTGTAATGGAGCCTGATCTCAAAAGGGGTTTGGTAAACACTGAAGAAAATACACAAGCTCAATGTCTTATGCAAGGAGAACAACCCTCTTCTACTACTACTACTCCTTTCAACTTGAAGACTAAACAACTAATGTCAAGACTCTCAGTGGGAGGCTTTAAGCCGAAACTCCCCCAAAGAAACAAACCAGATGATCCAAAGAAGGTGAATTCTGTGGGAGAACATACAAGGTCGATCACTGTCAATGTTACTAATCAACTGAGCAACTTTGACAATGATGTGAGCGATATTTACGATGAAGAGCTTGGTAGCTGTGAAGATATGTCAGAAATGCTGGACACAAGGAGTCCTCAGAAAGCCACAGAGAAAGTGAGTCCTTCCCAGGAGTTCAACATGGATGAGCCTTTAGAGGATCATGTATTTGAACAGGACTCTATTAGTGCTGTCTATGGAAATAAGAGACCTTTGCCAGTAGATGACAATGATATGGAGGATGAGAAGAGAATGAAAGCATCCACTGAGACGGCCACTGACTTTGAAATGGTATGTCAAATTACAGTACTGTAAATTCTCAAATCATGGCTTGGGTCTGTATTTACCTTATTTACCTTTTCATTAACTGCAGAGAAAACCAGGTTTATATAAGAGACAAGCCTTAAATTTTATTAGTATACATATCATATTTTCTTAAGAAGCCTCCCTGTTTCCTGATGTGCTCCTGTTTTAATTTCCTGTTAATGCAAACTCATGACTTCCTCCATGTTTGCCTGCTGTTCTGATGATTTCAGGATAATTTACATTTACACAGCACTGATTTCATTAGTACAAAAACTTGCTATACTCACCACTCTGTTGCTCTGAGTTATTCTTCTCTAATATATATTAGGCCTGCACAATATGAGGAAAATCTGCGGTGTGCAATAACTTAATGACGATATGATTTGTGATAAATAAAATTAATATTTTAAATATAACAAAATATTGTTTCTAGAGCAGCAACAGAAAAGTTTACAAAGTTTACTATACAGACTTAATATCTCACTGGGAAAAAAAATCTAAAATGTTAATAAAATAAATCATATACACCAAAACACCATATACTCTAAAACATATAAATCAAAATACTGAGTGAAAATGAGAAAGAATGAAGAACACAGAGTCAGTCAGTATCAGTCCTTCCTGCTGTCGTCTGTCCTCCTCCCTCTGCTGCTGCTGTGATTCACCTGCAGGTACTGCTGGTAGAGAGAGAAGGGGCTGGTTTGTCTCAGCCAGCAGTAAGTTTACAAGAATCTGCCAAATTTTAAGGTACGTGGCAAACTAAGCAAAAAAGTTAGACTACATACATACGTGCGTATGTACATACATAGTTTTAGCTTGTTTGTAACAATCCACTATTAGCTGAGCTAGTGCGCGGTGTTTGTGCAAAACACGAGACTGCGAACAGAGCAGATTAAAATATTTAATTTACATATTTATGCTTGTTGAACAGTTGTATTGGCTTTTTACTCGCTAAGGTTTTATTGCACTTACAGTAACAAGTGTAGTTGTCCTCAGCTCGAGTAATCTTCGAGTTCTCTTCACTTCACTGTCTCCACCGCGGTTCTGCATGTGTATGTGGAGGAGCTCAGTTGGACACAGAGAGCAGGGCAGAGGCTGCAGCGTGATGATAAAGACCCCAGGGCCAATTTAATACCGGGCTTCAGTGCCCATCCCTAAATTATATTATTATTCTTATTCATTGCGTCTTTTGCAATGTGTTTATTGCACATGTTCATATCCCAATGATGATGAAAATACGATTAATTGGTCAGCACTAATAGAAATGCAGTTTTTATTCACTAATTATTTACTGTTGTTTCCATTTGGCCATTTTTTGATTGCGGTTAAGTTTGAAACTCACCAATTCCTGAGGTTTTGCTTACTCAGAATGGGGAGTGACTATGCACATCACTAAGCATGATCGGTCCACGTGCGGACTTAGGGCTGGCCATATAAATAATATCTCGATATTTTTAGGCTAATATGCCACGATATACGATATATATCTCGATATACACATTTTCTCTAGAATAACATACCGTAAATTCTCAAATAGCCCAAACATATGATGCATTGCTGTAGATTAAACTACCCAACAGTATATGAAGTAGTTAAAGCTCAACCTTAAACATCTACAGCAGTAAAATACAACACACACATTAATGCAGCAATAATATTAATCCAAAAGCGTCATATATAATAGTAAAACACTGACAGGGACCATTTACTACACAATGAGTACTTTAAGTAAATGTGTTATTATGCACTTTTACAGTAGTAAGGTTTAGAATGCAGCACTTTTACTTGTGATGGAGCATTTTCAAAGTGGGGATGGTATTTGTACTTTTGCTTAAAGGGACAGTTCACCCCGCTCAAAGCGCCCAAAAAAAAAATTTGACAAATAAACAGCAATGTCTCTTTCCAGAAATCATGACCCAGTTACTCAAGATAATCCACAGATTTGCTGTGAGCAGTTTCATGTAGGAACTAATTTGAAACTAATTAGGGAATGAAAACTATTTGTACTTGGACAAACTAGTATTTGTATTCAAAAGTCAAACTTGGATTGGTGAGTATGACATGACGTATGAAATGTATTATACTGAATATATAGGTACTTGCCTCTCTTCAGTTATTTCAGATTTATTTGAATACTGACTTTGATTTGAGAATTTACAGTATATTATATTACAGTTTGTTATGTTTTTTTAAAGAGGAAATTCTTCATTTGTTTTTCTATGTTCTTTGTTTTATTTGTTGCCAGGGATTACAGTCTCATGTTGCAGAGTGTGATGGTAACATTACTACAGCTCCAACCATGACAGCACAGACCACAGATTACTGCAACAGCAGTCACACAGCCAGCATCAGATGTGAAGCTACATTTGAATCAAGTAAGTTGTTATGGATTCACATTGTGTAGTTGAGTATCATTAAGATCTTTATGTTGCAATGTTTTCCTGACGTAATTGTGCTTTTTCAGCTTTCAAACAAAGCCTGTTTGAATCCCAGCTTGAAGACTACGCCAATGATGTACAGAGGGTACAATGTTGACATATTTTATAAAAATATCTTTGAAATTTAATTAACATGTTTTCATGTCAGTTATTTATTGCCTTCAATGTTTTGATTACAGAAACTTGATGATGGCACCATTACAGTGTTAGAGTTCTTTAAACTCTTCAACATAGACTTTGTCATCCATAATCCTCGGCAAAGTGTCCTTCCTGGCAGAGTAGGTTAATCTTCATTTTTATAAAAAAAAAAAAAAAAAAAACAACAGTCAAATGTAGTGATGTGACTTTTTCTTTTGTTTTTACAGCTTTTGTCAGACACAGATCATACACCAATGGATTTATTGAAAGACAGGCATATCAACCGTCCTAAACAGATGGTGTATGAGACAAACGTCCTGAACCTCACAGAAAATGTGGAGGGGTATGTACGCTTAAGATTGTATAATGCATTTATGACTAAGATTAAAGTTTACATATAATAGTTTGTCACATTTAACCTTGTGGTCTTTCTTCCATGTGAGGTGTTCATGTCTCATTTTAGGTTTAAACTTGAATGCTCTTAAAACCTTTAGAAAACTCCCACTAGGAGTTTGTTAAAATGTACAAAGTAATCCTTGATTAACAGCTTTGTAATGTGCAAAGCAGCATATCTCGTTTGGCAGTGTGCCAGAAATTATAGAATAAAATTGGAAGTGGCATAGATAGACAGTTATAAGAACTGTTTAAGTTGTCTCTGAAAATACACATATTAAGACTTTTGTCCTTCCCAGGTTGAAGGAGCGAATGCAGGGTCTGGACAAACCACTGAAGATTGTGAATAGACCTTTGTGGGAAGAAATGAGAAATTCTTCAGAGAAAGAGGTATTAAAGGATAACTTTAACTTTGTTTTTCAAACTGCATTTTGTTTTTCTATTTCTTACCATGATAACTATGTTCATGTGACATGTGCAGTCACATTTGCAGTATAATTGTCAGTTTGTTAAAAGGATGCTTGTGAATACTTTTTGGGATTTAGCTGTTCCCCTTTGCTGTGTATGTAGATGTAGCAGTGGGAAGAGTATCAGTTGGGCATACGATCTTATTCCTAACCCTCACTTTGTTTATTTGAATTCACAGCTCAAATCGTTTGGTGCAAAACTAAAAGAGAGAAATAACTTGTTCAGAAAGATGAGCAAAGTTCAGTCACATGAAATGAAGGAGGTCTTGTACTCAAACCTTGTGCAGGCTAATCTGGTAAGAGCCTTCACACACAAACACTGAATTTCAACATCAGGGATCTTTTGAGAGCATTGAAGGTAATTGACATTTTTCATCTTTTCAGGACGAGCAACAGAGTTTGAGAGGAACGATCAAGAAAGCAGATGAGATGATAAAAAGTTTGGATGACTGTATTCGTAAATTAGAAACAGGTATGGCTGCTGTGGGGAAATGACTTATGGCTGTCCAGTTTACAATGCCACGTCTGTATGAATGGACTAATGATTCAGACCGACAGTGACGCCAAAAAAAGTGGGATGAGTTGGTGTTGTTGTGTTGCTACAAGGGACAGGCAGAGCAGAAGGTGAAACGGCTGTAACACCTTCTGTTTTTCCCTTCCTGTAGAACTTACTGCAGTCGAAGAAAAAGGCTTCGAAGATACACCGAGTCTGAAATCACGTCAGAAAGGTAACTTATAATACCACTTGATTATTTTATTTATTTATTTTTGTTTGTTTTTTGAATTGAATAAGTTATTGATTTATTTTAATTTTTTGACAGAAATGCAGAAAGTCACAGAGGCCTTGGCGGATAATGACCGGTGAGTTGAGAAGTACCTCTGTCATGTTTAGGTACTTTAAATATAGAAAAGGGTTTTTTTTTGTTTCTTATTCTTTTCTTTGTTCCTGCCACAGACAAATATCTGAACTGGAGATGCAGAATAAGCAGAATTCAGATAAACTGAAGAGGCTGAAAGCTGAGACGAGGAACCTTGAGAACCATGTCACCGTGCTGCATTGGTCAGTTTCTGATTTGAATGGGTTTTCAGATCCTAAGGCATGAGACTTGCTTTCAAAACATGTAGGACCTCGTTTACAAAAAGCTGCTTATGCTGAACCTTGTCCACTCTCACTATTAAGTGTGTGTCCTCTCTGTTACTTTCCTCAACTGTCAGTAAAAGAGGTCCATTAGCTTATTTTTGTCAGCAGTCTTGACAATAAATAAAATTGCTTAGCTCAGTTTTTAGCTAGATATTAAAGTCAAATCCTTTTTGTACATGTCTTACTTCAGGGTGAATGAATGGAAGTTTGGAGAGAAGAGAGACAACTGTGCGGTCTACACTTTTCTCCATGAGACCTTCCATCTACAGTTGGTGTATGACAAATCCAATGGTAAGATTGCTTTAGTGATTAACAGTAGACGTGCTCATAAAGCTACATGGTGAACAGCATTTATACTGTTTCTACTAAAATTAAAAGATTTTACAGGCAAAAAAATATTGTTGATCTCTAAAGGCTGAACATTTTAACCATGTGCTCGTAGCAACACTAATGTCAGGGCCTGCTTTGCAATTAAAACTATTGTTTACCACCCAAACTATGCACATAATTGTTGTCTGTTTACTAGGCAGACACTGGGTGAAAGTGTATTTCCAGACTTGTGGTGTTGCAAACACCGATTTGTGTTTTTATATTAAAACAGTGAAGCTCAAGCTCTATTTTTTTAACAAATGTTTTTGCAATAAATAATGTTTTTCTTTTTTATTGTTTTTGAAGGAAATGATGCTGATAATCGGTCTGAGAGGAAAATATCACACATCGCATTCAAACTTCAACTTGATGGTGAGAACAAACTAAAAAGTAGTATATCATGAGAGATAATTTGCTATAGATTGTCAGAATCTGTGTCATGCATGTTGTGTGTTTGGGTTAACATGGGTTAGTTTCTCAGCAGCTGTGAGGTCTTTATAATGAGGGTATGTTTAATGTCCACTGGCATTTTGAGCATGGGGGACATTCTTGTTACTGGTAATTTGTTAAAAACAACTACTGTACATTTTGTTTTCTAACTAGATGAGAAGTCGCAGTGCCATGCCTGCCTTGTTCACAAACTGCTCTCTCAGTACATTAATGGAGAAACTTCCTGGGTGGAGAAGTATCCAACGAGCAGACATGTTCCAAAGGTAGGTGTGAATGGAGATCTGTTTTGTTGTTTGAGAGATGTACTTATACTGTCTGTTCAAATACTGTCACATCTTGTTTATGGTCAAACTTGTTTAAGTTCTTAAAGTCAGTAGACCCATTCCAGATACTGTGTTTTACACTGAGGATGCAAATAGCCAATATTGAGTTGATATTCAATATCTTGAAGTATTCTGTCTCGAATGTGTGTTCTTGCCATGGTGGAAATAACATTTTTCAACTGAGGTATTTTGTCTCTGTTGTATGTAGCTGCTCCATGACGTGGGCCTGGTGGTGAGTCGCTGTCGTCTGCTGGGAGAGGAGTTGCGTCTGCTGAAAATGTGGGGGGGTCTAAGGCTCGATATTCTCAACATCAGCTGCGTGGACACTCAGTAAGAACTCTTCCACACAAGATAGCTTGTAATATTTAGAAACATTTTTGAGGCAACTGTATAATTAATTTAGCCTTTATTAAAGATGAGGATTCCAAACTGCGATATCATCAGGCACATCTTGATTTACAGCACCAAGATAGTGTGAACCTTTCCCCCAAATGTGATAAAGTTGAATCGACATGGTTCCCAGTACAAAGCCGACTAAGTGAACTCACATTCTGCAATAAAAGGAGAACCACAGAATCTCTACTATAATATGATGGTTAGGGGTTATTTGGACTCAAGGCAATGTTACTTATGGACATTGACTTAATGAGTTTTAATATTTACTTAAAATCACATCACAAAAGATGTAGGATCTGTCAATAGGTTAACACATTTTTCAAAAACTAAGCTACGTTATATAATATCCTTTCTTTTTCTTCTAGAGTGCACATTGTTTTCAGCAGTCTCAAGAAATTTTCCAAGTTTGAGGTGATCTTCTCTGTCCGTTTGACCAACCACCTCTGTGTCCTTCAAGTGCAGAGCTTCAAAAACATGATCGGAAACACAACGTAAGTTTGACTCAAATATATATTTATATAAGTAAGGTAGTGCTTTCGCAGCTTTTGGGTGGAGGGGAAATGCAACTTTAAAGGCACTTAATGGACAATGATACTGTGGCTAAGAATATTTAAGTGGCATTACACAATTTATTAACCACTGGGGGCCAGAAAAACTCAAAAACCTCACAAACTATAATATTTGATATTTTCATGTATTTGCAGGATCCAACAGATTGAGGAGATTGTGGCATCGTTCAGTCCAGCCAAGAACTTCTTGACCAAGATTGTCAAAAAGATTCATGAAAATCTTCTCTGTTGAGACCAGGAATACATCCAATATGAAATTTTGATTCCAATTGTTTATAATCAACCTCTTTTGTACTATATAGATCTTGGGGGAGAAAATCTATCAACTGTCTTTTTTTTGAAAAATTAAAAAAAAAAAAGTGTACAGGTTCCCAGTCTGTTTGTTGTTCCACAGTGTGCATGAAGTGGTGTTTTTTTTTGTATTTTGTCCTCATAATACAACTGCACCTGTTAACAGTCATTGCATTTTGTTAGAAATACTTGGACAACATAGTACATAGAAAGGTACAATATAAATGTTCAAATTGCTAGAATACAGGAAATCTGATCTACAGGATCAGTCTGTCTTTTCAACCAAACTTCTCAAACAAATACATTTTGGCAAAATATTTTATAACAGTTTGTTCTTGGGTAAGGTTGAGTGGAATACTTTTGTCACAGCTACATTGCCAATTTTAGGATATTCAAGGCATGCTCAGTTGTGTTAGCTATGTCATCTAGCTAGGAGATTTGGTTTAATTTATATTTGCTTAGTGATCATGTGAACCATTTAAAAGATTAAATACAGTTGTCTTTCATTGATCTGGAGTGCAGTGGTTTCTGTGCAGTTTCCAGAGTCGCCTCTAGATGGTGAACATGAACCGACCTTATAGTACTTTGTTTTACCTACAGCGGGACAATGTTTGGTTTCTGTAAAGGGGCCCTGATATGTTTATCAGATGGAGCCTGTATTTGAGACAGGCCTCAACAAAAGGCTGTATATCTGTCACTTTTTGTTGTAGCTTTGTGCAGTACTGAACAAATGTAAATATATTTTCTTTATAATGCTATTAAAACAGTTCCCCTGATTGTTTGTCATTTTTTGGTGGATAAAAAGCTTTGTATATTTGTCATTAGAGAACAAAAAATGTAAAATAAATGGTCTGGCCGTTGAAAAGATAATTGTACTCAAAAGTTTCCATTAAAAACATTTTCTTCATGATTTTTTCTCTGTGCTATTGTTTGCTTATATGTGTTGTATTTCCCAGGGTGCTTTTTTTTTGCACATTGTCTTCTATGATGATTAACATACCATGATATTCTGTATTCACATCTTAATCTGCATGCCCACAACATGTAGGTTGAACTGTTTTAATAATGTATCATCAGCAATAAAGATCTAATTTGTATTATGTGAAATTGAAATACAGATACAGTGTTAGTGTTGCGTTCAGTTAAGACTGATACTTATTGACTGGAAGTGGTTTGAATTTTGCCTACTTTTCAGAAATGTTTTAAATGACGAATTGAAATATTTAGTTAGGAAATTATAATCAACAATCTCAATGTGTAAAAATACTGCAAAAGTCAAGAAATCTGAATAAAATAGAAATGTATATTAAAAATATGTAAAATATATATATTCTCAAGTGAAAAGAGCTGTACAGTGTTTAAAATGAGAATGGAGTGTGCAAAATATTTTATTTATTTATTTTTCAGGGACCATGCAAAAATATGGTAACAGGTGACAATATGATACAGATGTGTTGCATATAGGATTTCTAGCCAAGGCTAATTTGCAACCCATGACTAAAGAATGTGTCAATACACAATCCTCTTATCTTTTTTTCCTCTTCTGCATGTTATCAGTGTTCTGCTGCTCTTTCCTTTGACAACAATCAAGTTGACACTATTCCCTTGGATAGCCACCGCATTGAATTATTTAGGGAGTGTCTGTTCATCACCACAAATCTTATGCCCTAAGATGAGACCAGGAAAACACATTTTGGCTCCTGTTTGGCTCATGTGGTGCTGCAACAAAAACATAGATAGGATGTGATTTATGTGTTTATGCAGTAAAATTAAAGTCAAACCTGAAACATGGGTTTTTGTGATGAACATTGTATTTCCATTCTCATTTACACAGCCATTTAAAACATTACCTGCAAATTAGACATCAAAATGCACTTTCAGTGTCAGTTGCTGTTCTTGCTGTACTGCGGTTAGTCTTTAGAGAGCGCTATGGGCCTGTAAAATATATAATGTATTCCAATGCCCACTGCCTATCCTGAGTGAAAAATATGTCCTTGTGTCAGGTTCTCATCAGTGTTTTACTAATGTTTAACTTTAAATGGAAGAAAGAGCTTTTAAGGAGTCATCAGTTGTTTTTCCTGAAAAATAAATCAGGTCCCTGCAGAGTTTAGTGGTGTGTTCAAAAGCAGTTGTTCCCAATCTTTTTAGCTCATGACCTCTTAAAACAAGCAATGTCTACTCATGCCCCCTCATCACAGAAAATAGCCTTAGTGTGGATATGAGATGTAAGCAATTGAACCCAATTATTTAATTTGAAGGACTTTTAGAGGCTTGAAGTTCTATTTTTCTTGAAAAAATGCAAAAAATTTGAGAAAAATAAACATAATTTTGTGATTTTTCTTTCTAATTTGTTTAATCATCTTGTGATCTCTCAGATTTATCTTGGGACCCTTTTGGGGGTCCAGACCTTGAGTCAAATACAGGCAAACACAAATACTTTTATGCAGTACATCATTTTGCTGCTTTTCATCTATGTAAACAACTTAGTAAATTAGAAAATTAGGTTTCAGGTTCACCACCATGCATTTTTGATTTTGAGTGGGTTTTTAACAATGTTTCATACATTTTAAGGTTAATAAACAGCATTGTAATTCTTCAACCTACACTCAAGTAACACAATGTCCCCTCAGCAATGACAAGAGAGCAGCTGCACCTCAGCATCAAACAAAGAAAACTCATCTGTGTAGGCTCTCTGTCTTTTGTTGAACCGAGATAAACCTGATGTTGGTGTTTAGCTGCAGATCTTGCTGCTGTTCGAAGCTCATTGGCAACAGCCAAAACATGACTGACATGGACAGTGTCCAGAGGTCATTTGAAAGGTCAAACAGCCAGAGACAAGCCTCTGAGAGTGTGTATGGGGGAGGGGGACGACGACAGTCCACTCGTGAAGCCTGATGTCAAAGGTCAAAGTGGACTTTCCAAACCGTCACCCTCGAGTGAGCCGTCAGGGGACACGAGTTTCTCCTTCCCTCCCCCAGAAACAACGGCTGCTGTCAAACCAGACAGAGGACACACAGGGTGTCCAGGCAGGGGTTAAGTTTGGCTGAAGCAGCATTTGGGTCTCCTGACCTCAGCCTCGGGGTCAACTCAATTTCATTTCAATCGATCCATTGAAGGATTTTTCATTATTCATGTTTGTGAAACTGAATCATTTATTAGATCATAATACAACATTACAAATAGGTATTAGGTTTTTTACTCCAATTGAGTAAATTCAAAATGATTGTCTCATTTTCTGTTTGTGATTGAATTTCTATAACTTGTTTCTTTGCAAATTGCTTGGTGGTTGAGTCATTGTCTTTGGTCTGTTAAGAAAAAGGTAAATCCTAATGCACTTATCAGATTGACAAAATTATAAATGAAAACCTAATTTTATGAGTATTGGTTTTGGACTGTTTAATCTCTTTTGCTAGCTCTCTGGGATATGCAGACAGCAGGATTTCATGTGGAATAAACATGAAAAAGCACCGCTTATGATGTACTTATGTAGCCTCGCCCAGGTAAGATTCACATTTTTCAGAACACAGACTCTTAAAATGATCTGTGCTGATAATTGTGGTAATTATCTCCATCTGCAATCACTGTAATTTTAGTGTTGACTGAATAGAAATTAGAAGAATACTATTAGAATACTGGGTATAATATATGAGACTAGCATTTTGCCAAATTGGACTGCAAAGGTGTGAACACTGAATTAACTACTTGAAAGAAAAATGACCAAATCAATGTGTTTTGTGTTTGTTATGCAGCTGCACACTGAAAACAAGAGTCTACAGTCTTGCTAGCTAGCTGCTCTGTGAGACTGTACTCTTAGCTTTGAGCTAAATGCTAACACTAAACACAAAGAACAGATTAGGCTCATGGAAATGCCATCAGATAGTTGGTCATAAACCAAATTTACAACCAAATATTAAAATTGTTGACCTTATAATGCCGCTAGATGAAATATTAAGGGATTACCAAAGTTATTACAAGTCGTTGTTAGTTTTTACAAAAACATGAATGTGGCAATCCATCCAACAATTGTCAAGACACTTCACTCAAAACGACAAATGTCAACCTCATGGTGGCGCTAGAGGAAAAATCAGGGGATCACCAAAGTTAGTAGGATCCATCCTCTGGGAACCATGAATGTCTGTACAAAATTTTATGTCAATCCATCCAATAATTGTTGAGATATTTCAGTCTGGTCTGACGTGGTGGACCGATTGCCATGCTGCTGTTGTGGCTAAAAATCTACAAATCTTTATCTTTTTACATAAAACTGAAACCTGTAAAACAGCTGTCATCTCAACCCTCTTATCATTGCATGAAGTTAAGTTAATTTAATTGTGTATTGCCCAATAATGTAATGTAATCATTACCACTTGAGATTAAATGCATCATCTCATATGAGAGGTGCAATGAAACTCCTTTCTGAGTGACAAATGTAGCCGTTTATTGGGATTTAGATGAAGTTAGATGGCAACATATTGTCAACACTCCAAATGTAATTCTGTAAAGTGGAACATTTGGCCCCGAGCCTGGTTCAAATCTGTTTATCCACAGATCCAGGAGCAGTATTTCACCTTAGTAACCTCATCAGTGTCCTCCAATGCCATCAGCAGGGAGGGGGGTTTAAGGTTGTACAATTGGTTTCGGAAGATGGATAAGTGCTTTAAGGTTTACTTTATATTAAAGTCAAAACATGACCACCTGCCAGACACACTGGTGCGTTATGCGTTAAGAAACAAAAGAAACGGAAATGAAGAGCATATGCACTTTATTCTAGTGGGAAGGACTTTTTTCCATTTCTAATTCTAGAAATAAAATTATAAATGTAATAAATTCTTGCTATGACTGTTCTGCATGTTATACAGAATCATATGCCAACAATATAAGAACACTTATGTGGTCCAGATGTTAACTGTATTGTCCATTACAGGACCTGCAGCGTCAACATTCAGCCATTAATGGTTCCTGCTTAGATTAAACTTGGATAATAAACTAAGTTTTAATATTTAATAGATAACTAAAAAAATGGGTTTGATACAGTTGCCACATTATATTTCCATATAAATATAATGTGGCTCCATTCTGGGATCAGTGTTGTTTGGCCTCACGGTATCAACATTGCTGGGCCAGACCTCTTTCAATATGTATAAATTTCTATTTAGTAAATGACCAGTTGGTTAAATGTGGTACCATGGCCTCCCACTACAGAGAGAAACAAAAGACTAGGTACCAATGCTCCATAGTCCAGCTAGTCAAGAATAAAATGTTTGGTCATGAGTTTATTGTTCCTCAGGGTTAATAATGATGGGTTTCAGCTGGGTAATGAACATATATTTGGGCAAGAAATTGAACATCTGAACATCTGTCGTTATTTAAAGAAGGTCAGAGTGCATCAGAGAGCTCATTTGCAGTAAACCAACAACCATTGCTGTAACTGTAATGACAGACTGCTAACACCTCCAATCTGCAGTAATTCACCTCCATTGTTCCTCCCTTCCTCTGGCCTTGGTGGCCATGTTTGTTCATAGAACAACTCAGCCATGTCTTATCGTAATTATCTAGCAGTGCTGTTGGAGTCCAGCTGCGACAGTTTCACTCATACAGTTAGAAAAAGATAAAGGCAGCACAGTTTAAACAAAGTGTTGGATTTTACAGCAGGTCCAGAGGAAAGGCCTGTATTGAAGCCAAAACACAATGGATTTATTCTTAAAGCATTACTGTACATTTACCGCACATAATACTTTCACTAAGAGGTATAAGAATAACTGTCTAGTCTCATGGTACTCTGAAGTTGGTGGAGGAATGTCAGCCATGGCATAACCTAGAAAATGTGCCAGTTCATAAAGTGTGATCCTACCAGATTTATGCTGTTGATTTTGATGAAAATGAAGACATGGTTGAAAAAGTAGTTATGTTTACTTTGCTGGTGCTTTTGAACAGATGTATTGGCACTATCAAGCAGATAGTTCTGCAATGAGTGTTCTGTATTGGCAGAAAATAGTGTCACCCCATTAAGCCTAAATGTCACAGGTTGATATATTTGAAATATTACTTGATGTCAAAACATTGAGGATTCCAACTTTAAGTAAATGTGTAGAATAATCTAATGGAGTATAGATCAGTTCTACCCATATGCAAACATAGTCTCTCATAGCCAGACTTCTTTCCTGTCAAGCCAATCTAATTGCTACTTGACGATTTCCAAAAGCCTCTTTATTTTTAAGTTTTATCAGATGGAGGTCTGACTATATGTGAGATCAGCACACACAGTTATTCCAAATTAACACCATGTGACTGCATAAAACTATAGTCAAAAAGTTACAGTGAGTTTTACCCATCCCTGACCCATTCATTTTAAACCAGAATTCAGTCCAATAAAACAATTTTCATGGTTCAATGAAATGTTTTATTTCACTCACTTTAGCTGAAAAAGTATGAAGCCAATACAAAGAATGTGGATATCTTTGAAATATAGGAAGTACGGAGACTCACCTGCTGTGATGACGGCTCCCAAATTGATTAAATGTTTGTGTTTGTGCATTGGCATCCTGAAACAGAGACATAGAGAGCCGTGTGTCTTCACAGTTGACTTCAAATGTCACTGTTCATGCCACTATCCTCCACTTATGTTCCTCCCCACTTCCCACTCACAGCCATCCTGCACTGCAAGCCTTGTGTAGATTATCTTGTTAGGGGGCATTAGAGGGCGTCTTAATTGGTCCTTCCAGGCAGGTAATTAGCTCTGATGACATGTGCTCCCATAGTGATGCGAATGACAGGGACACAGCCACGTCCGACCCCTCACCCCAATCACCAACACACACACACACGTAAAGACTATGTAACCCAAGGAGTTTCCACATTCTCTGGCCATTCTTGGGAAAAGACAATAGGTCTGGCTTGTTAAAATAGGCTCTCTCTCAGCAGGGGAACAGGAGCCACAGCAGCTGTCCCATAGTATCAAGCTTCAATGGTCCCAGCAGCCTCAGAAAACATCCAGTCCAGAGGTTTTGTGTTTTTTTTTTTTACCTTTGTGGAGACATATTACATCTCATTAGCAGGGAAATACAAAAGAAGCATTCATTTAAATGTTCCCTTAATCTCTGTGCAGTTATATGAAGAGAGAATGTTTCACAGCATTCAAAGCCTGTTGAAAATTCTGTTAAAATTGAAGTATGACACTATAAAACACACTTAATTAAAATGCATGGTAAGTATCTATATAAAAACATGAATCTTTCTTTACTGCAGCCCATCAAATTACTGTAAAACAATATCTTTGCATACCTGAACACGTTACAGGTGTGTCAGCAAAAGGCAGCAGAACTTGAATAAATCTGAAAAACATAAAGAAGAGTTCACACTGAGTGATCACACACATATTGCACATATTGAATTTGTTTAAGGCCTCTGTATACTTCATCAGAACTGCTTGTCAGATGGTCTAATAGCTTCAGAAACCCCCTCACAACACGTTGTACAAACTAGTTGCAGAGCCCAGCCCTAAGACTGATTCTGATATTTTGTAGATTAACTATCTGAAAATTTGTTTTCAGGCCACACCATTTAGACCATAATGAAGGTAGAAATAAATCCGAAAATGTTACTGAACAGTTAAATTAATAAATAAAAGGCGAAGTTTTGTTTTGTTATTTTATGAATACTTTAATGAAAATCTTTGGTTGGTGGCTAGTCAAAAATTCCCCAGATCAGCATAGTCCCGCTGGGGGACTCTGAACACCAAAATCTTGGTTATGACCCTATATATAGGTCCTTTAGACCAAAACATTGTATGAAATAAATCAGCTGCAAGGAACACAGTGTGCCATTTTTTTTACTGCAGCCCACAAAGTAAGATACTGACGGCAGTTTACATCAGTTACATTACAATGTGATTAAATATATATATATTTTGTATTGTATGATGTATTATTTTGTGCTTGTGGGTGAAAACTGTGGTATTTTCTCAAAAATCAACCCAAAATATGTCACTTATCCTCCTTATACAACTTCTATGTCTAAAACCTACAGGCATCTGAAATATTATTGATAATATTATTAATTATTATTGCATAATTGGGCCTTGAGAGACTTCAAGGATAAATTAATTTAAATCTTTTTGTCCTCTGGAAGCCTGGTCCATCTATAGCAAATGACTTCAGTGTAACTTCCAGCTGAGTTAGACTGAATCCAAACTATTCTTTGCCACAATAGCTTCACTTAGCTTCGGACGAATGCCATTTCAGGTCTATTTGTATCCATGGAAGACAAACAAGTACCAGGAACCCCAGCTAACAGAAAGCATTGTGGATGAGTTGCCTATTCTCTGGTAGAATAATGATGACAAAACAGGAATTCTGCCCTTGTTCAGGGGAACACATCCTGGGGCAACAAGGGAACAGAACAATAATAGCTTTTCCTAAAAATATAAGGGCCTGACAGAGGAGAGTTTCCATTACAATGGCCTCTATATACTATATTTTATGGAGCTCTTTTGGTCTGTTTTTCGCAATGACCTTTGCTAATAAACATTTTAATGAAGATGAAGTTGATATACAGTACTGCAAATAAAATTGCAGACAATATCTGCAGAGCTGTTTTTAAATCTTTTATGGCAAGTCAGTCTAAGTCTTCACAAGCAAATTGCAGGTCAGTTGAAAGTATTTCATGTTTCTGCATGCTGACCATTAAATGACTTGACATTTGGATATTTTGCTTAAAAGCTGTAATATTGTTTTTACATAGTTACATACCAAGTCATTTCAATGCATATGCTTAAATATTAATGGTGTGTGGCCATTCAAGATCCGCCTGTTGCTGTTTGTTTTATGTATTTTTATTGTTCTGAGATTTTGCCAAAATCAAGTTAAAACTTAACTTTATTTTTGCTTTCAGTCTCAAGTCAAGTCAATTCTTTTAGGGAGTCAAGTCTCAATTAAGTAAATTCATAGATAACTCAAATCCAAGTCAAGTCATTTTTGTGACTTAAATTTGCATTAATTGATTTTTTTGGCCACTTGGGGGCAGTGAAACAAGCTTTAAACACAACATTGACATATCATCACCGTATAAAGTTGAATCTGGCAAACTTGTTAGCAAACAGTTGCCTATTTACACATCCAGCAGACACGGAGCAACATTAGCATTTATTTAGAGTCGTATTTCTGGCCACCTGAAATGAATGTAAATCCAATATTCACTCTCACCTGATCAGTTTATTTGGAACTTGATAATCGCAGTCCTGTCACCATCATGTCTTACTGTCTTCACCATGGATCCTCCATCAACTCCTCACACACCTCAACCACACAACATACAGGCTGTCTTTACTGTGTTATCGAGTGGCCCTTTGACACATGGTGCTATTTTGAAATCCAAGCTCACATGGGAGGATATAGGAGCATCTCCCGGACAAGGCGAGTGGCGGCTGAACGTCCAGACTGTTGGATGGGTGGATACCAGCCATCTTGACCCACACCCTGAGCCCGCTAACAGAGGTACAGCAGCCGCCTTGACTAAGTGCATTCCCCGAGCCGCTGACCCAAATCCCTGCTTGACCCTGGCTGATAAACTATGCTATAGATAGACCAGTGCAGAGTTTTTCCCTTTAAAATAAGAGTTAGTAACAAAAGTTTCCACCACAACAAAAGTTTTTTTGAGGTACTACAGTCCATGTTGTGGGCCATAAAGGTTTATGGAACCCAAAACCCCCATATACGTATGTTCTTTCCAATCAACCTAGCACTATCAATTTTTCATCACTTAATATCACCAGTATTTTATTAATATATTAATATGTTCACACAACAGTTAATTTCCAGTCCATTTCCTCCACAAATGTATTCGTCTTAATGAAAAACGTGAACAGCATTCATACAAAGAAATACAACTTCCACAACACAAAAAACACCAAACTTCACTGAAAGTCTTAAAACAAGAATAATCATCATCAAAATGCATTAGAGTTTATCTACATCACATAGAAATTTGGGTACTATTGATAATTTGATTTGATTGATAAATGTTAACCAAACAGCTTCTTATTCATATTATTTAAGGTATTTAGAGAACAGACTAAGACTGATATTTTAGATATAAAAATCAAATAGTTTTAAAGTATCACATATGATAAATCCTAAATAGGTTGCTAAAGTGAAGGAAGTGTACTGTGTGTAATTGATTGTATACCAACAAGTTGAAAAGTATTGAACTGTGGTAAAATTACTGTAAAAGTTATGATTTAATGAAACAAAAGTGAGATGGACCAAATTTAGTAGGATGAGTGTAAGCGACAGTAAGACATAAAAAGACAGACAGGAAGATAAGATTTGGGGGCTTCAGGAGGCTCCAGGTTTGGCGTTGAGCTAAGCCCGGGGAAGTCTGGCCTGCATCAGCCGCCTGCAGATAGTAATTGGTCATGACTGTGAGGACCCTGCACCCGCATGTTCGTGGAAGGATGGGATTAACACGTTATGGGTGCCTCAGGACCCGGCTGAGGAGCTGATAAAATTTTTGGAGGCCTTTTTGTGGGTGATGTTCAAATGAGGCCCAAGAGAGGAAAGAAGAAATACCGCAAGTTTAACATTTTCTGGTGACTATGTTCCTCTGAAAGAAGTTCAGATGCATTTTCAAGTTCACGAAAAAGTGATGTAGCACCCATACAGAGGTCGTTTTCATACAGTATGTAAAAGACAACAATAAAGTTGTCATCCAGCAGAAATGATACAGACCTCTTGCAGCCACTAAGTAACATACTGTAAATGTTGCCTTATTTTGGCCTGCATTTTTAGTGTCCAATCAGCCCCATAAAGTATGTACTTGCAGTGGTGGAAAGTAACTATTAAGTCAAGTACTGAGGTATCTTTACTTTACTTGAGTATTTGCATGCTTTTGATGCTACTTCTACTTCTACTCTGCTACATTTCAGAGAGAATTATTGTATTTTTTACTCCTCTACGTTCATTTAACAGCTATAGTTACTAGTGACTTTCAGATTAAGAATTTGAATAAAAACATATGATGATGATTTCTCTAGTTTCCTCTCCCATTAATCATCTCATAACCCCTCAGATTTCTCTTGTGACCCTTCGGAGGGGCCCAACCCCTAGATTGGAAACCACTGGACTAAACCACCTAACTGTATGTAAAGTAGTAAAAACTAGCTCCACCTTGATAGCTACAACAGTAAAAGGCTGCTTACACATTGATGCATTAGCAAGAGTAATTCATCTTATAATGTCATATAAAATAATATGTTGTATATAATGCTGTTGTAATGCTGTTGTGTCAGTACTTTTACTTAAGTAAAGGATCTGAGTTCCACCACTGGGTGCTTCGATGATCCCCGAAAGAGTTTCCCTTCGGGGATCAAGAAAGTATTTCTGATTCTGACCGTTTGCATCATGTGAAGGTGTCAGTGTCAAGTAGTCTTTATTAACAGGAACATGTGACCTTCTATGATGTTCATTGCAGTTTAAAGATAATGTTTGTCAAGTTTGAATTCACTTTCCTTTCTTTTCTGTACTTCTTCCATCCATCCATCCATCCATCTTCTTCCGCTTATCCGGGGCCGGGTCGCGGGGGCAGCAGTCTAAGCAGGGACTCCCAGACTTCCTTCGCCCCAGACACTTCCTCCAGCTCCTCCGGGGGGATCCCGAGGCGTTCCCAGGCCAGCCGAGAGACATAGTCCCTCCAGCGTGTCCTGGGTCTTCCCGGGGCCGCCTCCCGTGGGGACATGCCCAGAACACCTCCCGAGGAGGCGTCCAGGAGGCATCCGGATCAGATGCCCTAGCCACCTCAGCTGGCTCCTCTCGACGTGGAGGAGCAGTGGCTCTACTCCGAGCTCCCCCCGTGTGACTGAGCTCCTCACCCTATCTCTAAGGGAGCGCCCAGCCACTCGGCGGAGGAAGCCCATTTCGGCCGCTTGTATCCGCGATCTTGTCCTTTCGGTCACTACCCAAAGCTCATGACCATAGGTGAGGGCAGGAGCGTAGATTGACCGGTAAATCGAGAGCTTTGTCTTTCGACTCAGCTCCTTCTTTACCACAACGGTCCGATACAGCGCCCGCATCACTGCAGACGCTGCACCGATCCGCCTGTCAATCTCACGCTCCATCCGTCCCTCACTCGTGAACAAGACCCCGAGATACTTAAACTCCTCCACTTGGGGCAAGGACTCCCCACCCACGCGAAGAGAGCAAACCACCTTTTTCCGGTCAAGAACCATGGCCTCAGATTTGGAAGAGCTGATTCTCATCCCAGCTGCTTCACACTCGGCTGCAAACCGTCCCAGTGCATGCTGCAGGTCCTGGTTTGAAGAAGCCATCAGAACGACGTCATCTGCAAACAGCAGAGATGAGATCCTGTGGTTCCCAAACCGGACACCCTCCGGCCCCTGACTGCGCCTAGAAATTCTGTCCATATAAATTATGAACAGAACCGGTGACAAAGGGCAGCCCTGGCGAGTCCAACATGCACCGGGAACAGGTCTGACTTACTGCCGGCAATGCGAACACAGCTCCTGCTCCGGTTATACAGGGACCGGACAGCCCTTAGCAAAGGGCCCCGGACCCCATACTCCCAGAGCACTCCCCACAAAGCGCCCGGGCACACGGTCGAATGCCTTCTCCAGATCCACAAAGCACATGTGGACTGGTTGGGCAAACTCCCATGAACCCTCGAGCACCCGATGGAGAGTATAGAGCTGGTCCAGTGTTCCACGACTGGGACGAAAACCACTCTGCTCCTCCTGAATCCGAGGTTCGACTATCGGACGAATTCTCCTCTCTCAGTACCCTGGAATAGACCTTACCGGGAGGCTGAGAAGTGTGATCCCTCTGTGATTGGAACACACCCTCCGGTCCCCTTTCTTATACAGAGGGACCACCACCCCGGTCTGCCAGTCCAGAGGCACTGTCCCAGACCGCCACGCGATGTTGCAGAGACGTGTCAGCCAAGACAGTCCCACAACATCCAGAGACTTAAGATACTCAGGACGGATCTCATCCACCCCCGAAGCCTTGCCACCAAGGAGCTTGCCAACAACCTCAGTGACTTCGGCCAGGGTGATGGATGAGTCCGCCTCCGGTCCCCAGCCTCCGCTTCCTCTTCGGAAGACGTGACAGCGGGATTGAGGAGATCCTCAAAGTATTCCTTCCACCGTCCGACAACATCCCCAGTCGAGGTCAACAGCTCTCCACCCGCACCATACAAGGTGTTGGTGAAGCACTGCTTCCCCCTCCTGAGCCGTCGGACGGTTTGCCAGAATTTCTTTGAGGCCGACCGATAGTCCTCCTCCATGGCCTCTCGAACCTCTCCCAGTCCTGAGTTTTTGCCTCTGTGACCGCACGGGCTGCAGCACGCTTAGCCTGCCGGTACCTGTCAGCTGCCTCGGGAGTCCCACGAGCCAACAAGGCCCGATAGGACTCCTTCTTCAGCCTGACGGCATCCCTTACTTCCGGCGTCCACCACCGTGTTCGGGATTGCCGCCGCGACAGGCACCAGAAACCTTGCGACCACAGCTACGAGCCGCCGCATCGACAATGGAGGTGGAAAACATGGTCCACTCGGACTCAATGTCCCCAACCTCCCGGGATCTGGGAGAAGCTCTCCCGGAGGTGTGAGTTGTAGACCCTGCTGACAGAGGGCTCCGCCAGACGTTCCCAGCAGACCCTCACGATACGCTTGGGCCTGCCAAGTCTGTCCGGCTTCCTCCCCGCCAGCGGATCCAACTCACCACCAGGTGGTGATCGGTTGACAGCTCCGCCCTCTCTTCACCCGAGTGTCCAAGACACGCGGCGGAGGTCAGATGATACGACAACAAAGTCGATCATCGACCTCCCGCCTAGGTGTCCCTGGTGCCACGTGCACTGATGGACACCCTTGTGCTTGAACATGGTGTTAGTTATGGACAAACTGTAACTAGCACAGAAGTCCAACAACTGAACACCGCTCGGGTTCAGATCAGGGGGCCGCTCCTTCCGATTACCCCTCTCCAGGTGTCACTGTCGTTGCCCACGTGGGCGTTGAAGTCCCCAGTAGAACAACGGAGTCCCGGGTGGTGCACTGTCTAGTACCCCTCCCAGGGACTCCAAGAAGGCCTGGTACTCTGCACTGCTGTTCGGCCCGTAGGCCACCACAACAGTGAGAGACCTGTCCCCCACCCGGAGGCGGAGGGACGCGACCCTCTCGTTCACTGGGGTAAACTCCAACACGTGACGGCTGAGCTGTGGGGCTATGAGCAGGCCCACACCAGCCCGCCGCCTCTCCCCGCCGGCAACGCCAGAGAAATGGAGCGTCCAGGGGTAACACTTTACTTTAACTCCCCATATTTAGCGTTTATAAGTGGTATATAAACATTTAATAAATGGTTAATAATACACTATAATGTTTTGTATGCAGATATAAGTGTCAACAACTATAACTCCTCCTGTGGGCACCTATTGGTGGAGGCTGGTGTATAAACAGATCATTAATGACATTATAGTAAAGCACCGTTGTAATGACATAAAATATGTCTTCATTGGAGGAGTTGTAAATGTTGACAAATACTGTAATTTATAAATACTTTAAAATGTGTGTATACCCACATTATAGTGTGTTATAAACCATTAAATGTTTATATACTGCTTATAAATTAAATAAAGGTTAAATAAAGTTGGACCAGTTATTGTTTTGTCAGGGTGACAGGGAAGTTTGGATTTGTCACATGAAACTTACAAAAGGCCTGAATCTAACTGACCACAGATAGTCAACAAATACCTAATGAAAGCAACGTAGTGAAAACCTGTTGCCAATTTGGATCAGTACTAACTCAAAGCTGAAAATGCCAATATTTACAGTTGGTTACCAGGGCTTTTCCACCTCAGCTAGAATGCATTTTGTTATAAAGCACAGACTGCTGGTACTTTTTAAAAACATTTGAACAATCACAAATAAAGATATTGGCACAGCGTGTTGGCTGTGAAGTCCAAAAAATCAGCCTTCACAAACCCAGAACAATAATTTGTGACAAATTTTGTCAAAGTTAAGACAACGGGGAATATTCACGTATACTCATGTATTTTCACTTCTTTATTCCTAAGTCTCATTTCATCCCCTCATTCTTCTGCCACCGTTTCTTTATGTAAATTTTTCTGAGTGTGTCAGCAAACCAGAGCAGGTTGACTTCTGTACAATGTTTCAACTCAGCAGTCCCCCCCCCCGTCTTATCGTGCCCTGCAGCTTGGCTGGATCGGGCAATATAACTTGGACGTGCCCAGAGGAGAGACGCCGGTTCCTCTTTTGGGTCCACACATTGTTTCGTCTAGGCCTGTATTTACTTAGATGTAAATCAGCTCGCAATAGTGTTGCGTCCTGTCCTTGTGTAGTGGGCGGTGGACTGGGGCTCATTTGTTGGAGGAAGTCAGCTCCATCAAGATTGGAGCACTGCAGATTGTTTTCCATTATAAGGCTGTTATTGATGTGAGGGGGTGACATCATGCAGCCTCACCCTTGAAGGCAGGGTTGGTGAGAAAGAGCTCCCACATCCATTTCTTATTCATTACTCAGCACAGTAAGGATGCTGGACTTCTCATCTTTCGACAAAGGTGCACTCTAAAGAGTTACCTCACCACCTAAACTCAAACACAGGATCGGAACATGCTGTCAATCCCAAATCCATTGATAAATATTGAATTAAACTAAGCTGTTAAAGGAATAGAGCAACATTTTGGGAAATAAGCTTATTGAAGCTACAGACAGCAGCCACTTAGCTTAGCATAAAGATTGGAAGCAGGGGGGAAACAGCTAGCCTGCTCTGTCCAGAGTTAACAAAATCCACCTACCAGCACCCCTAAAGTTAATTAATTTACACTTTTATAACTCGTTTGTTCAATCTGTGCAAAAACCATAGTGTAAAAACGACATGTTGTGATTTACAGGGGTTTATGTGCTGGGCTACTTTTTGACCATGAACATTAACTTCCCAGAGTCTCTGCTGGTTGCCAGGCAGCCTGTCTCGGCCAGGAAATAGTCTGGCACACAACCTCCTGCAAAACAATGAATCTTCACCTTCTCGTCACATTTAACATACAAACATGAGAGTGGTGTCAATCTTCTCTTATCTAAATCTTGGCAAGAAAGTAAGTAAGTGGATTTCCCAAAATGTCAAACTATTCCTTTAATGTTTTCTGAACCTGCTGACCTTTTATGCGGGACATTTCATTCTTGACCGTTAAAATAGGGGTTTGACAAAAAAATTGTAATAACTAGCTTTTTTCTGGCGCTTTCGTTCATGCATCTCACAGTCTTAAATCAGCTGATGAAGACTGTGAAGACCAGTTAAAAGCTGCCCAACAATATTTTTGTCAGCCTGCTGAGGTTTTGTTTCCATTAGTAATATTTGTAAAGCAGCATAGTGAGCAGTAAATAGGCCTATATTTTAGTTATGATGAGTTGAGAAAAACACACATAATGCAGATTTTTCATCTGTAAAAAGGCTTTGATTATATTAAGTATGCAGAAATACTTTCAGTTTAAATGGTCAAAAAACATACACATTTGGTCTTTAAAGAAATCTTGTCTCATTGCATTTACCAAAAAGGTGCAGAGTAAAATACTTTTAGCTTGTTCTAACACACAAAAACACCAAATGATGGATATATGCACTCCTCCTTTGGGCCAATTAGTAACAGTTACGTCATCTTTATTACCTGTGACTGGTGGTTCCCCTGAGCCAATCAGCGTCAGTCCATTGTCTTTCTCTTAATTTCTTGGCTGTCATCTGTGTCTGATGTTAGGCATACATTTTGAACATTTCCATGATTGCTTTTTTAAATAATGCCTAGGACACAGTATTGAATAAGGGTTCAAGTGTGTTGGTGTGGTGTGCCGGCCCTCTAATAGACTGGAGACATGTCCATGGTGTAGCCAACCTTTTCCCCAATGTGAGTTTGGCTCAGAATGAGCAGGTATGACTAATGGAAAGACACATAGCATGTATATGATGCTGTAGTAGTTTGTGATTGAATCTTGCAAAGGTGAATGGAGTTTGATGCTAAAACGCTAGTCATTTGGTATGGATAACTTTTTTTTATCTGTCTTACATGAATAAAATGCAATTTGGCACTTTCTGCACTCCACATCCATGTTTGTGCCAATTCACACACTGTGATGATGAATAAACCAAAGAATCCCACACACTGTCCACCACTCACCACTCAGTTTATTAGCAATGTTTCAGTCCTCAAACCTTCATTAGGAAAATCTCAACCAGGAATTTTAGCTCATGAAGATCTGTTTGGTGACCCAAAGATTATTGATAAATTGAGTACAAGTAATTGACAGTGTGGGGGAGACTTTGGTCCATTTAGTCAAGAGTTTTTTATCTTATGTGCCTGTCAAAAGGACTTAATGGCGTACAAGAACTTTACTGAAACAGAAACAAAGGCTTCAGTCTCCTTTAAGAAACATCTTCTCACCTTTTTAATGTTGCTTTTAAGTAGTCTGGCCTTTACTTAATTTTACAGCAAGTTTATTTTTATTTCATTCAATCTTATTTTAAATGTTATTCATATTATTCTACTCTATATATACTACTCTTCTACTTTATATATACACAATTTGATGCAAAACCCTTTGAGCTGCATTGTATGTATGAAAGGTGCTTTACAAATAAAGTGAATTACTATTATTATTTTTTGTAAAGATTATAGTTAGAAAGGGATCAATTTAGTTAGATTAAGATCAATTTAGTTCTCAAAAGATGATTAAAAGGATGAAGAAAACCTTAATGGAATACAATTTCTTGGGGTATTTTATTTATTTATTTATTTTGATAAAATTGTTATATGGCCAACAGGTGTCATGTGATTAATTTCAGACAGCATGACTGTACAAATGAATAACGGTTATTTCAAGGAATTTCTTTCCATATTATAAAAATCTAATAAAATCCAAACAATACTTATCTTTTCAATCTCTACTATTGTTCTGTAAATGAATCAGTAGCCATCGAGTCGCATGTCCTCTCCCGGCTTCCGTAGACATTCCTTCGCTGTCAGTTAGTGTGCGGTGACAGATAACCATCGGTGAGCCACCAATCCAGCTCCAAGTGTAAATTATGGAAGAGATTAATAACATTGAAGTCGTTCCGTGCACAGAGTCCGACTATCTGAAGCCGTTCAGGGTGCACTATAACCAGGTGAGTTATTTCTGTCCAATAACCGGTGATAAAGGATGCTGGATGCTGGATGCTGTAGGCTAGCCCAACCCCCCCATTCATTTTGCAGCTAGCATGCTATCATAACATGAAAGCTAAACTGACCTTAAACACAGACGGTGACAGCAACAGTTGGCATTAACGTTACTTTAACCACAATGACAAAACCACCGTATTCGCTATGTTTTCACATACGGTGGTTCAACAGTTGCCTCTGTGTTTGACATGAACCTGAGACACCTAAGAGACAGCTATAAGCTAGCATGCTAACGGTAGCTTGCTGAAGAGGTTTTTTGGTTGAGCATCACGTTAACGTTAGCACATGCTTTACATTAGTATAAGGAGGTGTAGATAACATGGTTTAGCAGTGTTACGTGGCAAGAAAACACGTTTTCCGTCTGATTAGCAGGTCAGGTGAGACTTGTTGATCTCAACTGTCAAATTGACTCCCATGTGAATGAAGTCTGTGTGGTGAAGTGTCTGTCGAGGTCATAGGTCTTGACAGGTTCAGGTTTTCACTGAGCTAAATTGTCCATTTATATGTGGAACATTGTAGAGCCTTGCCTGTTCAAATCCTATGGGAATTTATAGAGTTAAAACTGTCTGTTTTACCAAACTACGATGAAAGTACAGGTCTAGAATATAACATGAAATATTGCAGGGGAGATATGCATATAGCTCATGACAGCTACTACAGCGACTCTTACATGAATGTGAAATTATTTGAAGGTGTAGATTTAGCAAGTCTCTTAGTCCTATGGTTCTTATCAAACCTGCTTATGTTGACAGACTGCAACATTTTGTTATTTTTATTCGGTCATTTGGTTATTGTCGAGTTTTGTTTGGTCTTTCCACACCATTATACAGATGAAAGTGTAACAGGGTGTGTTTCACAGAGAAATTCCTGTCATGGTATCAGATAGTTAGAAATAGTCAGAAATAGGAGCGGGCAATGAGGATTTTTACCCCATATACTGCATATTGTTGGCATTGAACGTGGCCAAAAACATTGTTAGGTACCTACTTTAAACATGAAGTATTTCAGATACTGCACCTTCAAACCCAAGCACATATTTGCCTGACTGAAGCCTTAAATTATTGCCCTTTGCTGGGTGAGAGGATGGTCTGATATGTGTAAATAAATGTTGTGTTTCTGCTATCACTTACACAAGTAAGGTAAAAAGACTTCAATTTGGGGAAGAGAGCACTGGTATCGCAATCTGTACTGGGAGAGAAAATGGATGGGTGCATCCCCAGTATTATTTGCTTCTCTTTTTTTTTCATGTGTGTTTATGTAGATGTGTCGGTGGATATTTTAAGTGTATGTGTTGTATATTAATAGATACATACAGTATATGTATATGTAGGTTTATGTACATGTTGGTGGGCTTAATTTTGTATAGATGCACAAAATGACAAATGTATATTGTCTCGTATCGTTATATCGGCTAACTCTAGTTAGAAGTCAATCCCAACAGTTTAACATTCAAGCCTAAAAGTGACTTTCTGATATTAAACATCTCATCCTAAATGATTTTGCAGTGCTTCTTGTATAGATTCACTAGTCCTGTAGACCTACTTTGGCACATCCATACCAGCATACTGTCGGCCTATTCTACAGCCTTGTGGGTGCCCGTGTGGTCGGTGTCCATCCATCCATTCATTCATCTATCCATTTTTAGCTGCCTGTCCAGGTCATGGTGGCAAACAGGGTGGGCAGAGTTGATTGTCTGTGACCAGAATATAATTTCATTAACTCTACATTTTATCTCAGGACTTCAAAAGCTGTCAAATTTCATATTAGCTACCTCAGTGTTTTGCAGTAAATGCTCAGTATTGTTAACTGCATACTGAATTGAAAGGCAGGAGATAGTGATCCTGAAGCATGACTCTAAATCAATATTACTATGCTTGATGTATCTGTGTTTTATAGGTTTATCATTAAAAATATAAGGTTTTTTTTTACCAAGTCCTCCTACTAAAAGAAAAGTGTAATGACTGTGTTTCCTGATGGTCTCCAGCAAAGTGAGAAATCCTTCCTCACCCAAACATAGGCTGCAGTCCAGGATGAATTTATTTTTAGGTTTCAAAATATTTATGCAGTTTCTCTCTTCCTGGGTTATAGAGTTGGCTTCTGTTGTGTAAAATCTGGATAGTGACAGTGGTGCTGAAGAAGTATTATAGTCAAACTCACTCTTAAAATTCAGAAAATTCATGGACATCTGCATTACTTATTCTGTAGATGATAAGAAGATGTTATTTAACCTAGTCTTACTGATGAAGTACAGTTCATGTCATTAGTCCTTGCAAGATAAAGGCTATTTTGTTCACTCTGGGCTAGGAACAAATGCTCAATGTTTAGAGTGGGAAAAGAGTTTTTTGATTGTTCTAGCAGTGTATGTTGTAAAGTGACAAAACATAAAGAAACTGCAAGTGGTGTGATTTGAAGGTGCTCTTTTGTAGTGTTGTTTTTAATCCATCAGAAAACTCAAGTACCAAGGCACTCATGTTGAGGGGAGCTCAGTGAGGAGTTTTTTTCCATTTGGGGTTCACACCTGTGACAGCAGAGGGGTGGGTAGGGGATAAGCTTGTCAAGAGAATGGCGGAACGGCTAAGACAGCATATGGGCAACAAAAGAGATGATGGTGGACTCCCTCTCTGTCCTGTCCTGCCTTTCATCCTCGTCATCTCTCCTGCGCAGCTCGGGAGGCGCTGTTCAGGGACTCCCCACAAAGGCTTTTCAATCACACTGAGGGAGCATCTCTTCCCCAAACCTTTTATGTTCATCAGTACATCTGCAGCTTAGCCACTGGTCACTAACCGAACCCTATTCACACACACAGATACACTCCAAAAGTAGATAATGCCATGCGTAAGAGGTTCTCTTCATCATTAGTGTTTGCTGGTGTTTTGTCTCCTCTCCCTCGTCTCTCTCTACAAAGCAGGTGATTGTCCCTCATTGACTCTGGGAAACCCCTCTTATCTCTGTTGCCTCTTATCTCTGTTGCCTGCTTCCATTGAATCACAGGTTGCTACTTAGAGCAGGATAATTACCTTCCATTTATTCATTAAAATGATTTGAATTATTCATCTGGAATTATTTATCTTGTGTAGCTTACAGCCCCGATGGCTCCAGTACTTCTTCAATGAATATGAGATCCATTATGATCTTAAAACACACATTTTCTCACATGAATAGATATTTATGGGCTTGAGCTTGAATAATGGCTGTAAAATGGCCCTAATGTGTATGTGAGTGTATGTAAAACTTTGATTTAGGGCAGGGTGATAATTCAGTATGATCGTTTATTACCTGTCTGTGGAAAATGAACAAAATTAGTTATTGAAGGTCTTGTTTTACCCAGTGCATATTTTTGTCTGATGTAATGAATAACAGTAAACACACACTGTAAAACATCTTATGCTGGTTCAACTTAAAAACTTAAGTTCAGTTCAAAGTTGTCACATAAGTTATGAAAATATAAATCAAGTTCACTGAACCTGAGACAACAAGTTTATTAAACTTAAGATATTAAGTTGAATTACCAGCTGTTGTTACACTGACAATATTTCACTTACATTTTTCTTATTTTGAAGAGTCAGTTCTTCATTTGACACAAATAACTTACAGCTATGGCTGCTGCTATTGGAAACACTCTGTATTAGAGTTGGTATAAAGGCAACATGCGAGGCCGCACTGTTAAATTATATGTGTAAGAAGGTAGAGACTGAAATCGATACTAATCTTCATCATGGTTCACATTGTTTTCATTATTATGGAAGAAACAACGATGACTTAATATGTAATAAAGACACACAGCCTCCAGTTTCCATCATATATTGTTTTCTTCAAACTACAAAACAGTGGGATCTCTTGAGAGTTTTAACACTCAAACAATGCGTTCTGGGAAGTCTGCTAATATGCTGATAATGTTTTTTTAACTTAATTTGATGATTTGAGTGAACTCTCAGCAGTACATTCATTCAACTCATTTCATGTCAACACACATCAAGTCAAAAGAACTCATGTTTATGCGTTCTTAAGTGGTCTGATAAAAACTAGACAACTAGAAATTATAAAGTTGAATTAACTTGAAATTAATAAAACTTATATATTTACATTAATGGAAAAAGATTAGTTGATTCCACTAAATTCCTGTATGAAGTTTTACAGTGCAGTACGTTGCCATCAAACATCAGTGTGACCATTTTATATGGGATTTTAAATTAGTTTGCCATCACGGTATAGATTAATATTGAAAAATACTGCAAAGTCTAGGAAATTGTGAAGATTGACATTGAGAAATAGCATAAACAAACAACATTGCTTTTGAAAACATAAATATGAGGCATAAGGAGGCAATGTATTCAATATTAATCTATAAAATGTCAAAAGTTATTGAAAAATGCCCATAACAATTTTCCAGAGCTCAAGGTGAAAATTTCTGATTGCTTTTTTTGTCCAGTCCAAAACCCAAAGATATTCAATTTACCGTTATAGAAACCAGAGAAAAGCACTAGTCTACATTTTTACATTTGCTGGAGCCAGGAAAAGTTTAGCATTTTTAGCTTTGCTAGGAGCACGGCTCTAGGGATGGCAATGCCGGTCGGTCAGTTGATCCACCACTTTGGTCCACACTTAAATATTTCAACAACTGTACCATGAATTTTTGTACAAACATTCATGGTTCCAGGACGATGAATCCTAATGACTGTAGTGATCCCCTCGCTTTTCTTCTGGTGCCACCATGATGTGGTTTGTGGTTTTAAGTGAAATGTCGCAGCAAATATTGGCTGTATTATCATGAAATTTTGCTCAGACATTCACGTTAATTTTGTCCAATACTTTGATTTATGATCAAATACCTGCAAAATGAATAACATTCTCATCAGCCTCAGCTGTACTGTGTGTTTAGTGCTAATTAGCAATGTTGGTATTCTAACTAAGATGGTGTACATGGTAAACATTAAACCTACTTAGCATCAGCATGTTAACATTGTCATTATGAGCATCATGACGTTAGCATGATGAGCATTTACAGTAGCTCAAAGCACCGCTGTGTACAGCCTCACAGAACTGCTAGCATGGCTGTAGACTCTTAGTCTTGTTTCTTGACAAATGACTTCAGTGACTGAGCTATTATCAAAGGTGTTGTTGATAAATCAACTGTACTATATCAACCCTAATATGTTGTAAGAAATTAAAGCCTGCATTTAAAATAATGATCTCACATGAATGCCACAGACTGCACAATTAAAAACACTTTTCTAAGCATTTAGTGAAATGTTTTTAACAGAGGTTAAAACAGAAACAGGCTGTGGTCAAGTCCTCCAAGTAGTCAGTTTGCATTGGAGGGACACTGACATGTAAACTGACTTGATTTGACTTGAGGTTTACATGCTTTCTGTGGATTTCACTGGAGGACATAGTCACATGGGTGTGTGTACTTGAAGAGAGTGTGTCCTTGACACTGGATTTGGCACTCATGGATAGGAACCACTTAGCAGGTTTTTCTAATGCTCTTATTCTTATGCAGGTGCAGATGCTTTCTCATTGTCATTTTTAAACTCTGCTGATCATTAGTTCACTGGTTGTAATGTGTCTATGATAATCCTGCTGCCTTTTGTTGAGGCTGGTGAGAAGACACAGGCTGAAGCTAAAACCAGAAAAAAACTGGAGAGCGCATGTTGAGATTCAAAGAGTGCTGTTGTATTTGATGATGGTAGTTGATTTTTTTCTTCTTCTTTCTGCTGCAGCTGCCGGCTTTATGGTGTAGTTAGTATAGGAGGTGTGTGTGTATGTGTGTGTGCATGTGTGTGTCTGATGGTTATTAGACTTTAAGCACCTAAAAAGATCAAGACCATACACCCCTCCCTAGAATAGCCATTCACACAGGAGTCTGTCATTTCTGATGCCCAAAGCCAGAGGGACCACATTAATTTCAAGGTCCTGTGTAGCCTGTTCCTGCCTCTCTCTCTCTCTCTCTCTCTCTCTCTCTCTCTCTCTCTCTCTCTCCCCCTCCCCATGGGCTAATCTCTCTGTCGTAATCCATGTCGGCCATCTCCCCAGGGCCATTCAAGCTGTCCCCGCCCCCCTTCTCTCAGCAAGTGGCCTGAGTAATGAGGGGAACCCCACCATCTGTGAATGGTGACAGGATACTAGAGAGGGAATGTGTGTGTGCGTGTGTGCGTGTGTGTGTGTGTGTGTGTGGGCGGGTATTACTCATGTTGTGGGGACATAAATTTGTTTACACAGTCACATTGTGGGGACTCACCTTCCTTATGGGGACAAAATGCGAGTCCCCATAACGTAAATCATTAAATTTTAGGGTGAAGACTTGGTATAAGGTTACGAGTACGGTTAGGTTTAGGTTAAGGTTAGTGTACGGGTTAGGTTTAGGCAAGTAGTGGTTAGGGTTAGGCTAAGTCTCCAGGGAACGAAGTAGGAGTAGGGCTGCACAATTATTCGAAATATTATCGAAATCGCAATATGGCCAAGTTCAATTTCCAAATCACAGAAGCTGCAATTTTTTGATAAAGGTAAAATGTGTGACAAAACATTTTTTACCTTTATCTGATACTGACAGGTGAAGAGGTAGACAGGAAATGGGGGAGAGAGGGGTATGACATGCAACAAAGGTCTATGGCTGGAATCGAACCTGCGACTGTTGCGGCCATGCGCTGTAACCATTCGGCTTCCAAGGCGCTCCACGCTGAGTAGAAAAGTGTAATTTTTAGTGTTTGATTAGTGTAATCAATCATTGCCAAATTAATTGTGATATTTTGATATGATTACTGTAAATAAATTAGACCGTAATCAAGATGGGTTAGTCTTACTGGTATTGCTTGTGCTGGTGTTTTTCAAAATTAAGACCACATTTCCTTAATCCTGCAACTTCCTATTGGAAAGACATTGTTGTGACTTGTTTCCCCTCCCTGGAATCACTCTGGATGAGTTTCTTCTCTGTTTCGCTTCTTTCAATAGAAAGACCTTTTGAAGTGATATTTTATCATCAGCTTTTCACACCTTCCACCATCTGCTGTTATCAAAAATCTCTGAAAGCTGAAAGCTGTAGCTCCTATTCAGACTGGAAGGACAGCGCACTCTTCCTGTGGGGTGTGCCATATCATATCGTTCACATTAATACCCGTATAATTTTTAATATGTTTTTTTTTTAAATCATATCAGGATAATGGCAACATTCCGACTTGTTGACATAATGACGTTGTACCGTTATGCACAGCAACAACAAGCATGGCAGAAAGAACTGAAAGCAAAAGTAACATTGCTACCGGCTCCACGGTGGAGGAGTTGGTTCTAAAAAGGGAAGTACTGGAAGTGGTTTGGTTACAAAAGATCAAGCAGTTTCCCACACATAGATTTGACTTGGTCGGGCCGCCCAGGTATATTAACAGCGCCATCCACGATGGATTAACTAGTGGACAATCTCCCCTTGCTATACCATTCCTGCGTGGTCTACTGACAATTGCACATGCCCTGCAGAGAAACACACAGAGAGAGAGTCTCCTACTTATGTCTTTGTTTAGTAAAAGCTTGTAAGTGCACCTGTTGGTGCCGATGTCATTTGGTACCACGTTGGTTTTGATCGTTTCGATAGGCGACGTCATTAACAACAAACCTCCTCCACACGCCGCTTACCAAGCTGCTGTGAAAACGGACTCCCTGGTAAAAAAGTCCAAAATGCAAGTTTTTTGGGCGACTTTATAAAACATACTGCTGACGAAGAAAGTCAACACATACAGGGAGAAACTTTTCAGCACCGCAAACCATATATTTGTTTTCTAAATATTGGTGCTGCATTGTTTGTGCTGTATCCTCCACAAAGCACATTTTATTTACTAAACATTTATTAAAACAGCTACTTAAAGTTCCCCTCCAGACACATTTTAAAGCATGTGAAAATACTCTGCTATGATTAATATTTTGTTAAACATGGTTAAAAAAAAGTAAAAAAAACTGGACACATCTACTCTTTCTCCCTCATTGAGAAATTCTGGATCTATGAATGCCCCAGCCACCACTGCGTGTTAGGTTGACCGGTGCCGCTGAGAGCATGGACGTGGGTGAGAGAGCGGTGCACGTCAAGATGGCTAGAGTTAGAGCAAAGAAACATCTGAGAGATTCAGCCATACATGTCTGAGCCTCAGTCAGACCCAGATGAGGAGTCTATTGTGCACCAAAATCAGCGAATAACAGACTTATCAGAATGGTAAATGTAGTTAACATTTTCTATTTGCGTATGTTGTTTGTTAGCTCGTTAGCTCGGAACTGGCAGTGGCTGACACAGTGTTAGTGGTTGTGAAACATACAATAATATCTGCTACGATGTTACAGTGTGTTCACATTGTTATTATGTAACATTAGTAGATAGGGGAAGCAAGATCCGGGGTCCGGTTTACATCCAAAGACTGCGCACTATGCTAACTTAGTGCAAACTCTCGCTCTGTACTGACAAGTCCGCTCTGTGCTGGAGGTTTCAGGTTTCTTTACCAGTGGCATTTGCTAGATAGCGATTGGCTTTCAAATTTGTTACGTACCAAATGCAGCTTGCCCGAAGTACGTTTGATTTCACAAGTGTACAGACATCTCCCCCTTCAATAGAGGATTGTGAAACACCCCTCTAGTCACAAACTTTGCACAGATACAAGTCAGTAAAGTCAAGGTCTGACATTTTAGGAGACTTAGACATAAGAAAAACACATTTTTTGAGTAGAGGAGTACTCTCGAGAGGCATTCTGCTTTGGTGTTTATTTACATGTCTACATGATTATATGTTACCAAAGTCTCCTACTACTGTAAATAATCCTAGTTATTCTAACTTCAATGCAAAGTATAATGTATAACTGCCGTACATATTTCTTTCAATTAATATGTTCTATAATTTCCATACATATTATTTTTGTCGTTTTAACATGTTTTTGTTTATGTTTGTTTAAATTAATTCATGCATATTGAGTGCTTATGTTGAGTAGGAACTAAAGTACATATGCGTTACACACGGACATTTTTAAAAGGTGCAACAGGAAAAAACTGACTTTTGGTGAGAAGTTAATATCTCTGCATGTGGATTTAAAGTTATAAAGAAGAAAAGATGTTTTTCATTTTTGTATTTTGATCGGGGTATTTCAAGAACTCATTCCCTCTTGGTTATATGCAGCCAGCGAGGTATGTGAAGTATGTTTGTGTTTCTTGAGTGTATTTGTATAGAGTTTTTTGCAATATATGTGAATGTGTTTATGTTTTACATTGTCATACTGTAGTTTGACGGTGGATTTCATTGACGGTGAACGTGATAGCGGAGAAAATAATGAGAAAGGCAATAAATCCATCAGTATCCAGAACCATGGCGTCGTTTATTTCCCGGAGGGAGTGATATAATGCAATATACAGTAAGTATGTGCTGTATAGCAATATTATGTAGGAAAATATAGACATCATAGTTAGTTTGATATACACTCTAACTTGGATTTGGTTCTGAGGCAGGACAGACCTAGTGTACGTCTGTGTTAATAATCTACGATTACCCATGCAAATACCCCACAATTTACCTGTGAAAGGTTCATTGACAGGAAAAACGCTCTGCCTCATACATTATTCAATAAGCACTCTATACAAAGCAACAAGCCAAGAGAAGTGCATCTCCTCCTCAGTCACGACAAGTGATTTATCACACACGCCTTCACACTAGTTTTGCTTTCACAGAGTTAAAGTGAGCGGGGTGCGGCTTGCGTGGCCTCAAGGAGGAATGATGCCGTGTAACACTTGCACACTTTGTTGACAGGTTTTCGTGACAGTAATTACACTCATAGACTGTCTGCAGGGAAGGCAGAGCATCTTTCATGACATGACTCCACAGTGAGGAGTTTGGATGATGTCAACGCTTTGCTAATGGCTGACAGCGAGAGAAAAGATGATTGGTATCACTTCTGTCTTTAGGTCTTAGGTCTTAGTGTATAAATCCCTTCAGTATGTGCCTGCAGTGTTGGTTTATAGACAATTTAAATATGGATAGACTAAATGCAATTTTTTAAATCTCTTATACATCATACTCTACATATTTTCATATAAAAGACAGCAGATTATCAGATTGGAAAGGCTGAAACCAGTGAATATTTTATATTTTTGTAACAGTTATCAAAGTTGTTGGTGATTTGTTCTGTCAGTCTGCTGATTGTTTCAGCACTATCTGAGCTTGTTGTAGTTACACATTGATAAGCATATTGTAACTGTAAGGAGTGGTCAATCTTTTTTAGCATTTTTAAAAGCTCAAACTTTTGCAAAAGTTTAGAAATGAATATGTTTATTCAATATCATCGATTCAGTTGTGTCACAGCAGGTGCACAGCTAAAGTGGAATTTGCTACATTGATAAATATGTGTGCTATAAATGATGGCAAACATTTTTTTAGATTCAAGTCCATTGTTTGCCATCAAAAATTAGGACCATCTCAGAGTATCTTCTCAGCTCAGCATTCACGTGCATACGTAATTCCCTATCATAGACCTGACATAATAGCTGTTACAGTAGATAAAGGAGATGCCATAGCAATACCATAACTAAACCTACACAAACTCTGGCTTCATGCTCTCATTTCACACCACAACATGTTTGTTAATGATGCATGAACGGCATTATGCTAGCTTGGCTTCACATTGAGGCCCTGTGGCTGTGACCTGTTAGGTAATACTCCGGCCGTTTGACCGTTTGTTGAGATGATTTTGAGGACTTTGTAAGCTGAATCACTTTTGTTTTTGTTTTGTTTTTTTAACCCAAACTTTATTGTACAATAGAAGCTGGGCTGAAAGTATGATTTAAAGTAGTTTTCATGGATGAATGATGGAGTAAGGGTTTTGTCGATGCATTGTGGTGCATTCTTCAGTATTAGACTGTTATCATCTCTGTTCAATAGAGGTATTGATTATGATATCCAGTTGAAAATGTCACTTAATGAAGTGCAGGTTAGCTTGTTGTTGATAGAAGGAGCTGATCATAGGTCTGGCTTATCAGATGTATCAGGACAAAGAAACTATATACAGTCGGGGGACAAATTAAAGGAAAAACCTGAATAAAAGACTTGAGAAACATATCAAATGCAGATGCTTCTGTGCACCAGGGCTCACGGAATGGTTTGGTGAGTATGAAAATTATGTGAATAAAATACTACAGCCTTTACAGTCACCAGATCTCAACCCAGTTGGAAGATTTTGGACCAGCGTTTAAGACAATGCTCTCCACCACCATCACCATAACACCAAATGATACAATATAAATCTTCTATAAAATTTCTTTCTATATATCTACTGTACTCAGGTCTCTCTTGCAAGAGAGATCTGGATCTCAATGAGATTACCCGATTAAATAAAGGTTGTATATATAAATGAGGGAATATCTTGTGGAGGAATGCTGTTCATCCCTACAATAGAGTTCCACAGACTTGGCAAGGAGCAATGACGCTGTTCTGGAGGCTCGTGGTGGCCTGAATCCATACTAAGACACTTCATGTTGGATTTTCCTTTAAATTGTCACCCATCTGTATTTTGAAACTTGCACTAAGTGTGCTTGAATTCTCACTTCTTGTTTAGTCTTTTTCAGAGAGGAGTTAATTCAACTTCTGCAATTTTTGAGGTTGTAGTTTGCTGTATTGTTGTATTTAGCTGCAAAATATTGTAGAGACGTTTCTCTCTTTTATTTTTTTTTTTTTTTACAACATACAGCTTCTTTTTGCACACATTTCTAAAGATTCTTAAGAGAGTCTTGTGTGAAAGGTCACAAACTCCCAAAAGTTGCACATTGCAGCTCTGAGTACATCTCTGGCCCATTCTAACTCAAATCCTGTTGCTACAACAGTAGATTTATTATGTCTGATTCCATGAGTGCAATTAGCTTGCCATTTCACCTCCTCCCATTACTTGGGTGGTACTACAACTGCACCACCACCCTCCCATACAAGCAGGCACATCTATTGTAGCTGAAATAAGCCTGTTCTAGTCAAGCTGTCATCCCTGCGTCTGAAGGAGCTTGTGGGTGGAGAGGAGGTGTAGCTTAAATTTGAATCAAGGCCATATTTCTTCAGGCATAGAAAATGTAGGCCAACTTTACCATATTTATACAGCATGTAATGTGGAAAGTGGAATATATGCTAAGTTTATCTTTTCAGTTGAATTCACATCTTTGCTGATTTGTAGTTTGTGGCAAATGGTACACAAACATAAGTCATTTGTCTGGGACTATTTTCAGCTGCCAGACGTATCTTTAACTCTGCTGTGTTATGGTGCACAGAGGTGGTTGGTTAAATATCTTCAAATAAACAAGGTTCAGATAATCGACCGATTAGCGTTAAATGTGGTCAGTGGGACTCTATGGGTCATGCTAACGAGGACTTGCACAAAACGACGTAGGTCAGCCAGCAAGTTGACCTGGATGTGGATCCCCATGCAGTTAGTCTTGATGACCATTCCAGAGGGCTACTTTTTGTGTTTACTTTTGGTCTGACTCAGAGACAAGTGTTTGAAATGATTCATGTAAAAATCATGTTTATTTGGAAAGTAGCTGGAGGCTTGCACAACTTGCCCTGATATACGCTGTTTCGCATGAGTCCTTGTTTCCTCGAATCTCTACAACAGAGGTGGCAAGTGCAAAGTTAGCATGACCCATAGAGCAACAATGGTCATTTTTATGGGAAATACGCCAAGTTGAAAATATAACGACGACAGGTTGAATTTATAGCTACTGGATTTTTGAGGCTGATACCGATATCGACATTGGGGAGTTTCAAAAATCTGATAATTACATCATACATACGCACATACACATAACATAAACAATCTTAATATGGGTGCTTTAGATTAGTTTTTTTGAAGGCTTTTGACCAAGATACATACTGACATTTTACAGTTGAAAAATCAACGTCAGTGGTCTCTGCCTGGTTGACAATGTAGTGGTGACACCTGAACATGTTTTGGTATTTCTGTGCTGCAATTTCTTGTTATTTATTGGCCGATACGTACATAGATACTGATATAGTGTATTTTCAATAGGCAAATATCGTTCAGTATATCAGCCTGGCTAATTTATCGGCCTAGCTCTAGACTCACCATGACCATATTTATATGCTAATGTTTAACTTTTTTGCTAACTAAAAACAAGTAGGGCTGAAGTCAGTCCTTTGTGTAGATTGAGCCACAGCAGCAGGCACTTGGATGAGTGGATGAGAACTATTTGTTGACTTCATATTAAAAGTAAAGTATATGATTCCATATAACTTTAATTTCCCTTAAACTTACAGTTTGGCTCCCTGAATTGCAAATACTTCACCTGGTATGAATGAAAATGAACTAGACTATCAGGATGGAAGAATACAGAATACCTCATTGTCCCTTTACACTTACTGCAAAGTGATGAGCCAACAATCAGACAATGTGTGTGTCACAGCCCACATATTTAAGATCTCTGTATGCCGGAGTATTTCTGGCTCTTTTGTGCTAGTCACGCACCTGCTTGCCAGTTTGATTGTAATTGTGCAGCTGGAAATTTACTGAAGGAGTTTTCAGCTGAACATCCTGTTACTGTGGTGATGTGACCACAGGGCATAAATGCTTAGATACAACAACTTCTGTTACTTAAGTTGAATAACTACAGGACATGTTGTATTTAGTCATCAGGAATCTCTCCCTGCAATTCAGTCCAGCTTGTAAAGGCCCGTGTACTGTAAATCCTTTTCCGACTGAGGATGCATAAGAAACAATCACTGCGTTAGACTCCCAAAAATCGCCCACAGTAGTCTATGGGGGTCGGTAAATAAAAATAAATAAATATTAGGACATTTACAAGACAAAAAATACATAAGACATTTTTTTCCCAGTTTTAATTCACAGGAAGTTTCTGACATTTTGCCCATAGCTGTTAATTTTTGACTCTGACAAAAGGGCATATTATTGCCAGTGTTTGCTGTAAGTTGTGTATTGCATTTGGCAGGTTTCCCTATTAGCCACAGTAAAATCATCTTTATATTTACTTTTATATTTGCTGGCCCAGTGCTTTTTGCTTTGAGCATCTGCAGATGTTTTTGTTGGGTGTGGATTGTGATGCTACTTTAACATGCCCAAGCAACCATCTGTTGTGGGGCAGCTGATTTCCTCTACAGTATTCATTAAATAAATCATAGGTGATTTGACATCCTGCCATACAAGTTACATACAACAATGAGAGTGAGAAGTTGTGGTACACTGAATGCACACTTTTTGCATACACTTTTGTTTCACTCAGTTGTGAAACCACAGTGTTTCAGGTTTAAAATAGTGTTGCTTTTATTGGATTTACTTATGCTGTTTATTTTGTCTTATTCCTTCACAGAATGGCACAAAGAAATCCTGGGACTTCATGCGAACCCATGACAGGTAAAACACATTTCATTCTCTACTGTTGGATGGAAGCAGTGCCCCTGTCCACTCATTTTATATGTGCACACATAAACATGTACAGAGAGCTGGAACAGCTTGCTGATAAACTGTCAAAACCATTATTTCCAGAATGGGTTAACAAATAAAACCAGCTTACTCAGAATGGGTTAGAAACATTGATGTGGCAAAGGCCTAAAACAGAGCTGAGTTTGGTTTGGATAGCCAAGACTTCACCTCTAAAGAATGCCTGCCAATGAATTAGCTTTGAAATGTAAATAAAAGCTGCATGTTTATGTCAGGAGATATTTTGCAATCTGAAGAGCTTGTTGCTAAAGTATCTGAATCTGATCTAGCTATCAGGGATCTGGTGATCTGAGTGCTAAGGAGCTTGATTTGCACCAGTCTTGACTCATATTATAACTGTAAATCTTATATATGCTCTCCATCCTTAACCTTTTTACTTGCAGGATATTTTTTAAATTCAACTGTTGTACATATTTCAGGAGAAGATGAACAGCCAGATGGAAAGAGACAAAAAAATCAGTAATTATTTATTTTTTGATTGGACTTTCTGCTTCGTGAAATATATAAATGTAATAATAAAGCAATATGCTCATGCTGTGTGTGCACTGTGACTGGAATCCAGTAAAAGAAATAAGTTGTGTGAGTTTTTGCTTCATTTTTTGTGTGTGTCCTTTCACCTGTAACATCTCTCTCTTATGGTATTTGTATACCTTGTATACAAGTCAAACCAAATCAGACCTTGTTTTTGGGGAACTGGTGCCTTGTTATTCTACTTGGCTATGGCTATAAATGTTTGAGCTTCACAGGGCACTGTAAGAGAAATACCACACACTTGTGTCAAAACCCCGGTTCCTACTCCCTGTTTTGCCCAGGGTACCATAATGCCCTGAGGTAAGTCTCAGGTCATTGAAGCCCTCTTTCCTCCACCCCTGACCCCAAAGAGAGGTCCCTGTGAAAAATGGTACCATTGAGACAAAAGCAGTTAAGCTCTAACCTTTACTTCCAAAAGAAAATAGCCCATGGGAACATCCAGCTCTCCCCCAGGCAGAAATTCTGCCAACGTGTTATTCCCCCTTTAGCGGATATTGAATGGACCCAGGATTGTTTTGCATTTTTGTTTAAGTGCGCATAACATTTTCTTCTCAGCAGGATACTTCTTGTCACATTTCAGGTGCACTAGCAAAAATGTGGAAGACACATTTGTTGGTAAAGTACTGGAAAATATCTAATTTAGTGAATGTCTAAATGAAGAGTTTAGTCCTTTGCTTGTTCCTGAAATGCTATCGAAGATCAGTTTCTTGCGAGCTGCTTCTTTATAGGTTTTAAAACTTTTAATTCCTTATGGAATGAAGACTCCTCCTAATAGATAAATAACAGTAATTTGTTAACCGCAATCTAATTTATTCAGTCACTATGCAGAGCTCACGGTCATAAATGAAGGCTGGAGGGTAGATTGGTAAATTGGGAGCTGCATGTTCAGACTCAGCTTCCTCTTCACCACGACAATCTGGTACAAAGCTGGCTTAACCACAGACAGCACACCGATCCGCCCATCGATCTCCCAACACATCTTGCCCTCACCCTGAGATACTCTTAACTCCTTAATTTGGGGCATCAAATTGCTCCCAAGGGTACTGGAAAGGGGTAATCTACCATTTTCCATCATATGTGTCATGGCCTCCAACTGGGAGTTCCTGACCCTCAGTTGCCTTAGTGTGAACTGGAGGTCACAGTCTGATGAAGCCAACAGAACTGCATCATTGGCAAAAAAAAAAAAGCTGAGTAATATTGAAATCTCCATACTGGATGCTGACCACTTCTTGGCTGCGCCTTGAGATGCTGTCTATGAAACAGGATAGGTAAAATAGCAAAATGCTTCAAAAAGCTTCACTAGCTGCCATGAATGCAGAGCCTCCAAAACATCTAGAGGGATGCGGTCATAAGCCTTCTACAAATCTACAAGAACACATGTAGAATGGATGGGCAAACTCCCATTGCTTTGTTATTTTGACACCTATGTGTATATGGGAGTGTTTGCATATTGGTGTTTGTTTATTACTGGAAGCGACTTTTAATGACGACCAGTATTTTAGTTAGTGCAAGAAATTTAAGAGACCATGGGCAACAGAAAGTCATTTGCATATGTTGAGCTCTTGCTGTAGTCCTGCTCAAGTTTCTTTGTGCGCTTCCATGCTTTTCACTTGCTTTGAAGAGTTTGATTATGTCTGAGTATTTCTGTATCCCACCCAGCTACATGTGGAGGGTGCAAGGGGATACATTTGGATCAGTTAATTTGCAAAAGCTTAAAGAACTAAAAAAATTTGTCTCTAGAGTTGTTGGTCATGTCCAGTGTCATTGCCTCAGTTCTGGTATGGGAAGATGGATTATATAGCACGTAACCCTTTTTCTTTGTTGTACGACAACATCCTGATGATCATGACTTGATATCAAAAGCTTTGCAGTGCAACCAGCAGTCACCTTAGTCCTGTTCACCATGTATCTGCCGTAACCCAGTTTTCCCGCTGTCCGACCAGAAGCCCTGCAGAGAAAGCTTAACGGTGCATGAAAAGTCCTTAGTGTCCATTTAGCCTGCTTCTTGGTTTAACCATTAGAGCATTTATTTTCAGCGGGAAGCTGTAGAACAGCAGTAATGGTGTGGAACAGCACTACAAGACCTGCCTCAGGGGAAAGCTTCCATTCCTCAGGCCTGTTTGTCCCACTTTTGGACCAAATCTACCACATTATTTTATCCATACTTGTACTCTCACCTCTGCAGCTGTAGGCTGTCACAAATATCAGTATTTGCTTTTCATTGCTCAGATACAGTATTTGATAGATACCTGCCGAAGAGTTTGGAGGAAAGAGGTAATTTTTTAAGTGAATCCCATCCTGAAATTTGGTGGCTGCTCTCCTTTGAAATGATCTACATAATCTCTGGATGAAAGCTAAGACAAAAACATTGGCATGATGGAGTAATAAGTCAAGCTCCATTAACTAGTGAAAAAGGGTGCTCTGTGACCTCTATGAAGGAGGTGAGAGCAAAGGAAGGAGTGATGGAGAAGAGAAGAGGTTTCTATAACTGGCTGAGCCCAGATATGATATTACTTAAAATGGAACAGAGGCTTTTTAATCAGCAGCTGAGACCCAAATGATGTTTTCTTCTCACATAATGAGAATCTGTTGTCGAGGCCACACAGCGATATTGTGTCTAGCATTATCTGGCATTTTTTGCCTAAATTTATGAATTAATTTACGAAAAACTATGGTTTATTACAACTTGGGTTTTTTTTCCGTAGCTCTGGACATCTTCTATCAGTAATAATATCGTATTCACCAAGTTAATTGCTGAGATCTTTGAATGCAACAACAACACTAAATATAGGTCCAGACAGATTGTAAACAAACTCCCAGGTAAGTCTATTTATTCTATTTATTTGGAAGAAAAAACAAAGCGGAACGGTAAAATTGTTACCCAAACTGTCGGAAACATCACAGTTTAGAGACGCCTACCTGGTAGTTTGACCTACTGTACTTGCCGTAATTGTACACACTCACAGTTTTTCTGTGCAATGAGGGGGGATTAATCTTTACGGATGTGCTCAATTTTGGTTTTACCTCCAAATAAAGTGGTCGCTAATCTGGCTAAATTGTTTATAACCTGTATGACTGTCTGACCACTTGTGTTTATTGGACCTCAATTCCTAAAATCATGGTTTTAGTCCCACTTTAAGTCCATGGGCTCATGATCATGTTAGCCTTAAAATGCTTGACGCCCAGGTCAGCTGACATTCTTTCATATTGTTGAAAATAGAGATTGGACTTTCACTTTAAATGTCTGTATTACAAACGGATATTAAATCAGTATCAGCCCAAGCTAGAAACACGTTGTAAAACCAATGTCCTAGTTCCCTCTCACTATGGGAAAGACAGGGCAGGGCTTCCTGCTGCCTCAGACACATCCGCTTTCCCAACACAGACCCCAGGCCTCAAGTCTCCACTGGCAGCGACAGTCACACTCACATACATACAGTGAACCACCTGTGTATATACAATTCACTGGGTGCCAGTGATGAAGCATATCACGCTGACCTTCCGTCTTATTTTATCTCCACATCCTGCTTGTTGTGTCATGGTTTAAATCTGGAATGATGTGGTCCTCGTATTTCAGAATGGTGTTCATTTTTGCAGGGATTTTAGTTTTAGTATCATTTTTAGTTTAATTCCACTTTTAGTACTTAATACCTTTAGTAGTCATTCACACATGTTTCAGTTTTTATTTAAATGAGCTTTTATTCATCACACACTGTAATGCAGGCTGGTTTAAAGGTACAGTATCCTGGATGTGCCAAACCAGGGAGCAAATATGATAAAATTGCTGATATTCTGGAGCGTCGCTGGGAAATAGGATAGTGGTGTATCCTGATATGGGATGCTGAGGAGTATGGGTTAGCATGAAAAACAACAGGCATGGGTGTTTTGACATGCGTCATACACCGCTGGAGTGTGGTGCCCTTTATTTTTTTAAATTTTTATTTGTTTCCTTTTTGTTAAAATGTAGTCCCTTGCTCATGTTTTAATTTCGGTTATTTTACTCAGACTTTAACCACATGTTAAAGCCCAAATTCTGCTGTCTGCATCTGTGTGGCTGCGAGGGTCCGTGTCTGCCCCCAAGAGTTTTTGTGGATTGTGTGTGCGTACTGAGCGCACCGACAAACGTGTGAATGCGATGGTGTATGCAGACACTTAGTGTAGTATAAACATAACTGCGTGTACTTCAGTTTTTGGACTATATTTACCCTTGTAGTTACTGTCCAATAGGAATTGTCCAATAGAAAGATAAGATAGGCGAGACATGGTATTCTGATTGGATGAGAGTTCAGTTAGTTAGTGGTTAGTGGTAAAATTAGTAGTTCAGCATGTCCATTCATCCTAATGATTCAGTTCCTTATTATTTTTGTTTAAGTGGCTTGTCCTTGTTGTTTTTTCAGAGTGATTTATGTGTTTCGTTATTTTGCCAGATTGATTTTAAAAGAGATTCTGTTTCAGATTCACTTGCCTAGAATATTTGTGGACCCATCATCACAAAATGCTGGATGTTCCCCGAACACATCTTTTAATCCAGTAACCCCTGACTCCATCTCCCTCTTTTTGATAACTGGTAGTTTTTAAAAGCTGATCCAGCCATGACTGGCTGCTCTCCTGGAGCCAAATTCTCCTATATGCTGGAAGAGATTACCAGACCTGTGATATATCATGCAGGCAAAGATTTACTATCAGGAAAAAGTTGTCTGATTTTATTTAAACTTGACTTTCTTTTTTTTCTCTTTTCCCCTTAGTGTATCAGTGCTGATCTTCAACACCACCTCACACTGTTTTGTCCTCGTAAAGCAGTTCCGTCCAGGTAAGTTTTCACCATACAAAGTAGGAGACTAATTGTACTGTGGAATCTAGTTAATTCATTTTATTCTTGTCAGCAAGCTAGATCTAGATTGTTATATATCCTGTGGGCACTTTCACTAAAAAATGCAGTACATTACTGTTTGTTCTACTGGATCTTAGTAACAATGCAGACTCATAAATAGACCGCGAGAGGCCCGTTACAAAGCAGCCTAACCTCCTTTGTTAGAAGTCACCAGGGACTGTTCCACACTGCAGTGTGCTAAATTCAAGGAAGTCTGGGCATTGATATATTTATTTCCTCTCCTCTCTCATTGCTGTTGGGGGGAAAAACTGTCCCTTTATCTGAAAGAAATCAGAGTTTGTCTACAACCTAGAATGACATTTGTTTTTTGAAACAGGGAGTGTACATTATATTGGTCAGCTTATTGGTATTGGACAATAAATGTTTAGAAATATGTTTGTGGTGCAAGGCCAGTAAAAGAAAAATTCAGTATATTCAGGGTTTTACTCAAGAAGTGCTACATTTCATAAAAATGTAATAATTTTAATGCTGCTGGAAACCCTGATATTGTACTGATTTGATATCTGGATGATTATATCTGAATATTGCATGTGTTTAACATTTGAATTTCCCAATTGATATTGATACAATTGAAGCAACAGTATTAGTTGGCATTTTACCTGTACAGGGAAGCTTTCAAGGATTAACATGCATCCTTTGCAGCTGCAACAAACAATTTTTTTCCTTATTGATTAATTTGTCACTTATTTTTCCATTTTATTCATTAATCATAGTCTATAAAATGTCCGAAAATAGTGAAAAATGGCCCATCACAATTCTCCATAGCCCAAGGTTGATCATCTTCAAATAGCTTCTTTATCTGACCAACAGTCCAAAACCCCATAATATTCAATTTACAACAATATAAAGCAAAGATAATCAGCAAATCCTCACAATTGAGGATTAATTGATTGAATTGTTGACTAATCGACTAATGGATCAGTCGTTTTGGCACTAGTGTGCCGTATAAAACATGAAAGAACAAAGATGATTAAAATGGCCAAAAAAAAATGTTGTATGTTTTCGACATTTGAGTTGAAGTTGTTTCCTCTGATCTCCTTGAGTGATCGCAGATAGTAACTGTAGAATCAAGTAATGAATCAGGACATGTGCTAATAATACTACCGTAGATGTCTGCGTCTGCATTAACCTTCACAGTTACAGTGTCAACGATAAATGCCAATGGAGGAAACTAGATATATGGTGGTAATTCAATGGATAGAAAACATGTATTTTCTCCATCCTTAATTTTAAGTTTATTATTCTTTTCAAAACAGTTTAAGTACACAAAAATGTAATGAGAAAAATGTCTTACTTCCACTCAGGTGTAACAATATTTTCTCTCTTTTCCACCACCAGCTGTATACATGTGTGAGTGGGAAAGGACCAAGACACAGCCGCCTCAGACTGCTGAAAAAACTGAGGAGGGCGTCTCTGAAGCCGCCGCCGCCGCCGCCCCCGAGTCTCAGGAGGGCCAGTCGACCTCAGAGGGGGAGAGCTCTTCTCAGTGGCCCCCAGCCTCAGCAGGGGTCACCTATGAGCTCTGTGCTGGGCTGGTGGACAAACCTGGCCTCTCCCTGGAGGAGATCGCCCGGCAGGAGGTGCTGGAGGAGTGTGGCTACGATGTGCCTGCCTCTAAACTGAAGAGGATTACTTCTTACAGGTTAGCTGATTGTGTGTACTGAACCTGTAGGAAACATCATAGTTGAAGTTTAAGTTAAGAAATACTATTTCTAAATAAACTTGATAGAGGCCTTTAATGTTTTTTTAACCTGTCCATTCCCAACGCAAAGAAATTTTAGGACAATGCTTTGTCATTGTCTTTTGAATATCTGCTTTAGTCACTCCCACTAGATTTCTTGTCCCTTAACAATTAATTTCCTGTTGTCCTATTTTGTATCATTTTCATTTATAATTAATGAAGCTCCTTGAGCTATGTTCAGTCAGAAATAACCTACATTTGCAGCTTTGTTTCTTTAATTTGACTCATTGTTCTAAAATTCATTTCCAGGTAGCATTTAAAAAAGTCTTAAGAGTGATACTCCACCCAAAACCTTTTATTCATCAAACACTCATCCCTGTAGGCTCTAAACAATGTAGAAAAGACCTTTGCGGATGAGTTCTGAAAGTTACCAGTTTTCATGGTGGAAAAATAATTATCTAAATATCTACAGAAACATATGGGATCAAGAATGGGGACATCACCTTCCTGTGCTAGAGCCAGAAAATAGCAACATCCATGAAAAAACAGTGACTGAAAAATGCAAAGTTAAATGTTCATAACAACCTTCTGTGCCAACTGAAAATGATACATAAAATATCATATATAAAATATAAGATATATAATATCAGCAATTCAGACCAATAAATAGGCCGGAAGTCAGCTTTAAGTATCGCTTTAAATTTTGCTTTCTGAAAGTCCACATAAAATCATGCACTCAAAAGGAAAGCATGCATTTTCATGAATCCAGTTTGAAAATGACTTTGGTGGAAATATATCAAGATTCAAAAATGTAACCTAAAGTTGGTGACAGACAGAACTTTAGAGGAAGTCCCATAATAATAAGAGGTGGGACTAAAGAAGAAAACTACAAGTGCTAAATGTGTATGTAAGTGAGCTGGAAAGGGGAACCATAGCTTGACACAGAAGTTTGAAAGTACCAGGAGAAGAACAGTCCCACATTAAACAGCAGCACCTGGACAGCTATGACTGACAGCTCTCAAAACTGTGCTTTTGATTTGACTTGAACACCTCCTCCTGTTTTGTTGGTGTTGTCTATGACCATTGTTATGTGTGGGCTGCTCCCATTAAATACATAGGTATCGTCTTAACCCTCAGGACCCCTATGAGGGTGTATTTGTGGTGAAGTTCTGTAGTTCCTAAGTAGGCAACCCGAAGTGGCAAAGACATTCCTCAAAATGTTTGGTGCTTATTACCAGCATTCAAAGACAGAGCTTTACAGCTTTTTGTCCATACAAAGTATACACACATGTCTTGCTGTGTTTGTCTATTTATGTTGAAATAAAACTATTTTATTTTATTATATAAATATATTATTATAATTTGGACAACTTATCTAAATTAGTTAGACATGATTTATAACAGAAATTATTATAACAGAAATGGTTCATTCTTTTTATAATTCTTAGTCTCCTACTTTATGGAAGACCTGAGACACTGATACATTTGGATTTTGTTAAATAAGGGAAAAGTAAGGTATTGTTTTGGCATCGGTACTGAGATTCAGTTGTCATTTTGGAATCAGTATTGAGATTTGCAAACGATATGGAGTAAAAACTCTGAATAATTGCAAATGTAGATACCAATTTATTTTTTCTTTCTCTTATTCCCCCTTACAGGTCAGGCGTAGGTGTAACAGGTGCCAAGCAGACCATGTTTTACGCCGAAGTGTCTGATGACAACTGCGTGAGCGCAGGTGGAGGTGAGCCACGGGAGGGAGAGCTTATCGAGGTGGTCAAAGTCCCGCTGCACGAGGCCATGACGTTTGCCTACGACGAGCGTATACCCAAAACCATGGGCGTCATTTTTAGTTTCATCTGGTTCCATAATAATATGTCTCCCAAGTACAAGATCTCCACCAATGTGTAACTAGTATTAACCAACCCTCTTTATACCGTTTATTCCAAATCAAATCAAACACTGGCCCAGCACATCCACTCTTCCCCTCATGGCTCTTCATCCTGTATTGCCTTTTTGCTTATTGGTACACGATGAAAGGTGGGCCCCTTGTCTTGTTGCCAACAGGTATCTTTACGTTTTGTCCTGTTTACCCTTTGAATTATACGGGGTCTTAATATTTTGCCATAGCTGGTTGTCACTGGCACTTTTGTCTCTTGTTGATGATTTTTTTTTCATATACTGTGCCATCTGTTATAAATGGCTACATATCACTGTTTTTATTTGCCTGCCCTTGACTAAAGGAATACTCCACTGCTTTTTAGTGTAGGCTGTTGAATGTTACCTGCAAAAAAAGACTTTACATACGCCTGATATTGGCTGAGAAAAAGCCATCTAGCATTCAGCTTACAGTCCAATTCCAACTTGTTTCAACCATTCCTCCAACACCCAGTATTCACTGCAAACTCTGTTTTAATCCATGATGCTAACCAGCCATGTGCTCCTGATTAGCCTTGGGTCACTAACATTTTAACATGCTAATATTTGCATTGGAGTTCATGCAAACATTTCTACTTGCCTGACAAAGTGTGCCAGAGGAATTTTGCATCTAAAATGACAATACACAACATATGAAAAATGACTACCTTTTTCTACTGGTCATTACTTCAGCCATTAAAGATATAAAGATAAGGTTAAAAAAAAAAACAGTGGCGTATTCCTTTAAGCCATGATCCAGTAATGCAAAAACTATGCTAGTTGGTGGGGCCTTGTAACGATCGAGGCGTCAGATTTGTTTTAACCACTTGTTCAAGCATGCCTCAATCAAGTTCTCTGACCCATAGCCTTTAAGCAATACTTATCATAGTACCCCGGGCTAAACAATCACTCAGTGTCACTGAAATCAACTCTCACTCTGTTAGAAAATCTTCATAAAGTCAGTTAGCAGACTTTTTCTTCTACAAGCAAAATGAAAAATGTGAGTTAGGTAGTATTTCACTTCACAGAAAAAGCATACACCTGCACTGAGGGCCTAATTTCAGTTTTACGTGTGTCGTTGTTCTCCAGCACAATCCTGCAAAGGGTTATCGTTTGTTTTCCAAAACACATATTTGGCTTGTAACATGTCAGTGAATAACCTGAAATACCTTTGACCTTTGACATGAAGAGGAGTTTTAATTTTGTTTATAGAGTTTTGGAGGAATTCCTCTTTTTACTTTCTGTTGCATAATCGTTTTCTGAGATAAAGACATACTGGAAATACAGTAGAGAAGACACTGTATAAAGGCTTAATCCTCTAGAGAATTCATTTTATACCCAGCATGTTAAGGTTCATAATCATAATTCATTTTGGAGGTTCTGTGTAGTAAATCTCGGATGGTCATTAACACACAAACCTAATCTCACAAAGTGAATCTCAACAGCAGTTTGCCAAAATCTCAGGTCCAAATAGTCAAACTGTTGGTCATATTCAGGGTGGATCTCTGGATGTGATGATGACCAGCATATTATATTATTATATTTCAAAATCACTTGCAGTTTAAAGGCAACGAAGTTCTTACTATTCTTACTATGTTAGTATTTTTCTTCATTCAAAAAGGGCTGGTACTTCATTTATTAATTAATATGTGAAAAGGAAGAAATTTCCCCACCTTGTAGTTTTGTTAAAAATATGCAAGTTCTGGCGCAAAGACAATACTGTTTTTAGAAAATAACTGCTCACTTAAAACAGATAACACATCTCATTATTTATACATTACTACAGTTAGATAATAAGAGAACTACACTGCAGATCTTCAGCTACAGTGACTGTACCCATAACTGAGAGTCCAACTTGTCTTGGTGCACCTGCAGAGTTTTGAAGTTGGAAAATATGTGTGACAACATATAGTGAGTGAAATATGACGGTTAAGTTGTTAAAAAATTACCTGCCTGAATAACTTGGTGGTTTGTCGACTACAAAGTAAAATGAAAAAGTGCTGTATGTTAGACTTATTATTTGTAAGAGTTTTAAGTGCAATGTTAATAACACCTTGAACATATTCAAGATGTTAAAGCAAAATCATAAATCCGTCTTATTAAACAAAATTCTCGTCCCCATTATAAAACTTACTGTTGATGTATTTGTCTGCACTCTGTGAGGCAGATTACCTTCTCTGGTATAAAATGATATACTCCAGGTGAATATGAGCATCATTCCAGGATTTATTTTGTGCTTCTAGGCTTTTTGAGCCTGAGGAACAGCTGACAATCAAATGTTGACATTTGTCTTCTTTAACCCATAAAAACTTGTGTTTTTTGTTAATTTTTTTTCCCATTGGTCCGTTAGGTTAGCCTGGTTTCATGAGCTTGGTGGGTTGCGCTGTATCAACCAATCAGAGCAGCGAAACTGGACCGGTAACCATGGGTAACGCTACTCTGTCAGTCATCGTATCAAACCCACCCCATATTAGATAAACGGCTGTGATTGGCCCGACCGAATCCAGGACGGGTGGAAATCTGTTTGAATGGGAGCGCGGCCAGACGTATCTGCCAGAGGAAATGAAACATGAGCTCAGCAGATTCGTCTGGTTCCCAGGCTATCGCTAGGTGTATGTTCTTGTCCCTACTGAATCTCACAGCAGTTCTCTAAAGCTGGGCTCAGACTATAGGCGTTTTGAGCCGATTTATCCCCGATTCACCCCACCCGACAATTGGAGGAGAAATCTGGTCTGGGACCATGGTCAGTACTGATCTTCGGTCCAGATTATCTGGTAATGTGAGGGGTTTACTGATCCAGTCTTAAGCCTCCCGACCTGCTCGCAGACTCATTGGGGCCGCCCTGATATTATCAAACGTTTGATATTTAGTATTTAAAATCTGGATGATTACCTCAGTACTTTCCAAGCGGGATCAAAATAGCTAATGAGAGAGACAAGTCTATAAAGAGACGGTGAAGCTGATGGTGTCGCAAAGCAACAGTAAACATAGCCCTTGAGGCATTAGCTAGCATACTAGCTACTGTTGACATATATTAAAACTGACAGTTAAAATCTCACCTCCAGTTCTCTATGAAGACTTGGCAGCCCATGTTGACCACGTCTCCACAACCATTTCCTCACCCAGACTCGTGCTTCTGCATTTGTTTCTTCTCACTGCAAATCACTAACGTTACCAAAACAAATTGTTGCACCACCTTCGTCTCCATGTTCTGTTTACGTCTGCTTCCCCATGAGATCAAGTGAGACCAGTTGAGGTGGTGTATTGGTCCCTCTGGCACGATAATCTTAATAATATCCTGTAGTGTGTGATGCAACCCGATTTCACAGTCGGTTAAGATTTTAAAACTCCTGTAGTGTGAGCCCAGCTTTAGAAGAGGACTGAGCATCATTTTCAGGCATCTCAATGCGGTTATCTGGTGCCACTTGAGGTCCAAATGCATTGTTCTTATGTGCAAAAACAAAGTCAAGAGAATTTGAATCAATCAAACTAAATAGGTTTGGTTTCACACACTGAGTCAAATATTTGGTGGAATATTTTCCACCCAAACTGTATAGGAACCCTTGGATTGTATAGTTTGCTGGAACTGCTTGAATTATTTTTATTTTGTTGATTTTCTTGGAAAAAGAAAGATGACTCATTTGCTAAATTGATTCATAGTTTCTCATTGAATAACACTAGATGTCCAACACTAAATCAGATTCTCTTTGTGTTGTTGGTATTAATCGTAAATTTGGATGCAAAATTTCTAACGCATACATACTACAGGATGTGTCTACTTTAACAAGTTTAACATCAGGACACTTTGGAAAAATGTGGAAAGCACCTTTGGAAAAACATGAAATGACCACTGGACGACTTGTTAGTGTTATGTGTTAGTTCCATGAGGCATGTAGAGTGACAGAAAAAGGGACACACACACACCTTAACACTAACAGGGTTTTTAAATAATATTTTTTACATCATGATAGCAAGCCACCATAATATCTTTAAATGTTTTTTAGCTTTCAGAAAGTTATTTATTTGGCATCTCATGCTCATCAGATCAATGACCTCATTCCCTTACCCTCATTTTCTCCACTTCTCTTCCATGTGACAATCTTTTCTTTAGTCTTCAGTTGAATAAGGTCTAAGAGAATCTCAACACTTGTTGAGAGTAGTTTAATGGAGAGCCTCACAGAAAGATTCCCAATGGTGCTCACAGTTTTCCATTGACTTCTCCTTGTCTAGTATGAGATGAACCCATCGTGGAAAATAATAGTCTTGAAATGACTAGAGAGATTAGAGAAATTATCTGTAGCCCACATTTTAAAGGGGTGATCCATAATCATTCCAAAGTTGATAGAAATAAAAAAAATATTCCTCTGTGTATTAAAAAATTATCTCAGTTTGCTGAAATTAGGCCATCTGCTTCTGATTTGGCTTGATGTAAAATGTGACAAACTAAGCCATTTGAACTTTTAAGGCCAGTCTGTAACTTTATGTGCCTGTCAGATGTAGAGAACTGCCATGTTACTTCTCTTTTGGCTGAAATAATTTTTCTTTTTGAGGAAAGTTATCGCAAAAACACAAGGCTTTTCTTTGCCTTTTCCATAGGCTTGTCACTGTGGGCAAGCCAACACCGGTACATATTTCTCCACACCTTTCCTCCAACTATTATCAGAAAGTCAATGCATTTAGTGAACATTACCGAAGACATACAATAGCCTTAATGATTGACACACTGAAAACAAAAGTGACATTCACAAAAGTAGACAGCAGCTGCAAGTGGGAGGGATCAAGTCTAACGTCTAACGATGTTGTAATTTCAGCTCGACTGTTGCAGAGAATTCGGTTGCCAAAAGAAACACAACCAGCGTGGCAGCACTTCAGGTTCAGCTGGTTCTGCCAGCTTCTCTATATAGGCAGTTAAGTATATGATGGAAATTCAGATTTATGTTTAGCCTGTATTTAACTTTATTTCAGCCTGTGAAGTCAAAACACAAGTTAATCTGTTATCAAACCTGTAGTCTATTTTATACTCAACCATTTTTTATTAGTTTTATAAGCTACTCAGATGTACTGGCTATGTTTTTATAATCTTATTTAGTTTTAAAACTTATGTGTGTTTTTCTGTGTTAAAAGCTAAAATTTGAGTTTAAAGCCAAACTTTGCACTCTCATAGTGTTGACTTTATTCTAATGGAAGCCATGTAAAAGTCGGTAACGCTGGTGATTGGCAGTGTTCTTGGAGGACTTAAGGGAAAAGTTCGACATTTTAGAAAATATATTTGCTTTTTTGCAGAGAGTTAGGTGAGAAGATTGATATCACTCATATGACTATATGGTAAATATAAAGCTACAGCCAGCAGCTGGCTAACTTAGCTTAGCATAAAGACTGGAAACAGGGGGAAACGGCTAGCCTGGCTCTGTCAAAAGATAACATGCCTACCCGCACCTCTAAAGCTCACTAATGAAAATGTTGCATCTTGTTGTTTTTTTTTTTAGATTATTGTTTTGGGCTTTTTGCTTTTATTTGATAGGGACAGCTGAAGAGAGACAGGAAATGTGGGGGAGAGAGAGGGGAGATGACATGCAGCAAAGGGCCACGGGTTGGATTCAAACCTGGGCCGCTGCAGTAAGGCCGCTCTACCAGGTGAGCTACCAGGGCGCCCCACATCTTGTTTGTTTAATCCGCACAAAAACAGAAGTGCAAAAATGACAATTATACCAGACTATTTCTTGGTCGGGAATAGCAACTTCCTGGATTCCGCTCTGGTTGCCTGGCAACTGGTCCTGGCCAAGAAATAGTTTGTCAGATAACCCCCCCCCCCGTGAAGTGGCAAAAGGTCTCTATAACACTTACAGCCATGAGAGTGGCATCAATCTTCTCATCTAACTCTTTGCAAGAAAGCAAATAACTGTATTTCCGAAAATGTTGAACTATTCCTTTAAGTCTCCCACCGCGACAAGCCTAACCTTCCCCTCTACGACAAAAGTAAATGCACTTTTGACAGTCCAGAGTGAGGTTGCAGACTGTGCCACTGGTAAGCCATATGCTACTTCTATTAAATATAACAATATTTGAGGTAAGTAAATGGTTGTATAATTCATTCTTACCTATGCTGGATATTAACCATTAGCCCAGCAGTGGACATTTCTACCTCCATCACTCAGGCACATAATGAAAATATTTTGTGTCCGTTTGCTTGCTTCTAAGATGCTGACATATCAAATTCTCAGCAACATGTCAGCGATGTCAACACTCAGTGGTTCTCTGTGACAGAATACTTAATTCATCGGTACCAGACTTTTATAGATGTACCCCCATGGCTATGCTGTAGTTGCTTCTTCAACTGTGATTGTTTTTTGTTTCTTCTGTTAATGGTTTGTGCACCATTTGACAATTTCTTACTGTATTTTCAATAATCATGAGCTGAGCAACAGTTTATCATGAACATGTTTTTAAAGGTGCTATGTGTAGTATTCTCTAATTAAAGAACGTGTATTACTGTTAAATTATAACTTGGACCATGGATGTGACAGTTCAAACATTACCTCTGTTGATCTACTCAATATTCATTTGTTTCATTAAACATTAATGATTCTTGATTTGCTCATGAGTCCTGGAAAAGGGACTTTTGATTTTGGAGGAAGTCAGTCACTTTTGCTTCTTTATTGGCAGACTGGTAGCTGAATATTCAGAAGCAAAAGGGGGAAGATAATCAGATTTGCTGCTATTAAGCAGTTCAGAGTGACTTCAAAGTGTAGCACATATGTTATTATATTAGGTAGTGTGATATTTTGTGAAAATCTTACACATAATACCTTTAAGTGAAAGACGTATTATGATTTTTCTCATGGTAAAGACATAAAGAAATTTGTCCAATTGTGATTTTATTTTTCTTTCTGGTGTCTTACACTGAATTTGTGTTTTAAAAAATATATTTTCTGGGGAGGAAAAGTACAAACACGAACATTTCAGTTTTACGAATTTATCATGTATTTTATGCTTTATTAAAAGTGTATACTCATTGTGGGCAGTGTTTTCAGTAATGTTTCAATTTTGTTAATTTATTACCTAAATGTTGAAATATTTAACTTTTAAAACATGACACCTGGTACAAACGTACAGTATATATTTAAATATGATACTTTGCATGTGCACTAATTGTGTTGGATTAAACTGCATTAAGTTTAAATAAAATGGGTTTGATGCCCAAAATGTCTTTTTTTTTTTTTTTTTTTTTTTTCCTGTAATTATTTACTGACTTTTCAAGCTTATGTTTAGGAGAGTGTCGTGATTTTGAGTGTGTCTGTACTATTAATGTCATTTCTTTTTTTACAGTTATTTTTTGGCACCTCATATGGTGAACTCCCAGAAGAGAATTCATGGGTCAGCTGTAAAAAATAAAGTAGGATTTTACCAGAAAGCTGTAGTGAAATTGGTTGCAAGTCACATTACATGTGGTAACCATATTACTGACTTCCCTTTCTACTGTTAAAGGAATAGTTCAACATTTGCTTTACATATGAAGCTGAAACCATGAGGCAATTAGCCTAGTTTAGCATAAAGAAAGGAATCAGAGGGAAACAGCTAGCCTGGTTCTCTTTTAACTTTAAACATCCACCTACCAGCACCTCTAACGCTCACTAATGTACACAAATAGTAATGTAAAAACACAACAATTTGTGGTTTTAGAGGAAATTATGTTCTGTAACAATGTCTTGGCAAACAACAGCTGGGTGCACTGACTTCCCTGAGTCTTGTTGTCAGAGTGAGGTTGCCAGGCAACAAGCAAAGATGCTGCACAGAAGTTCTGGGCAGGTAGATAAACTGTTGCTCGTCAGGAATTAGTTACACAATGTAACTGCCATTAAAACCACAAACTGTTACATTTTGTGTACGGATTAACCCTATCAGTACCAGCAGAACGCCGGAGTCCCGCCCACTGTTCAAGTGAGGCTTGCACACAAATCGATTGGTCTGTCTTACTGTAAATCAATCAGCCCAGGTCCTGATGAGCAAAATGAGGTATCACAATTGGTTGTAACTCCTCCGTGTGGGTAGTTAGTGATCCAAGCAACATTTGAGCATCAAAGTTTGGTTGTGTGCCATTCTGTCTAATGGGGGAAAAGTCTGTAAAGACCTCACTGAATATTCGCCTCTAGGAGTTGACCCTTATTTCATGAAGTCAGAAACATTAGTAACATGGTGTAGTTACTTTCCATTTTCGCCTATTGTATTTATTCGTTATGAGGCTGTTGTAAACCCATAGTTGCTGTCAGTTTCACAAAAAACTTCACAGATGTCACAGATTAGTTGTGTTACTGTTCTGTAATGAGCTATTGTATTTGACACCTTCAAAATCTAATAAAATTAATTTTGTAACATTTTTTTCTTGGCCAACCTAAATTCTGTATAATCCATTATAGATCTTGAATGCATAGTCACTTCAAATAAATCTTCAATTTCAAGTAATCCTGGTTATGCTAAAACATAAAATGCAATATATCTATAGCCATATTTGAAGCTAATAAGAGACTTTAGAGGCTGATAAATGGAAGTTAAAAGATAAAAATGCAGTTTTTGGTCCTGGGACTGATAGGGTTAAACCAGCGTGATACAATATCAGCTACATAATAGTGTGTTACATTACAAACAATGTATTAAATCTGCTGTCATACCACCAGACTACAGAGCAGCTTCTTCCCTCAGGCTGTGAGACTACTAAATTCATCCTCAGCACTCCACCATGTAAAATAGTTTTAATTTCTATGACTTTTTATTTATTCACTGATCTACTGTATATATTTTTTTTGAGTCGCAAAAAGGCAACTACAAAACAAAATCTCATAGTACAACCCCGTGTTGTAAAATTAAATAATCTATCTTGTATCTTAAATGTTTGTACACGGCTTAAAAATGCTTAAAGTAATGTATTACCCAAATGTTTAATGTTTGCATGAAGCAGTGAAACAATTTACTTCACTTCTATAGGAAACTGAAAGAACAGAGATCAGCAAGTAGATTAACTTGAAATGCACAGCACTTCCCTGCTGCCCATTGATATACATCATCTCTCTTGAAGAAACGCATCCTGATCAGACAAAACTAGATGTGGATCCGGAAACAGGACGACACATTTATGCAAAGAATCCCTCCATGGAGATAAGCCAAAGCAAATGTAAATTCTGCAGAACTGATCTTGATGGGCATCTGGATAGGTTTCTCAGAAAAGAAAGTAGGGTTCTCACATTTAGCCAGAGGGCAAACAAAAGCTGTTGTGCTGTGGAGATGATTTTATCTAAGGTGATTCAGCAGAGGTGCATATGTGCACTAGTGTAAGGAAACAGGAAGAACATTTTCTTTCTTGTAGAGTCATTTTTACAAAGACAAAAATGACTTTAAAAACTCCTCAGACTCTACACATTGTGACTAGAAGTCTCCATCATTTTGTTTTAATTTTTAACAATCTGCTGCTTAGTATATTTGTTTCAACAACTGTGTCTGCCAACCGTGACAATACCACACATCTGTTGCTCTCTTAAAAGCATGTTGCTTGGGAACAAAATGGCAACAGGTCATGCTTATACTCCCTTCTACTTTAGTATCAAATCACGCTTCTCTGGTAATGTCACTCTTGCGAAGAAGTACACTATCATCAGACTAGATACTTGACAGGTTTTTCATTTCACTTTCCTGTATAGCTTTTGACCTTAATAACATTAAGACCGTACATACAATCACTTAGCAACATCAAACGTAGAGGGATTTAGATGATTCTAGATTCATGTTTTGTTAATTTTTTTCAACTTCAGGCCTTAAACAGTTCAACATTTTGGGAAATATGTTATTCGCTTTCTGAGAGCTAGTTGAGATGATCAATACCACTGTCATCTGTTCGTTAAGTACAGTGCGCAAACCGAGAGGCAATTAGCTTAGATTAGCATAAAGATTGGAAGCAGGTGGAAACAGCTAGCCTGGCTCTGTCCAAAGATTTAAAAAATACACCTATTAGGACCTCTAAAGCAAAATAAACACACTGTATCATGTTTAGTCCGTACACATACATAAATGTAAAAATTACTTCCATGCAGCATCTTCGCTGGATGCCTAACAACCTAACTTGCCAAGTCTCCTGGAAATGACTGTGCCCAGCTGTTGTTTGCCAAGAAAAAGTTATACTTGAACCACAATCTGTCATGTGCAGATTCAATTTTGAGATACAACATGTTTGTTAGTGAGCTTTAGAGGTGCTGGTAAGTGTATTTCTTAACTTTGGAGAGGGACACCCTAGTTGAGATTCCAGATTTTATGCTAAGCTAGGCTAATCGCCTACTTAATACACAAAATTGAGAGTAGTATTGATTTTCTCATCTCAAGAAAACAAATGACTGTACTTCACAAAATGTCAAACTAATGTTTTCAGCTAATTACAAGATGAATAGTTTATAGCCATGCTGGTGGCTAGTGGCCATGCTAGCCATGCTGTGAGGCCATAATGCTAATTACACAACTGAAACTTGTGGATGGAAAGAAAATGGAAAGATGACTGCTAATCTTAGACATATCCTTCTAGTGGCACAAAAAATAAATCTTATTCTTACAGAGACTGTGTATGACCAACAATTCTGTAAATACATCCTTCCCTCCCCTCGCCAGTCATCTTTAAAAGGGTGGTGGGGATGGGTGAATGGATGGGTGCTTGAATTGCGTCCCTGTTGCTTTCATGTTGTAACTGGACACATGGGACATCTCTGTTCTCCAGGGGCCATCTGGATGTGTGTGTGTGTGTGTGTGTGTGTGTGTGTGTGTGTCTGTGTGTGTTACCACAGCAGATGGATTACCACCCCTCTTTCTGAATGCAGTCCATTCACAGGTGGGAGCTAAAAACCTGCCCTTTGAAGGAAAGACAAGATCCACCACTGCAGTCAGAGGACACACTGATGTGCACAATACCAGAATGATTCCAGCACACTCTGACGCACTCTCCATCTGTATGCAAATGAGATCTTACACATATGGGAAGTTGTGCTTTTTAACCTTTGTCAACCTATCTATCTTAGCAAAATCTACTGTATGTCTTTCGTAGAGATTAGTAGTGTTCATGCAATGTAGCTTTCTACCTTTATACTCTTGGCCACTTTTCCACTGGAGCTTTTGACTGTTGTGAAGAGTACATATGTTTACTGTGGCATAGTTGTAGTTGGAACAAGCAAAATAAATGTCCTTTTAACCAGTGGTTACCAACCATTTTGGCTTCTGAGCCTTTAAAGCAGCAAGTCCTCCAAATGAAATGACATTAATGAATACATAATTTTTGACCCATCTATTCCCCAAACCACCTTCCTGTGCAGACTTTATAATACACACACTACTTCCTCCTTTGCTTCTGATGGACAAGGGTCCTTCTACGACCACTAGAGAGCTTTGTCACTTGAACATAAACATATGGTGTTTTGGGGCACTACTGATATTTTTTCTTTGTGGGAAAGTCTCCTTTAAAGTGAAGCTACTTGTCTACTTGTAACCCCTTGACCTTGTCACAGGTTGCGTATGTTGATGAGTTAAAACAAGTTCAACCAAAGAGGGATGTTCAGTCATTCATAAAAAATGTAGCAGAGTGGGTTTGTTTTCTTATTTCCAATCTTGTTATCACCCCTTACTGGGGTAGCAGTAAACATTATCAAATACAACTGAATCTCCTGATCAGATCAAGTAATCATTTTTTATCTACTTTTTCACCAAACACTTGAAATTACTACAAGATGTGCTGCTCTTCTGCCCTCAACTCTTGAGCAGTTAGGTCATAACCTTGGATTAACATGGCACTGTTCTTTGAGGAAGAGCAGAGGAGGGGGCTGGTTCAAACTGATAAACAGGCCTCGATAGGAACCAGGTGGATACCCACAACCTGTTTCTGTTTTAAAGGACTAATATCAAGCTGGCCATAAAGGTTTTGCTGCTCTTTTCAAAGCCTTATCAGTGATGTGTATTTACAAGGTCCTGGGCTGTGCATGCTAGGATGGATTAGAGGGTTTAGAGCAAGTCTCCCCTTAGGTATCTCCATATGTGGAAGGAGTCAAATGGGAAAGTCTTATCTGCCATGTTAACACTGACAAGAAAATAAATCTGAACAACATACCACATACCCTGTTTAATCAGTAATTTATAATAGGACGGGCAGCATATAGGTAATCTGAGCATCATATCTTATCTCATACAGATTGGTGATAGCAGAGGAAAGGAAGCAAAATAAACAATAATTTAGGTTCAAAGGGCTTTAGGGCATCCTTCGCAGCTTTTTTCCTCCTTGTCTTCTCTCAGTTTTGGAGATTGATCGCTGAGTTCTTAACAACAGAATATAAACAGAGTATTTAGTGTTGCCAGGTCATCACAGACAATACAACAAAATGAAAGGGTGTCCTGGATGAGCAACTGTTCATTTTGTTGTCCTGTGTCAGATATCTAAAAGGTTAAATGGGGACTGCCACTACAAAATTAGTTCCAAAGCATGAACAGGAAAAGCAAGACATACAGTGTAAAGTGTCATTAACTTGCCCAACTGGTTAACATTGTAACTGTGGTTTTTCCATTATAAATCATTCTCAAAAATGTGTGTGGTTGGGGTGGACTGTTTCCCTGTTGGCCCAGTGTTATTGAAACCCAACCATGCATTTTCAGTTAGTTTGAAAATGTCTGTTGCTTTTCCCCTACTCTGAACAGTAACATGTCTGACAGACTGGCATGTACTATATGAAATCTGAGCTCTCTGCATGAGAAAACACAAATGCATACAGTACTATCAACAGAGCAGAACATGAGGGTATGAGAGAGGTACACCATGGTGTCAGTGGTGACTACATGTCTCATCTTATCGCAGCGGAAATGTCCTTTCCACACACTTGATAGCTCAGTCAACCATGGGAACTGAAGGAAAAAACTGGGTTAACTAAAGTCACTGAAACACTAGGTCCTCATTTATAGAAAAGCTTGATGACCTTAGTGTAATTCAAGCTATGTTATCCATTTGTGTTGTAGAGTATTGGTAGAAGAAGGCAGGTAAAATCATAACAACTGATGTCTTCATAAGGAACTTTTGAGGTTGTATTTTTGACATGGGAAGTCAAGTATACAACGTGCTTGGTGTTCAAGTGGTTTAGGTCATGAGAACACTGTTGCCAGGTGATGATGCTAGCTAGCTTTCTACTTCTTCTACTGTTAGGTACCTGAAGCCATTGTGGGATAAATGCCTTGCTCAATGGCACATTTACAATAGTTTTACCAGCCGATGAACTATACCAATCACACTCCCGAGCCTGCTTTACTAATGTTTAGGGTATTTCGACCATTTTGACTGTTGTAAAGACTATACTATTAAGGGGTGATCACACAAAGACACACCGATACATGCTTCAAAACCGCCAAAACAGCTGGTGCGCTGAGGAGCGTAGCTCTCTCACAGTCCAACAGCTATCTGTCTAGCTAGCTAGTTAGCCTATTTATCGGCATAGTAAACGGCATTATACTCACCAGAGAGATTCACCTAGCCGCTCAAGCAACAGGGTGGTAAAGTAGTAAAGCCCGCCTCTTGCTTGATTTGATTAACTGTCGTTGACATGAGAATATTTTAACTTTTATGCATGTCTAAAAAGTGATTTTGTGTTTTTTGCAACATCAAACGTAGGAATGGCAAACAAGCGGACAACAAAAAATGGAAGAAAATAAGGTACTTCCTTATAGTCAGACTTTAGGTAGACATCTAAATTAATCTGTTGCAAAAAGCTGTCTAGTTCTTGACTATCTTAAGTAGGACTAATTTGCCATGAATTCTCGGTAAAGTAAGACTTTTTTCAAACTAAAAAACATGGCTGACCAAGCAACTGTGTCAAACTGCACAGCTCCCTTCACGCCTACTGGAAGAATTCAATAGTTACAAAGACATTTTTCTGGGAAAATTCAGCGAAGAGTGTAACAGTATGGTACAAAAAATTTCTATTAGCATAAAATCTCAATATAGTACAGACCTGTAGCAGAGCTGAGATGCTGTAGCTTCTTAATGTGGCAGGGTTCGGTACTTCTGCTAACTCTTCACTCAGACTCAGGATAGTTTCCAAATGAAAACGCCTGACGATCTCTTCACTGCTGTATATTTCCACTGCAGTCTCTAAAAAGTCTTTCCCACAACATTGTCAACGAACCACAAATTATAAGCCATGTTTTCCTATTTTTGTCATTTGATACCACTGGTCAAGTGTCACTGATTGTTACCATGGAAACACTGGTCAGCAGGTGTCACTGATTGTTACCATGAAAACATAGCTCTTAGTTCTGTGTTAGCCTGGGGGTAGGGTGGCAATGCTTTGTAGGCTATTGAAGTGGCTCATAGAATTCATTAAAGATATAACTGAAGAGAGCTTTCCTAGTTGGATTAAATTGGGGGGTTTTGTAACTTTACACCCACCTGACATTTTTTTCCACCTTAAAAGTTGCTAAGAGGCCTGCCTACTATCAAGTGAGTTTGTATTTTCCACTTTCTTCCCATAACAAATTTTATGAATGTCCAGGTTGCCGGGATTGGTCCTGGTGTTAAATGTGTGTGCAAGTCTCTAGCTATCTTGGTTAGCTAGTTAGCTATCTTACCAAGATGGCTAGAGCTAGTTTGTTAGCTTAAGAAGATATTGGACAAGCTAGCTCAATCTAGCTGGCTAGCTTGTCCGATATCTAGTTAACCTAGCTAAAATCATACCTAGCAAGTTAGCTTGTCCAAGATAATAAACATATTGGTCATGAAATGTTATTGCTGTTTCAAACTGTAATTATTTGGCTTCTTTGTCTGCTACAGTATTGTGACCAGCCAACAACACTGCAGAGAAAGGAATTTTATTCATTAAGGCTGCACTGACCAGCATTTGCATAACCGCCATACAGAGCAATGGTTTTTGACAAGCAGTTTGCCGGAAAAGCTACATTCCTCTGCCAGCCTTGGTACAGTGCATACTGCATTATGGTAGTTTCCCCATTCTTTCTACAGCTGATAAACACAACTGCCAGTAAATCTGCAGCTACAACGCTGTTACTTTAACAGATATAAGGTATGAAAGCATGATTCATGTGTGAGGGAAGGTATGCTTTTATCTGCACTACTTATGTCAAATATCTTGATTTGTGAAAGTGCCGAAGACAGATAACCATGACATCTTTGTGCAGTGATTTCTTCACGTCAGTGATTTAGGAAAATAAAAGATTGATTACCATTTTAAAACTAATATTCGTACATGTCACCTTTATAGGTGTACAATGCAACATAATAGGATTTTTGACGTGAGAAACCTCATTGAGCTTTACACCAACTTTTTTCAACATGTCACCTATGAAGACATATATGGTCTATAAATTAGCTTTTATGATGACAGATGAGGTTAACTTTGGTTAGGTTGTCCACTAATTTCTCCAGCCTTTGTGACACTTGCAAGTGAGCAGTCTTTTCTCGGCTGGTCATTTCTGAAGCATATAACAGGACATGTTCAGATAATTTCAGGTCAAAATGAGAACAGGACTCAAATTACACCATGCAGGGCATTCTGGTATGAAAGGGTTTCCCAAAAACACAAAATAATTACGATAAAACACAAAATAATAGATGATTATGATTATCAGTGGAGGTGAGACCAAGTGCAGCACCTGTCCAATTCCATACAGATGATGACTTTAATGCACACATTTGTTGTCCGCCAATCCAAAGAGAAATAATAAGGAATTAGCTGTTCTACTGTTGTTTTAGCTTTTAACACTAGGTGGATGGTGCTCAACTATATGGCATTTTTAGATTTATCCACCTTAGTCTGGATATAACCTATGAAGGCTAAAAACAGAATAAAAATTACAAAGCAGTATTATTATTCCATCATTAGATATTTCTGCTGGAGCTTTACTATGAAAACAATGGTAATTATTGGTGCCAGTTAAACGCTACTGTAGCTCAACAGGAAGGGTGGGGCCAGGAAACAAGTCCGGTCAATGACGATGAACCATAGAGGTCACAAACAGAGGTCATTAATTATTCAAAACCCCTTTTAAAAGACATATGTGTTTGAATTAATCCACAAGGGAAATAAACTGCTATTAAACAGTACTGTTTATGTATGGTCCATGTGGACTGATTGCCATTATATTCCTATGAGATGAAGTTACATCACATCCATTCATCCATCTGCAGTGTAGAAAACATACATCACACACACACATCATCTTCACTAAATATTTAGTATCCTGCGATTTAACCATAAGAGAAAGATACTGAAGCTACAAACCACAATTAAAACCCTGAAGACATCAGTAAATGAGCATTATCTTAGCAGCCAGTGTGGTGAGATAGTCATTAGAGCGTGATGAAAAACAGCATGTCTCAACCTTGACCCACCCCCACCGCCCTCCCAAAAAAGCCACCAGACACACACACTGAGTTCCCAAAAGATGGTTAAAGATAAAAGAGAATCGACCCGTCAGCCGTATGTACAGAGACTGGAGATCTGAAAGGAAAAAAGCCATGAAAGATGGATGAGAGAAGAAATCCACTTCACCTCCCCCCTGGAGGCTGGCATACCCCCCACAGCGCTCCTACTCATAATCCCTTCTCCTCCTGCACACACACTCCTCTCTCTGTGCCTCACACACGTATGCAAACAGGAAGACAAGGTAGGCACACACCACCCGAGGACCTTTGGTAGGTGTTAGTATTCGGTAGATACTAAAGTTTGGCGTTATATTGGACTAATATTTGTCTTTTATGACATATTAGATATTATCCATAGCTAATGTGATGAAGCACAACTCCATAAAACTGAAATCTAAAATCATGAGCTTTAGTTGTTATTTCGCATATTTCCTTTTGTTGCTTAGATTTTCAGGTAGGTTTTTTGTAGATACATTTTGTATGTAAAGGCAAAATGTATTCAGGTTCCTCCAGCTTAAAGAGATGCAAATTTAATTAGTCACGGTTTCAATGGCGAGGCTCATATTAGTGAATCATTAAGGTCTAAATGCTTTTACAGAGGCATTTCCACCTTGACATGAAAATATTTCTGGGCTAAGCACTGAATGCTTTTAATTTTATGGGCATGAAAATGAAAATTATCTTTAAAAAATATAGGTTCAGCACAAGAGAATGGTTATCAAGCAGCCTATATTCAAGACAGAACATGTACAGCACGCTAACATGCTCACAATGACAATGCTAACATGCTGATGCTAGCAGGTGTAATGTTTACATGTTCACCATCTTAGTTTAGTGTGTTAGCATGCTAACATTTACTAATTTGCATTACACAAAAAGTACAACTGAGGCTGATGGGAATGTCATTAGTTTTGCAGGTATTTGGCCATAAATCAAAGTACATTTTTCACCAAAGTTATTGCAATTCATCCAGAGGTGGACATTAACCTCCTGGTGTCGCTAGAGAAAAAGTCAGAGGATCACCAAAGTTTGTAAGATTCATCCTCTGGGGACCATGGATGTCTGTCCAAACTTTTATAGACATCCATCCAGTAGTTGTTGAAATATTTAAAAACCCATACTGGTCAAACACTACAGAAGATGCACATAAATGCGCACACACATATACACACTGTTCCTTCACCACCCGTGGCCCTTAACTAGGTGTGATCCAACTTAAGGCACTCACATGTACTTGTGACAGCGTGTGAAATGTTCCAGTCAAAGCGGCTGCAGCAGCTCAGGCTATCGGCAGCCTTTTTTAAGGCCTATTTGACGGGCTGGCAGTTGTCTGATGAGAAGGAGACAGAGACATGGAGGGTACGAGGGGGGTTGCTGTCACATACACTTTGATTGGCAGCTTCTGTTTTCCTTGTATGAAATGGAGTGGGGTGACTTCAGTGGTCGCATGTTGCATGTCACTTACACCTGAGCTGCAAAAAAATAAAACTTCTAAGTGATTAATAGATGGATACAGGTCACAGGAGTTTTTGATGTAGCTTCTCTCTTTTCATTATGAAGGTAAGGAATTACAAAATGAACCTCCCGTTCAGATTAGATGTGGCGAGTGTTCATTTAAGAATGGGGTCACAGTCGAGCAATATTTAGTCCATGAAGGACAAAATATTGTGGCACTCTTGAAGAGTCAGGCCTCTGCTGAGGACGCAATACAAATGTCTGTAAATTAACGTCAGATACAAGGATAATGCACCGTCTAGTCTGAGTACTGGGTCCATCTATAAAATAAGGTGTGTCATCCATGCTCATTGGACACTTTAATGCCCTTGAGACTGTCAAATGTGAAGACTGAGTGAGTAACAGGCCAGCTGTAGGAGGCAGAAAAATACTGTTTTTGTATGTTTCAGCCAAATACTAAAAATATTTACATTACTCATAGCCATTTTTGATGGTATACAAAGTTCTTTTGATTTATGAGTGTGTTTCCTTTCCCCTTCAGGCAGCCATTGGTTTCCATTTATTACCATACACTATGTAAATCAACTTAAAACTTGCTTCAGATAGGTGATCATCACTGTTAACATATTTTTTTCACCTTATAAAGTCACATTATTTAGGTATATACTTTCCACTTTTCCCAGTCTGCACTTACAGTTGCCACAAATGTTGCTGCAACTTTAATAACAAGAAAAGAACAAATGATGGTCAATGTGACAGATTACCTAACTCCATTAAACTTAAACTGTCCACCGATCATTCTACCACATGGAAATGAAAGGAAACCAGTTTGTTTTTGGAAGGAGGAAAAGAAAGAAATTTCTTACTTATAATAGGCTCTAAGAGAACTAAAACATGCAAAAGCACTGGTATGGTCCTTTAAATAGGTACAGCCACAGTGACATTTGGCCATCTGTCAATAAGGATCAGATCACCTGATCACTCTGTCAGCTGATGCAAATATCTTAAACTAAGACAGGCATGGATGCTTGTGCAAATGTTTACATGTGTATGCACGGCATGTGTTTGTCTGTACAGTATAGGTGGAGGAGGGGTCAGGTAAAAGGAAGAAAGGTACTTGTTGCTGGGGTTTCCAATCAGTCCAAACGAGGTGGACATCTTGAACATGTGTAATATGGTGATCAGCTGAAGGCAAACCAGCTGCAACTGGCGATGACATGATCAGTGCTCTAATATGTTCTGTATTACCACTGTGAAGGAAGATGGGACAAGAGGAATCTGAGATATAAGGCTGATGCAGCAGCAGATAGTAACAGCATACTGCAGAGAAATATGTAACATGAATAAGAACCGAATGTAACTAAGTACATTTACTTAAATACAATTTTGAAGTACTTGTACTTTACTTGAGTATTTTGATTTCATGCTACTTTTTACTTCTACTCCACTACAGTTTGGAAGCCAATATTGTATTTTGTGCTCCACTACATTAGTTTGACAACATTAGTTACTAGATACTTTGCAGATTCAGATTATTAAAACCAAAAAAATTAACTAATAAATTATTATGGATTATTATGGATTAAGCTAGATTAGTTCCACCTTTACCAGCTCCAACATTAGTGATGCTTACACATCAATGCATCTCTAATTATGATCCAGCGATATAATATATATTATTCTGGAATGGGACTTTCTGCATAATGAGTATTTTTAGTATATTATATATATTACATGTACTTTTTAACGTAGGATTTTGAATGCAGGACTTTTACTTGTAACAGAGTATTTCTACATTGTGGTATTGCTACGTTTAGTTAAGTGAAATATCTGAGTACTTCTTCCAACACTGATAAGAACATACCAGACTGTGGTAATTAAAAAACAAAATTTAAAATATGTTTAAGAATGTCTAAAGGGAAAAACATAAAATATTTTGCACCGAGTAGAGAAATAAAATGCATTTTTTGCATATCAAGATGGATTTCATATCTAAGAAATTATGAGAACATCAGAATATGAACAACAGAAAGTGAAATGACCCCAAATCTAATTTTCCAAAATCTTCTGTTTCATGCAGCTAAGTTTTAGAGAATCAGGTTAAATGGTGACTGATGCGCAGACAGTAGAGGGCGCTCTAAACTACTGCAATGTATGGGTTGAATTGATTTTGATGTGTTTTAGGGGCAGGTTTACTTTCAGCAGCCAGCCAGTAATACTGCAGAAACAGAGTGAAAACATGTTTTTGGCAAGAGGATCAAATAAAATTAGAGTAATCACATCAGTCCAAAGTAAATGTTGTTTTAAAGCAACATTATGATTAAAATCAACTGGATTAAGAATACCAGGAAAATCCCCCTGGATGCGAAATTTAAAATAAAACAAACTAAGAGGCATTCAGAACCAATGCTCCATGTAAACCGCTAATTCAGTGTAAACTATAATGACATTATCATAAATCAAATCACATGTCAATCATCAGTAGGCCTAATTAGTTCACTTTGACCTCAGAAATTTTGTCTACTTGCAGGTTTATTTTTGAAAGTTCTGGTGACAAATTATATTCAAATGCTTTGAATGAAATGACGCCAGATATTAGAAAGCTAACAATCAATCAAATGTGTCCCTGTACCAAATAATTAAATTCAGGACAGCGCCGATGAGGTCCTAATTTGATTTGAATAGCCCTGCTCATCATTATATCTTTGCGGGTGCGTTTAATTAAAGTCGACCTCTGCTTTGTTCGCATGCTGTAATGCGGTTTGTCCAAACGAAGCTCAATACAACCCCAGTATAATTCAAGTTTTGGGAGGAGGAAGAAGAGGAGGAGGGTTGGTGGGGGGTATTATACTATTGTCCGCCCCTTAATCCGGTTGGCTCAGAGACTGCCCGCAGGCCAATTTGTAAGTGGTTTGCGGAGCTGCCAATCAAAGCAGACATCCTCTCCTCAGGCTGTGGCTGCGAAACATCTCAGTTGCTGTGTGGAGAGATTTGACGGAGGGACACTCCTGTACATGGACCATCACTGCGCTGCAATCCGCCGCCTGCTCACACACACACGCATGTAATGCCTCGGTGAAATCTGGACGTACACGGTGGGAAAAACACGCATGTGAATATTTTATTTTTGCATGTCAGGAGGGGAGGAACTAGTCGCCGGGTCCGCGGCTGTTTGTCTTTTCTTATCGCTTCTCCACCCGTATGTCACTCTAATTAATCGGAGGCATGTGGAATCGCACCAGGATTAGGAATTGCTTCCCAATAGTGTGCCTGCTGTTGACGTTATGGACGGAGGTAAGAAGGCTCTTATTTTATTCCAAAATATTTTATTCTGCTCCACATAAATAAAATAAATGTTTTAAAATTACCAATGTCAAAAGTTGGTAGGCGTGGGCAGATGTAGCCTATTTGCTCTCCGGCATTGCATATTCGCATCACATTAATCGATAATTGAATTACGTAGCCGTCAGTTGTGGAGCATGTGATCGTGTTACCATGACAAGATTGAAGTCTGAGGAATTGATACAGGCTACTCTCCATTTTGGTTGCAAAGCTGAGAGCCCCGTACGTTTCTTTTTGGGGAGAATTAGGCCTGAATCAAGAAGTTGTAAGTTGCATTGCATCAATTGGCTGCTGCAGCGGTTAATTTGATAGTCTAAAACCCCAGCCTGTAAACTGTAGGCTGTTCACGTGCTCCATTCTTGATGCAACACATTATTTTGGAATATCCACCCAAACTGCATAAGCTTTATAATGATTTTAATTGAGAGTCAGGCACTGTTGTTGGCCACTTGTCCATTCTAACGCACCAATTTGAGCAGCCCAAACCATGCTGCAGCCTGTTAATATAGGCCTATATTTAATTTTGGCCTTTTTTAAAATGTTGTTTCTAGGTGTCCCAGTCAACCGGCTATTTCGAGCTGCAGCTGATCTCCGTGGAGAATGTAAACGGCGAGTTGGCGGACGGGGAGTGCTGCGACGGCTCCAGGAGCTCCCAGGACCTGCGCTGCACGCGAGACGAGTGCGACACTTACTTCAAAATCTGCCTGAAGGAGTACCAGATGGAGGTCACCACCACCGGCCCCTGCACCTTCGGAGCTGGATCTACGCAAGTTCTCGGTGGAAATATGTTTTCTTTTAAGAACGCAAAGAATAACCCGAATAAAATCGACGAAACTGGCAAGATTTTGATCCCCTTCCAGTTCGCCTGGCCGGTAAGTGTGATTTCTTGCTCCAATTAAGTCTACGAGAGTGTTTCTTGACAGCTTTCTCTCTGGAGAGAGCATAACACCGAACCCCGTTTAAAGTTTGTGCAATTTAATGATCATTTGTTGATGTATGTGTACATATGCCTGGGGGAACACTTCATAAAGCCAATGGTCTGGAGCCACTCTCCCATTCTGCACATCCAGTACACTACAGCAGCACTGATTTGGATAAAAGTTCACACTTTCAGAATAAGATTTTTAAGGTTTTTTTCTGTCTTTGCAAACTAGAGCTGCAAGTAAGGATTATTTTCATTATCAGTTAATCCTCTGATTATTTTATTGATTAGTGTTTGGTCTATAAAACATCAGAATACTGTGAAAAACACCCATCACAATATCCTATTCATAAAATGTCTTGTTTTGTCCGACCAACATTCCAAAATCCACAAAATAATTAAATTTTCTCTCATGTAAGACCAAGAAAAGTAGCAAATTCTCACATTTGATAAGTGGAACCATCAATTTGGGCTTTTTTGCTTGAAAAATGGACTTAATCAAAGTAGTTGCTGATTAATTTTCTTTTTGCTTTTGCTCTAATTGCAACCATCTTCCTGTGCAGAAAACTCTACTGCTCTACTACAGTGGAAGGCTTGACAGAAAGCCCTGTTTTGTTTTTTGTTTTTGTTTTTTAAAAGTTGACATTTTTCCAAATAAACTGCAGCTTAGTGGATCACACTGACTCCAAATTTACCAGAAGTCCTTAACAATTTGGTTAAGCTTTTGGGCCACATGATCTTCCTTTGCTGAGAAGATATACCTCATGAAATGGTTGTTCTTAGCAGCATCCTGTCCTTATGAGAATTGACACACATCATGGTTAAACGATTGCGTGCTTCACAAGGATCCGATTGCAGCTACAGTGGTTCGCAGTGTCATCTGGGTCATCTTTTAAAGTTGCCCTGATATATGAGGGTTGGCTTTGTTCCAATCCACCAGCTTGCACCTGCCAAGGCCATGATAGGATAATTAGACTGGGGGAATGATATGCAGACCCTGGAGGGAACTCTGTTACTTTTCATATGGAGAAACAGTTATGGCAAAGCTGTTTACCTCAGAACATGACACATTGCTGATTCATGAGGGTGTAAAGGGCAATTTCATTATAATACAATCCATCAAGTGATATTTGATTTATTAAGACTTCAACTTTTAGGATTGGTCCACATTGCTCGCTACTTCCAGTTTTGTTGGATGCTTGTGGGAAATATCTGGTACATCAAAAGTAAAAATTGTTTTAATGGAGAAATAAGTGGTTTGTGTTTTGCATTTCTACGGAGTAAAAACCATTTTGAAAGACTCTGCGTCTATTATAATGATGAATGAGCGACATTATGCTGTGAGAGTGAAAATGCCCTCTGGGCAGTGGTTCGGTGTGTACCACTGCATGGTCTTGACACCCCTCTCCCCCTCTGCACCCCACACCTTCCTCTCCTGCTGTGGGTGTCAGGTGGCCCCTGGTGGCCCCTCCAGGGCAATTAAGCTCATTTGACTGCAGATGAGGCATAGCTGATGGATTAGGAACACGAATAAGGTGTGCATGCAGTATTAAAAAAAAAAAAAAAAAAAAAAAAAAAAAAAAAAAAAAAAAAAAAATCCAAAGTACTAATCCTGTATCACAGTCCAGTTTTTATGACCTAGCTCTAGTTTCTATCGAGTTTGAGTGAACCTATTGTTAATTGCTTCAGACAATGTAATGTAATGTGGTAGTGAAATTAAGATATTGTTGTGTTGCTTCATGTTATTCAGATTTGTAATGGTGGTGTTGTAGCGGGCCAAAGGAACTAGACTGTAATGTGAATGGTAGGCGCAGAATATGTGCTTTAGATTTTGAAATAGAGCTGAAATGATTAGTTGATGGACAGAAAAAGTAATCTGCAACTATTTTGATAATCGATAAATCAAGTAATTGTCATAATTTTCTACTGCCAGCTTTTTAATTGTAATGCTTTGCTGCTTTTCTTGATCTTTTTCTTGATCTTCACTGAATGTGTTTTGGGGTTTTGGACTGATGGAGTTACGTTTTTATATACCAAATGATTCGGTTAATAAGAAAATAATCTGAAAATAACTGATAATGAAATGATCGTTAGTTGCAGCCCTAGATTAGATGATCAACAGAAGATTAATCGTTTAGGGCATTCGTTTAAGCAAAAATGGCAAACAAATCACCAGTTCTAGCCTCTCAAATGTGAATATTTTATGGTTAACTTCATCCTCTATGATAGTAAACTGAATATCTCTGGGTATTTGATTATAGGTCAGACAAAACAAGACATTATAATGAGCAGCTCCGTGTGGTAGCACTGTTCTCTTGAAAGCTTGGCATGTTTTTGTAGTGTTTTGTGTTGAAGGCATCACATGGTTGATCCAGGTTTCGTCTTGTGTATTTAACGATTTCAGGGTTTCCCGCAGCTGTTTATAGCAGAGGCGGTCCGCCTTTAACAGCCACCTTTGCTAACGTTTTTAAGCTTCGGGGGAAAATGGCAAAGGTGCGATTTCACACAGTAAAGGCCATATATTTAATGAGGGAGGCTATTGTTTAGACCATCAGGTGGGTTAGGGCCAACCTTTACCGCCTGGGCAACCAATTATCTGGGGCCAACCCCAGATTTATCTTGAAGCTACACGAATGTAAAACGTCACACATCAAACATTAATCGTCACAGAACACTCACATAGTCTCTTATTTGACTCAACGACTGACACCTTGAGACAGAGGTGAAGAGGGCTATTCTGGTGTGTTCTGGTTGTCTTTCTGTTAAGTGGCCCAGGCTGATAACGGTGCACTATTCCAGTGCCAGATGTCAGAACAAGCCTGCAGGGTCACTTGCTGTGGCGTTGTCGCTTTCCTCACTGAAGAAACAAAGATGCAGTGTACTATTGGCTGTGTCATCTGGCCAACTGCCCATTTTAAGCCCATGGAAACCAATAAGGGCTGGACTCTTCTGCCATCCTGAACCCAGCATCTGAGACAATCTTAAAATGAAAGAATGCAGGAATTATTTTACTGAAAAACTCTGAAATATGAGATCTTTTATAACTCCTTAAATGTCAGTGTGAACAGAATAAAGCTGCATGGGTTGCCTTTTTCCTGATCTGGGCTACATAAATACGGATTGTGGTACACAGTCACATACTTAGTCATGCAGTCTACATGTATCACTCTCCCGAGAAAGCTCATGTAATTATGGCACAAAAGGCTGTGCAAGTTAGTCAAGTTGGAAGTTGGAGAGTCACAATGTCTCAATTCAATCAAAACCTATTATTATTATTATTATTATTATTATTATTATTATTATTAATATTACTAAAATGTTCACAAGAATTTGGAAAACTGTAGCTACTAAAGTGCACAAAGACTTGTATCACTCTGTGTTTTCCCTAGCTTGATGCAGTTATATTGAATGTTTTTCCAACAAAACAGGATTTCAAGGTCCATTTGAAAATCACTGTGCTGTGCCCTTTTGATGCCATTAATTTTCTGAATAGGCACTTCTCAAAGAACACTTTTCAGTCTAGTGTAGTGCAGTCAGGCTGTAACAGTGAAAATGATCCTGCATTTCTGGGAAAGGCTTCTTCTTCTGTGAGGACTCGGAGGCATCAGAGCCTCCTCTCTTCTCGGCACAGTTATCATCACACCAGTGTGATGCAGTCGCTAATGGCTGATTTTACTCAGATTGCATGATGCTTATCCATTCTTTGGAAGTCTTCCAGTGATTCTTCAGATCTGGCTTGTCTCGCCAGCATGCCAACAAAGAGACTGACTATTGATGCTGCTGCCACCTCTGAGCTCAGTCTACACTCAGTGTTTCCCTGCAGGTTTAAATTTACAGTAAATACACACTGCTGCTGCATTTTCTTATGTTTTTTTAGTATTTTGTCATTGATATTGTAATAAACTTTTTGAAGCTGAGGGAATTTGCAGTTTAAAGTATCATGCCAAAGCATGTAATACACACGCCGGTCCACCGTGGCAGTGTCACGATTTCAACACATTCTCATTCCGCAGTCAAGTTAGCAATAATAAATATGCAATGTCCAGTTAGATTTATACAAATAATTTTGCTTCAAATTTTGCTCTGGCCTCTTCTTTAGGTTTGTAACTTAAGTTTGCGTTTGGCTTTTGTTCAAGAAATAGTTACAGCACACAACCCTAAAACCCCCTAAAACCACAAATTGTTGTTTTTACATGTCTGTTTGTGTACGAACTAAACAAACAAGATCTAATGTGTTAATTAGTGAGCTTTAGGTGTGGTGGTAGGTTTTTTTTGGGGGGGTTGTTTTTTTTTTGTTTTTTTTTTTTATATTTGTATATTTGACCCAGGCTAGCTGTTTCCAGTCTTTATGCTAAGCTAGGCTAATCACCAAAAGATAAGACTGATATCAATCTTCTCATCTAACTCTTGGAAACAGGGAGAAAAAAAGCATATTTCCCAAATTGTTTGAACTATTCTTAAGAAACAGCATTCACATTTATCAGACAGTGTCAGATGTGTATGTGGACCATAATGTCCCTCTATGGAATGGATGTTGAACATTAATGCAGTCCAGCAGCTAGCTGACCAAGTTAAGGCCTCGTTTGGCCTGTCTGAGTTTCCATTTTGTTGGCCCGTGCTGTGTGAGCACTTCAGGAGAGGCACGTCTTACTTCCATTTGATCGCTAATGAAATTGCCGGTGAAATTTCTCTGCCTCCCTCTCCCTCCGCGCCCCGCCCCCCAGCAACATCAGCCGGACATCCGTTTGATGCGAGTCTTCCTGTAACTGTATCTGCTCTGAACTTGGATATGTATCAGACCTCCCTCAGCTAGTAAATAGATGCATGTAACCAGACCTGTAGGTGATCTGCAACAGCCACCAACCTCATCAAGAAGCTTATTTGTTACTTTAGAAGCTTCAGCAGCAATTAGAATTTGTTGCAGTGTTATTTTAATAGACAGTCATGACATTTTAAACCTCCATATTCCTGTAAAATTAACACGCAGCCTCTGGACTGTATCTATGATCAAGGGATGAAGTGTGTGTACCAAGTTGGTTTGTTTGGTCTGCTGCTCACGCACTCCCCTGGCGTGCTGTCAGGCTCACGAGGCTGATCATCTCGGAGGTACAGACAATCCCATTCACCTTTATACCACTAGTTAATCTGCACAGACCTGCTGAAGATTGTTATTCTTGGAACAAACCCAAACTATTTGAATGGTTTTGGCTTGTTGCTCTTGCCACGTGTATGTCAAATGCATACATTGTTGATGTCATGTTTTTGTGCTACCGTCAAGCATTGTTCTGCATGTCTTTTCTTTCTCGTACAAGTACTTCATTTACTTTTACAAGAAATAAGTAAAGGTCAGACTTATTCCACTTAAACAAAAGTCTTCAGAGTTATTGTCTTGATTTAAGTGCATTTATGCCCTTAAATGTTGAACCAACCGAAGATATTGTAATGCAGCCAACAGTGCCTTACTCATTGTTGTTGTTTATATTTCTGCTGTGTAGCATCTCTAATCATGTCCATGGATCAGCATCCAACTGTGACTGGACTGTGTGGATGGATGTGCCCTAGGGGTTCATTTAACATAATGTGTCATTCAACGACATCTGAAGGCGAAAGTGTTTATAGCTGTTCTGAAAGGCCAGACTCAAAGGCGGGCCTTACAGCCTGCCATCATGGCCTCCTCCTGGCTGCATCACACTGTCTCCCTGATCTTTGTCTCAACATAATGAATCGTGTTGATGGGGATAATGGCGCACACTTTAGAACAGTCTCCCCTCAAGACATTCATGGTGTTGTACACACGAAATGGCGAAAGTAGTTTTGTGAAGAATGGGGGGAAAAAATTCAAACCCTGCTAACTTTCTGTCGTCCACACACCTAGCCAGTCGCTGCGTGAAGTGGCCGTGATTGTCGGTTTCGAAAAGTTACAAAAACTGATGGACGCAGTCCCCAATTCCGACGTCGCAAGTGTGTGTGTGGGGGGGGGGATTAGACGCTTGATGACAATCAAGCACTTAGCTTGCATGGGCGAAATCTTCTGAAATGGGGCTCTTTGGCCTATTGTCTTTCTATAGATTTACAAATACACTATAGCCTATAAAATTGTTTGGTTGTCTGAAATTCTGTAGAAAATGTAACATTTTGGGGGTGCAAACAAATCTTGTGGTAGAATAGCTGAAAATGTTAACTGGTGTCACCAGCACCATACTTAGTTAGTACAGAGCTCTGTGTTCATATTGTTTTTGTCTGTTTGGGATTCCTGTTCACATATATGCCCAAATTAAATCTATATTCTCTGCCAACATCGAAAAACTTGCAAACAGTAACAAAAGACCATCAATACAATGTTTGTTTGGTTTAAGCTTGTTTTTGTAGGTGTTTATACCCTTGGGGATTTTACTCAATTTTGGAATCTCCATACTAACAATTGCAGTTCATGCTGATGAGAAACAAAGATCGAAGCTACATGTGAGGGGGGGAAATCAGGACTGGGACACTTACAGATGCACTGTATTGCTTAATATAAAACTAAAATATATAATATAAAAATATAAAATTGCTTAAGAAGTAGGACAGATACTTTAGTAGTAGCTCATTCAAACACTTTGACTCTGTACTATAAGTCTTTGCCCCTCCCTCTCTCCTCTCTGCCTGAGACGGCAGTTAGCTTATTATATTTTGGATGCACACACACCCACAGAACCAAAGGCTAACACAGGCTGCCGTGGTTAGCCACACCTGATGCAGAGCTTGTCAGAGCTGTTGCTAGGAGACGGCCACATAGGCCTCTAGTAAACAATTATCTTTCCTTTCTGTGGCTCCCTCCCCCATCCTTCCTCCTCTGGTCCCAGGGCTGCTACGTGGAAAGCCACTTACACGAGTCTCACCTGTGATTCAGCTCAGCTCTGTATTGATTATGCAATTAGCAAGTCAGGCAGAAAGAGCTCCCTTTTTCTAAAAGTGGTACTTAGGTTCTCTTATATTTAAATTTCAAGGTTGTAATTACACAGTCTTTGTATGTGCTGTAAAGCGGGTTTGCTGTATAAGTTCCAGTTTTCTTTAGCTTGTTTTTAACTTATTTAACAGCAGACAAAAATAATAACAATCAGCAACATATACATATGTGTGCATTTAATATCTTTTTCTGATCTGCTGACAAACAACTCTGTAAAATAGGTTTAAACTAGTTTTTAATCAGGCAACAAGTAAGCATTCCCCTTTTGTGTATGCTGCATGTCATGCAGAAGTTCTTAAAATGACCTTTTTAAATTGAATGCCACCATATTGGAATTTTTTTTTTCATAGTGTGTAATTTGTGGTGCTCTTGATGACATTTTGGCTTAGTAATCCCTTAACAAACCTTCATAGACTTTCTACACACATGCAGGGTATCGCTCACAACATCCGATGTTGCTGTCATTTCATGATTGAAAGTGCTGAAAGTAATGCATTTTATTCAACTTAATACATTTTCAAAATCATTTCATCATAACCTGACAGTGATGTTGTGTTGTGCCTTGTGTAAAACTTTTTAGGTGGTCAGAGAATCAGCATGTAAAGTTGGATTTCTACAGAGCAGAGGATTCATTCAGAATGGTGTTATGCTATTTCTTGCAAGCATCAATAAATAAGTGATTTTAAAACTGAGCTGTTAAGTCAACTACTTGTCTTTCCCCAATGTGTATAGTCAGTGAAGGTGAAAGAGTGAGAAGAAAGCCACTATCGGTTTAACCCCATGCCCTGATTTCTTCCCACCAAGCCCTTCCCCCGCAGACACTGCACATTTTGTCTCAGAAATCTGATGTGCCGTTGCCTGTCATCAGAGTTTATAAGTCTGACAGACATCTGTGTTGTTGATTTGCTCATCAACAAAGATGCAGTGTAGTATTGACTGTGTGATCTGGACAGCTGCCCTTTTGAAACCCGTGTGCACTGAACTCCATCTGACCATCTGACTCTGACCAGCCTACATTCTTAATATTAAATGGATCTGTGTTATGGTGTTGGGGAGGAGGCAGCGGGGATTTCCTCTGAGAACACTTTGTTTTGTTCATTCTGTGATTTCACAGAAGGTACAGCGTGTACAAGTGCTGCTTTTAGGGTCCATACATTAAAAGGTAGTTTTCCTACTCGGTGCCTCGGGGAGATGATGATGTTTTTACTTGTGCTTTGCCCGTTAATGTTGTACATACCAGAATTCAAACAAGGATCTGGGAAATTTGTTTGGAATCCGCTGTTTTGTTGGGAATGTTCCTCATTACTTGCTTGGAGCATTTTCAGTGTCAACTATCATTAATGTTCAACCTAATTTAAATCCTTTTTGACTTTTGACATGATGCTGTATGTATTAGCTGTTTCAGTGACTTTCTACTAATTTTGGACATATTTCTGCCTGTGCCAAAATGCACCAGTTTCCCTCTGGTACTGTCCTCCTTACCTAGTTAACTTGGAAAGCTGATAGCACAAACTATATGAAGAAGTTAATTTATACCAACAGTTATCCTATGCTTAGTTGAGTACAAAATCAACCTTTGGAGAACCTGCCTTTCTTAGTCTCTCCTTCGCTTTCAGTTTACCACTCTGTCATGATGATGAAGGTAGTGATGAAATTTAAGTGGAGCCATCATGAATTGTTGGCATCCATCATGTCTGTTACCTCTGTTTGCACGCTACCAACTAAGGTATTCAGAAGCAAAATGGGTGAGACACATCCAATAGCCGCAGTGTATGAAAATACACTCATTATTCTTGTTCAGGTTGGTGCCTCACTGCAAACCACAGTTTGAGCAAACCACTGCACTGTGAATAGCCCATCATGTCAAGTGGCTTCATCCATTTTTGAATGTGTAAACCAACATTCAAATTGGTTATGAGCTGTAATGAAAATAGATTAGAAATGCATTGCACCTTCAACAGGATCATGAGGACCTTGTGTAAAGATGATGCAAGAAATTACACACTGCACCTGGTTTGCCCATTTCTGGCATCTTGTCATTTTTCCATGATAAATGTATGGTATGTTCTAATTATTTTACTAAATTGTTGGCTATACTAGTTTAGATTGTTGATGCTGTTGATTTGTAGTCACTCTAAATGGCTATAGTACCCTATCATCTTCAGACAGCAGTAAAGCCCACGATGTGATGACCAAGTAAAAGAGGGGAACATATTCCTGCTTTCAAACATAATGAGAAACAACCTGAAGCTGGGTGTGACCTGTATCTTTAAGGGAACTGGAGTCTTTTTGTTATGATGGTGCAGATATTCCTATGGGTGCATTCATAAGCATGCTGGCCTGAGTAGCCTCTTGTGAGTCTGAACTCATGTGACACTTTTGGAAGCTGTGTTTATGTCTGGGGGGGGGGGAATGAACTCACTGTCACAATAAAAATCACCATGAGCACAATTACACAACAATGTCAATACAACACGCAACACCGAAATTGTAGCTTCCAATAAATGACTCCAAGTATTGCATGAAGCTGGGTGCTCAGGTGCTGCTGTCAACACTTGCTGTACAACTATTAGATGCACAACAGATGTGTAGTTGTGTGTCTCTGCATGTGTGTATTTCTGTTGTCTCTCTGCATTATCTGTTTGAATACACTGTACGTACGTGTTGCTGTGGCCCACTGCGTCCCCTACGTCTTGTTGGTGTGCAGGTGCTAGAGGCTCCTTGTGGGGGTAATTAAAGCATGTCATTACATGGGCAGTTAAATTGTCACTGTACTGTTGAACCTGTTTGAAATGATAATGGGGCACGGCTGAAGGCGGTGCTGTATTGCTCTCTAGTCAGGCGCCCTGTTGCTGTGGATCAGGAATTAGCCTGTTAATGTTTCTGAAGCATGTCTTTTGCTGTAGTAGCTCTTAGACTTTTTAAGGCAAATTAACACCTGAGGACGTAACAGACAAATATCCAAGAGTCCATGAGAATTGAGCTTTAACATGATTCTTGGAAACCTTTTTTAAGTTGTCACATGTTTCCTGGCACACATGATGAAGATATGACATGAGTCTAAAAGGTACAATTGTATTGTACTTGCCAGCCATGTGAAATAAGAATATATACCTCCAAGTTTTTTTTAATTTATTTATTTATTTTTTTAACTGACGTTTACATTTTTAAGCGTGCAAGAAACTGAACTCAGTTTAGGGTAAGGGTGCTCCGATCAGGATTTTTGGGGCAGATCAGATTGCTGGAAGCAGTATCGGCCAATACCGATCACCAGTCACTGGGTCTATTTGAAGCCTTCTGTTTATTGTGTAGCATTATTTATTTATTTATTTATTTTATTTATGTATATATTTAACTAGTCTTAACATCGCATAAGTATTACAATTAAGAGATTAGAAAGTATCATGAATTGACAACTGTTTATTTATTGGCAGGTAACATGTGCAACATATTCCTCTCTCTTAGAGACACAACTTAATCCATAGCAGCCTACACTTGGTTATGGGTAGCAGTTTAGAGCTTAACAAATATACAGTGTTTCCCACAGACTGAGTAATTGTGGCGGGAAGGGAGGGTCACCATCTTAATTCTCCACCTTTTTATTTTAGTGTTTACTCACAAAGTACTTGAATCTGATCACCATGCTTTTCCCTTCAGTTCTTTTCCCCACGCACACACCTACACCTCTGTCTCAGCGGCTTGCCCCGCCCTGCCTCTTTCTGTTTCTCTCATCAGCACTGTTTTATAGTCACCCAAAAAACACAATTTGCGTTTCGTTTTTATTTATTAATTATTTTTTTTAAACCCACGATTCCATTTTTACAGCAGCGGTGTACATGTCAAGAGTCCTTACTGCAGCGGCCCAGGTTCTAATCCAGCCCGCGGCCTTTTGCTGCATGTCATCCTCTCTCACTCCCATATTTGCTGTCTATTTTCAGCTGCTCCTATTAAATAAAGGCAAAAAACCCCCCAAAATGTTTTTTATTTATTTTTTTATATAGATATCTTGTGATCGGCCTTTACAGAGACCACCGCTTTTCTATACAAATGTGCATGAGTTGCTGTTTTGTTTTACGTGTTGCATAGTCTTGGACCATGCTGGTTAATTAGCACCAGGAGGGGAGGGGTTTGTTGTATTAGAAGTGCATTGGTAATGACCCTGTTGGCATAGTAGCAGCATGCTCAATGGGCCATGTGTATGTGTGCACAGCCAGTATACAGCAGCCAGCCAAATGCCTTGCCTTCAGTGCGACATCTCTTGGCACACGACTCTGGCAAGCAACTTGTGTGCAGAACTCGCAGCCCTCCACCTCTCTATCCAGCAGAAATATGACTGTTTGTTTGTTTTTTACAGTCTGTAACCTGCTTTCTTAACCACACATGTAAGTTGTAGTAGTGTAAATGAATATTGTCTTGTAATGCCTTGAGCCATTGGTCAGTGGGGCTTAACTTGTCTGCAGGGTTTCATTCAAACTAAACACCAAAGAAACAGATGTTGATACTTGTTTGGCTACTTATTCTCTCAGGTTGCTGTAAATGGGATGGGGTTTAGTTCAGCACATAGTGATTGCACATTGTCCCTGGTGTTTGTTTGGGAAATGCACACTGGTTGTAGTCCCACTGTAGCACTAAAACAATTAATTGATTAATTGGCCACCCGACAAGAAATTAACTGTTCAAATTTGTGTCAGGATAAGCCCCAAGAGATGTGTCCTCTTGTTTCAAGGAGGTCCCATATCATTATAAACTGAATGTCTTTGGGTTTTGGACTGTTTGTTGGACAAAATAATCAATTTGAAGAAAAATAATCAACAGAATAATTGATATAAAGTTAAATGCAGGCCTGTCTCACTACAAGGACATCAAGGGTCACTCTCTGGTTCAATCTATCAAAGGTGCTATATGTTTGGATAGGTCTTCTTTGTCTGCGATTCTACCCAAGCCCAAGGATGCAATATTATATAAGAGTAAATGACAAATAGTATCAAAACGCAAAGCTCATATTACTCTGGTAAGCCTTGGCATTTCTCGTTTGTCTGGCACAAGTGGAAGTGAATTTTTAGTCATAAGGTTCCAGCTTTTAGACTGCGAAGTGGGGAAAATTGTCATAGTCATGAATAAGACTAAATGTCTTTTTATGTTATACATTTTCATGGGTTGATTCTACATATACAAGATTGTGGAGCTCCAATTCAGTCTACCAGGAATCCTGGGACAAGCAAAGTACAGATATGTTTATTACGGATGTCAAAAAGGGTCAAACCTTCCAACTTGTATTTCTCTGCCTGCCAACATCACCATATTTGCAAGGATTTTGCCACTGGAGGTCTTTGATCCTTGCCTCTGAACAGATTGAGGAGCTACACAGATTTGCATTTGAGTCCACCCTTCAGGCAGAAGTGATGGGAAGCTGGTTCAGCTCACATCTAATTTTTACCCTTGATTGAAAGAGGCTTTTCCCCCAACCCCCAAACAAACCCCTACAAGCTCCTCTTCCATTGGAAACCTCTCTGGTTGTGCTCTGAGGGTGTCTAGACTTTGTGATATTCATCCTGTTTGATGTCCATGCATTAATGACCCTCAGTATCATTAGGAGTTAATGATGCCAAAGTATTTACCCTCCAGTTAGTTTTAAATAAAAGATGTAACTGGACATTTCAGAGTTGATTAACATCATTTTATGGGACTCTTTCATTCTATTATTCTTCATATTGAGACAGCTATTATCCATTAATGCTCATTAAGAGTGATAGAGTACCACTGTTATTCATCCATATTTTTACCAGTTATTCCAAAGATCAGTGTCCAAAGAGGGTAGGTAGAGGATGCATCACATGCTGTTGTGCCCACTGCCCTTCCTATTCAGCAGAGATGGTGTAGCTCAATGCCCTTGCTGGAATAGCGTAGACTCAGCCCTAGTAAAACCAAAAGCTGGGATTGACATCACAGATTAATGAAGATTACATGCAGCGATTACTGGCCATGGGATGAATTGTGATGACCTCATGTCCCATCAGAAGGCAATAAATCAGGAGATGTCAGTCCAACTCCCCGTGGAGAAGTTGGGTACAGGGAGGTGGACATTCAGGTCACCTCTCAATGATATGGGAAGTGGCTCAAGGTTATAGACAATGCTTTTTATAGGGAGTGCACGTGTGAATTTTATAGTATAGAATTTTATTTTAAAAAACAGCTCCTAGGAATAATTTTCAAAGCTCAATCAACATTTGAGGTCCCGACTTTCCCCAAGAGGCAGAAATGAGTCAATCAAACCTCACATCTACAATGGAGACGCACCCCTCCATTGATACCGAATTGTTGGCAGACTGGGAACTCGCATGGGATTACACACCAGGCCTGGATCTCACATTCTTAGTATTCTTCGAATGCAAACACGCACATCGCCCCACATGCAGAGTGCTGACCCCTCTTTTGAACAAGAAGTGTGCAGATCCCATGCTTAGTGACCCCAACTTGCCCTGGCTTCCACTTCCCACTGCCACCTTTCTGTTCTCTTTCCTTTTTTTATTTCAATGGCCACCTTCCACTCGCACAACCACGCCTCATCTGGCGTGGGAAACTACACCTGTAGCTCTCCCTAGACATCAGCACCACATCTTCTGCCTTCACCAAAATGTCCGTTTGTGATGACTCAAATGACTCTACCTGAAGTCAATGACATGACGAGGTTTGGTTCATTTTGTGCCATGCGATGCAACGATGGCACTTTAGTGTTAAATCATTTCAAGCAAACACATTTACTGAGTACAAGACACATAAACATCCAAAAAATAAATAATCACCATGCCCCCCTTCTTGACTTGAAAACTAGGATTTCTCTGAGTAAATCCTCTAATCCATTAGGGGAAGGGCCGGGTAGGGTTTTGGAGATTTGAATGACATAGGATTCTTTGTAGTCTCAAATGAAGTATTTCACACTGTCGAATGTAGTTGAGGTGTGTGTGTTTTGAGTTGAGGAAAAAGGGCAGGTTAATGAAATCAAGATATTTTCTGAGTTGTAGCACAGTTTATAAGTTTAGGACTCATGCAAGAACCACTGGCAGCTTTTTTTGACTTTGCCCATGCAACTGTCCTGCCCAGGCTCAGTAGCACACATGCTGACACTAATTGTCCTCGTGCTGACTGTGTCTCTTCATGGACAATGGTTTTGATTGGGATGGGGGTGAGTTATGGTGTTGGGACAGGGGTCTTTGTTCAGTAGCCTTTCCCCCTTCCCTCCCCCACTTCTCCCCTTTATCCCCCTGCCCATCCATCTATCTTGTTCCAACCATTTGGGCAGCTGTCACTTAATCCAGCTAATCACAGACTGGGATGGTCTGTGGGAAACCAGACTAGTCCATGGCTTTGCTCAACCCTAACTGACTCAGGGAGCTATTTATCCAAACATTTACAACATGTAGGCATGCAAGCGAGCCTGAATTTTAGGTAAACCCAAAAGGTGGAAGTCACAATATGGCCACCTGTTCTTTCTTTGATCTTTTGATTCTGCCTCATGATGAGGTTTGTCTGCAACACTTGGCATAGTCTCACGATACAGGCAGGCATCATCGCAAGATCTCCTGCCACTAATGCATGCACTGCCACTTATAGTTCTGCTTGTATGCATTGGCATATGCACACACCCACCTACATGCTCAGACTGGGGCAGCTTGCCCACCCTTTTGTGGTGGGGGGAGGGGGAATGGGTGGAAAGGTCAGAAGCCGAGCTACATGTCGTGGGATGATCCACGTTCATGTCAAATAATCCATCTTTGAGGCCGCATCTGTTGTGTGTCTGCAGTTGGACAGGTTGGCAGAGTTTCCGGCAACAGCAGCGCAAGCATTGCCCTTCGCTAAAGCCCCAGACTCACTCCTGTCTTACATACCCCTTTCATCTACCTACAGCTTTCCCCTACGCCCAGCCTAGTTTTTGCCTCTCATGTCTTACCAGTAGCTACAGTCTACTGTACCCCCCATGTCAAAACTCTGACCCAAGCCCTTTAGCTCACCGCTATCCCATCATCTTCCATCCCCTTCTCTTGTCACCCGTGGTCTTCCACAATAACACTCCCCTCCCCTTCCTCCTGCCGCCACCCATAGCCAGACAAGCCTACTTAATCCCACAGCCCAGCAGCAACCAGCCTACCAGCTTGTTGGTCCCCCAGATCAACAACACAGACTGACACATTTTCCAATCCCCTCCCTGTGATTTCTCTTTCCCGCTTCAATGAAGCAACCACAAGTCCCTCAAATACTTGCATTATACTTTTCTGGTACCACCACCACCCACCCCCAGGCCAACGTCCTATCAATGACATTACAGTAGAGGTAACAGCACTGTGGCTACTACAACTGTCACTGGTGGTGACGTAATGAGTGTTATTTAGGTCAGCTGGTTGCCTAGCAGTGTGCCTTGCAGCACACCAGCTAGATTACTCCTGTGATGCTGGTTAGCTTGGTGTGTGTGTGTGTGTGTGTGTGTGTTCATGAAAAATAAACTTACATTTTGCATGTTTTTAAGGACAATCCCAATAAAGTATCAATTAAAATGTGTGCCTAATTTGACATTAGACATTGACACAAGTTACATTCAAATACTTGTTATATTGCAAAATAAGAATTGTTATGGTGAAAGTGCAAAACGAGAGGGGATCCCAGGTAAAACTAAGGCTGCAACTAGTGATTATTCTCTTTATCGATTTTTAATCTGTTTGTTTTTTATTCATTTAGTCCACAAGTCAGGAAATAGTCAAAAATAGCCATCCCATTTTACCAGAGTTCAAGGCCACGTCCTCAACCAACAGTCCAACACATCCAATTTTTTAAAAAATAAACAGAAAAAAGCAGCAATTCCTCACATTTGAGAAACTGGGAAAAAATGTTTAGAGTTTTTGCTTGATAAATGCCTTAAAGTATTAATAGACTATCAATCATGTTGATTGATTCTCTGTTGATCCACTAATTGATTAATCAACACTATTCATCAATGCAACACTGCTGTTATACTGGTCAACTGTAAAGCATAACTTGGTGTGAAACAAGATAATCCCCTTAGCTGCTGATTTACCTTGCTGTCTGACAACCAAGGACAAAGTCAGGCAGAGTTCATCTTGCACAGCTAATATTGGCAAAGTGACCTTCTTAATGGACATCATACCTACTGAGGCTTTATTTTTCCTGAAAACATGGTGGAAGACCAACTGCCTTTCTTAGCATTTCTTATTTAGACAGCATTTCTTATTAGAGACAGCAGCCATGTACCAAAATACAACACCTGGTGATTTCAGTAACACACCACAGAGACGAACAACAGTGAAATCATTTGGTGTTGTCATTCAGCAAAATGAAAAGCTGAACATTCTTGCACTTATGCAAATAGTTACCTATTTTCCATGTTGATACCTTTTCAGTTAAAGATGCTATTGATAACATCCAGCAGTGTTTGAAATTAACTTTTGACCGGCCAAGGGGACTGGTAGATGAAAAAATCCACCAGCCAAGCGCATTTTGTCACCGGCCAAAATAATAAATTGCCTTTTTGTGTCACATACATTTGTTTCAGTACATTGCATTGAGATAATAAGGTATTGTGTTGAATACAAACTTAAAGAGGCCAGAGCAAAATTTGAAGCAAAATTATTTTAATGTTTGGTTAAAGGTTAATCAATTCAAGCCTGAATGCATCTCAAGAAGTCTTGATCTCACAATTCTACTAAAGTATTTGCTATTAAATGTACTTAAGGATCAGACATAAATGTAATGGGTCAAACACAGGACTTTCTCACAGGAGACTGGAGTTCATTTCCCATGTGAAACCAATAATCATTGTTGATTTGTTTTAAGGAAGTAGTTATTCTAACCCAAACCATGATCTTTTCCTAAACCTGACCAAGTAGTTTTGATGCCTAAACCTAACCAAACTGCGACCGTCACCTGAAATGTTTCTCAGCAAACTTTACTTTGAAAGTCTAACCGGGCGTTGCATATTTATCATTGCTAACTTGACCGCAGAATGAGAACATATGCAGAACTGTAAATTTATGGATTACTGTTGTTTGGACAATTAAGCTAAGATAGTTAATATGTGCGAATGTCAGTGTCCGATTTTTCCGCACTAACTGGCAAGTATACCACGTGATACCAATGTCGTTATACTATTGGCTCACAAGCCTTGTTAGAAGCAGGAACCAAACGTCAGACATCTCACACAGAGATAAAACAAAACATTCATTTTGGATGCGTCAAAATTGTTGAATTGTAAAATGATTAATTCACAATATTTGAGGAAAAGTGATACTTTCATTCCGCACCTTTCTATAAACTCTGTGGATGTATTGTTGTTTTTTAAATACTCATCTACATAAAAATGTTATCAATATAACCTTTTAACTTGCACCTTCACCATGACTATCTTTGTCTATCTGTGGCCTTTTCCTCAGTTGAACTCCATGACACATCGCAATGCTGTGGCTTCTGTGCCTTTTGTGGACAGGATTTTTGTATCACAGCTGCAAAGCTTCACTGATGAGCCAGCAGGGGTACATGCAGGTTCATTCTGCTACATACATACTTAGCCAGAGGAAAGCTGGTACAGCCCTGTTCCCTTGTGTCCTTCCTTCTTCACATCTCAGTCCTCCAGCTTCTCTTGGCTTCTTCCCACAGTTGTACTTACCATATCTTGCTCTCTTATCTCTGAATCATTGGGTTTCATTGGCAGCGTAACTCAAGCGCACCTCCAGGCAACCGGGCCAAGTTGCAAAGGAGACTCTGTAGTAGCAATGAAATTGATTTTTGTATCATCTGTGTGTTTGTGTGTGTGGGGTGATGCCTGTAGAAGAGTTGCATGACTATTGCTAAAATGGTCATCCCCATTATTCTGAGTATGTTATGAACCCATTGTGATTATTTGTAATGTTTACTTCTCAGTGAATTTGGGAACAAAATAACAAAGGCCCTTTTGTTGAATGTTCTTTTTTTGTTGTTGCTGAGAGTAGACGAGGCATCCTGTAGTCATTAGCGATGATGATTTGAGAAGTATTTTATGCTTCTTTGTCATTTGGATTTGGATTGGAATATTCTAATATTGTTTATAAAAAGAAAACAAGATTGCCAAACACATGTTTACATTCTGAGGATGCCTTTGTCTTGTAAATGGTATCTATTCTGTTTTACATTTGGGCCAGTAAAATGCATAAATGAAATTTAGCATTATCATGATTAAAGTCAAGTTGGGACGTAAGTGAGCTGTGACTAGTTGCAGTGATTCCTGAAGAGGGTGACTGTGTTTCCTCATGCTGTTGGGGAAAAAGTTTGCTGCTGCTAAGGTAAGGAGCAAAATTGCCCTGCAGCATATGGACGCAGCTTGTCATTCTACCAGACCTATAGCTGAAGTGTCACTGATTGCTCATTTAGGCTTACCTACACAAAAATGAGCAAAATCTTATGCCTTGTTGTGTTGAGGACATAAAGGAGAGAGAAGCTATTTTGTCCAAATTTCACCTGACTTATTTCTTTTTCCCTTTCCCTCCAGCGGACGTACACGTTGATTGTAGAGGCCTGGGACTGGGACAACGGCACACGCAACAGTAAGTCTAAACTTCACACACACCTCAATGCTGTGGCTTCCATAAACAGTTACTGATGGAGATAAAAGTGGATGTGGTTGGCAGTTTTAGTTTTCAGTAAGATTTCTAATAGTAGAAATCTTTCTTTAATTTAATTTCTAGTATGTCAAGACATAAGGACCTTTTGTGGGCAAACCATCTTGTTGTCAATCTTGTGAAGTGGCACTGATTATACGACGGTCGTTTTCAGATATGAATTGATTAATCGATTCATCAATTAGTCAAAAATGCAAAAATGTACTGATGGATGCTTCCAAAATATGAATATGTGCTGGTTTTCTTAGTTTTATATGATGGTATAAGAGAAGAAAATAGAATATCTCTGGGTTTTTAACGGTTTGTCGGACATGACAATTTCATGGACCAAGCAATTAATCCAGAATATAATCTGCAAATAGATGATGATGATACATGTTAGCTACAGCCCTAGTTAAAATATTAAGTTGAAGGTAAACTCTACATCATGAGTGTATGAGCCTTCCTGTTCACATCTTTAAATCAATTAATTAATGTGTTTTGTGTATTCACGTTTCATGTCGAAAATGAAAACTTTATTGAAGTTCTGCTTTAACACTATAGGTAGCAGGTTGAAAGCCTGTTGTACCGTAAACCATAGCTCCCCAAGACGCTTCATATAGAATACAAGCATTGGTTCTTCTCAGCTATGTTGGCTCTGGCGGTCAGTTGTGACCAGCTGTATCCTGTTTTCCTTGGGTTATGTCCGCTGGGTGGACTCCTGTACAACCCCTTTTTCCCGTCTGAGCAGTAGCCCAGTCTGGGAGGAAGAAGACCCATTAAGGACTATAATGTCTGTATGTGTGGATGTAGCTTTGATGTGTTGAGTCAGTGGCATTTTTCATGAGTCTTGAATACCTTTCTGTGCATCCAAGCATGAACATGAAGGCATTTTTTTACTGGACCACACTGTTCTCTCTAGTCCAAACTTGCTCCTTATTTAATTGAGGTCATTACATCCTGTTTTGTCCATAACATCAAACGCACTTCCACTTGTGAATGCAGACAATGGAGAAGAAATAGATTTTGACATCAGTGCTTTGATTAGACCATGTGTAGTCTCTGTTTCTGCATGTGGGCCTCCAGTAATTGTGTACATTTGCAGTAATTAGTTCTGATGTTTCTGATGGCTGTAAGGCCTAAATGTTGCTTGAGAAACCGTCCAATTGATTTTCTGCCAGCTACTCGCACTTCTCACAGTCTCAGCCAAATTACTATAAAGTAGCTAAATAGATGCGTTTTGGGTGTAAGGATACAAGACATAAGTAACACATTTTCAGCACTTCCAAATTCATTAATTTCACTGAGATAAGAACAAGGAAAGTGTTCCCTGTTTTCATTTTATGTCAAAAAGTAGAAGACATTTGATAAAACTGATAAAACAGAAGCACAGGCAGGTTTGATTAATTCTGTGTTGGATGCTGTTTGAAAGATGCACTGAGGTTGCCGTTAGGTCACAGACATCAGCTGACTTCAACCTTAATGTCATGGGTTCAAGAGATACAAATGTCTGGAACAAATGCTCCTTTCAACCTCTGTGAAAGATCACAAGGGAGTCTGCTCGTAGTGGTAATCCTCTGGAAGGTCACAGTGAGTAGCAGTGGTGATTATAGCCTTTGCCTTTCAGCAGGTGGGCCGGGCAGGTCGTACTCATGTTAATTTTTTATAATATGTAATGTCATGGCACATGCATCACTCCACAAACATTTAATTTGCAGAAATCAGAGCTTTGTTTTTCAGTTAATGATCAAAGACAAATTTGATTCAAAAGTGTATCAGAGCCACTGTATGTAATGCAAGAACTATCTTTTGTTACCAAAGAATATTGTTTTGGTTAATAAATTTTATTTATTTTTTTAGCATCTCTTTCATATACTTACTCTAGATCTAACACAGTCTTCCACGCGTGAAGTCTCATTGATTTAACAAGGTTTCCAGTTTAAAGTGAGAGACAATTCATACATACCCCTAAAATATCGCACTTCATCTTGATTTTACAAAACTCAAAAAATCACATCAACTCATGTCATGTTCCTGAACAGCATTTGCCTCCAACAGTGAAGACATCATCATCATGTTCAGTAACTGAAAATGTCAATTTTATTTTCCACAAAACAATTTGATATTTATACATTGGCTCTACAAGCCCACTGTACCACATCATAGCCACAGACTAGAGCTTGGAGTTGTCATCTAGTCATCACTATCATGAAGCTACAATCAGATCCACCGGATCAGTATTGGGGCACATATTGGTCTTATTAAACAGATCTGGTATTGACATGACCAATCCACATTATATACAGTTTTTTCATCAATGTCATTATAAAATTCTGTGTTTATTAGTTACATTCGTTCAGTCATGATGGGCTGCTGAGTTTTTAGTGCCACAGCTATCTCTGTCCTCAGGTTACCTTACATTAAAATGACCCTAATGAGTTTCATGCACTGAGGTATACAGATTTTAAATTTAGGAAAATTACACCACTGGTCTTGGATTGGGAATCTGTTTTGGCAGATACTAAGAATCGGTATCAGGAGAGAAAAAGTCAGATGGGTGCAAAGCTAAGCCATAGGATTTTAGCTCTTTAGGGTGTTATAGAGTGCGGTGGTAGTAGTAATAGTATAGGTTTCTGTATGAAGTACTATTTAGTGATAGTGCTGCTGCTGCATTGAGTGAGACGCTTAAATGCCTTAACACAATGCTGTAGGTTTTTCCCCTTTGCTGTTGCCTGCAGAACTGTGTGTTGTGGCATTTTATGCTTTCCAGCGGTTACATTATCAACAGGAATGGCATTTTATTTCATAATTATGCAGACAACAACCTCACTGATGTGGTTTTTAGTTAACTATCCAGTAGCACTGAATACTGGATGTCCACCAATTTCCTCCAGTCAAACTCAGACAAAACAGGAATCTGTATGCTCAGATCCTGTCACATCTGGATGTTTTAAACATTGTGCCTATTGTAAAAGATGTACATGTGCTTTTTGATTCTGAAAGGTTAGGTTTGTGTGCAAAAAGACATGCAGAATAAAATGTTGACGTACATGACTGTGTGTATCTGTAACACACTGGAACTTGTTCTTTGGCCTGAGTCAGCACCATTCTCATGTCTTGTCCTACGTAAGAGCCTACTGGTGTGATGATCCGTCAGTGAGATTCCTCTCCTCCAGCGTCATGTCCTCCAGTGTGCCTCTCTTCCCTTCCCCGTGTCCTCAGGAAAGGCAGACGGCTGTTTTCCTTGTGTTTATCGAGCAGGAAGTGGAGTGGACTGGGCGGCCGTGCTCAGTGTTTAGACACCGAGGTAGCAGAGCCCGGCTTGGGCCCGGAGCCCATTGTTCTCTATCTGGCAACTACCGGGGGTTATTTCTGTTATTGTTGCTTAATTCTGTCTGACATTGTGTCAGTCCCCAGCAGAGGAAGGTGTGTGTGTGTGTGTGTGTGTGTGTGTTCCTGCTTGCTCACTTCAAAATGTCTATGGTGCATTGCAGCCATGGAGGAAAGGAAATCACAGACCCCCAATTTCCATAGAGATTGTTTGCCAGCTTTGATCCCACTGTGATAAAGATTGCTTTCTTTCTGGAAGCTGGCGCTGCGAGCAAGCCCCGCAGAGGCAAACAATCTTTAATGCGCTAGAGGCTAAATGGTAGCAACCTCCCGACATGACCATGCACATACAGAGAGCTCAGAGGCACTGGTGATGTGTGCTATCAGCAGAAAATGGATCAATTTGCAGACAATGAATTTCAATTGCATACTTAAAATTCAGTGGGTACTTTCCACACACACACACAGACACACACACACACAGACACACATACACAATGTGATATCAAAGCGTCTGTCTGGTGAATAAGAATGCACTGCTTTATCTTGTGAAGGAGTGACTTTACATCAGAATAAAAGACTCCACATCATTGCCCTATGTCACTGTTTCAAATAACACATTTTTATCACCTTACTAAAAGCATTGGATGCTGGGGGCCTTATGAGTTCTGTTTAACAAGTTGTAAACATTGACATATCATCACCTTTTTAAGTTGATATTGTGAACTTGTTAACAAACAGTTGCTTATTTACACATCCAGCAGTTACAGAGCAACATTCTCATTCATTTGGAATTGTGTTTCTGGCCACCTGGCGAATTTAAGTCCAATATTCATTCTCTTTTAGTTCTGTTTCTACCAACTCCTGAGGCAAAATATCTGGCTCTTTAGCTGCTAAATGCTCCTATGTTAACCAGCTTGTTGCTGTGTCTGTCTGCCATTTTAACGGCTGAGCAGGTAGTGTACAGTGGGTATTTAGAGCTTTTTCACTGAAAACAGCTGCCTGCTCTGGCCCGAAAACGCCGCCATTAGAGTGGTGAGAGTGAACCAAAACAACAAAATTGTTGACCGGACAGCTAAACAATGAGTGAAACCTGCTATAAAGCGCCGTAAAGCCGCGGGGAGCTGGTGGTTCATCCCTACGAGTGACCCCTTTCATATTATCATATTGTTTTCACATTGTCATTTCATACATTTTTATTGTAAAGCTATTGGTTATAGCTGCTTTAAATATGACATTTTCTGTGTGAAATTTAGTTTATCGTCCAGCGATTTCCCCTGTGCACTTCAGCTGTATTATAAGTTGTCAGTTCACGGAAACCAACCAGTATTCCCTTATCCTGGGGTGGAGGGCACTCCAACCAGAAATCCAGACCTGAGCAGAACCAGTTGCTCAGTTCAGTGACTGAAAACTTAATGTGCGTTCTCAAACTTAACTCCTAAGCAACTCCTATCACATGAACAAAAAAACTGGAAAGTAGCTTCTCACAGAATTTAGACTGTGTTGGCCCTCACTGATTATACAGTAGCATTAACTAAGATTGTGATGTGTTGTAGATTGTGCTTTGATGGTAGATGAAGGTAAATTATTTTGTTTGATGTTGGATTGTATCTTTAGATTATTAAAGGACCATGAGATTACTACATGCTCATGATACAGCATTTCATTTTGTCATATTGCGAGGACGAGTTATACCAAGGGTATTGGGAGGGAAATTAATGTTGTTTTAAAATTTATGGTACCATGACTTAATCTTCCCCCTAACTTGTAGTCATAGTGGTCTTTTCATTCTTCGGTGGTCGTCAGGGTGTGGGTGATTTGTAAGGGGAGGAGGGGATATTTTAAATGTTCATCTACTTGGTTCTGTTGTCAAATTGGAACAAAATATTCACAACTCTTAATCCTGGTTTTTGTTTCAGCTGAGGACGAGCTGCTGATCGAACGCAGCATACACGCCGGTATGATCAACCCCGGTGACCCCTGGCAGACCATCCTGTATGACGGGCCGGTGGCTCGCCTCATCTATCGTATCAGAGTCCGGTGTGATGATAACTACTATGGCAACAAGTGCAATAAGCTGTGTGTTCCTCGTGACAACTACTTTGGGCACTATCGCTGTGAGCCTTCAGGAGCCCAGGTGTGCCTGAATGGCTGGATGGGCCCAGACTGCAGGACAGGTGAGCTGCCAACATCTCAGCCAATGTCCTGGACTTGGTATCAATAGTAATTGTAAAAGTTCACGAAGACAGTTCAGTTCAGACAGTTTGATGTTTATCAGATTTATCAAACCAGATTTAAACATTTGCTAATTCTAGTTCTCAAATGGGAAGATTTGCTACTTTTTGTTTCGGTGTTTGAATTTTGGGCAGTTGGTAATTCAAAGATGTCTCAAAGATGTGGCCCTATTTGTCAACTCTAAAGTGTTCATAGTGCTCAGATAATTTGCTGTAAGTATAAAGTTATGTTACTAAAAGCTTAAATTAAACGTGATCTGATGTGTTACACTTATACACCTGTGTTACAATACTCTGTATGTATTGTGTCACTACTAAATGTATTGACATTAACTTGAGAATGTACAACTAAAGGTAACATAACTTATTTTCAATTAAATCCAAAGTCATTGTCCAAGTACCATTTTAAAAGGCATGGTGGAAACGTGCGCTGCCTGCTTATGTTAAAATGTAGCAGCACTGGGGTCGTGCTTGTGGGTGGCGTTAGAGAGAGTGGGGGGCCTCAATAAATCACCCAACTGTCCTTAGAAGATGAAGAGGAGGGGAGAGAAGAGGGGCTGGGTTGTTTTTAAGAGGGGGTAGTGTTGTACATGCAGGCTATAAAGTTGTCCATTCCTTGTGCCCCAATCCTAATCAGGGTGCAATGAATTCTCATGTCTTGTTGCACTTGTTAGAAAGATGGCAAACAAACAAGCTTCTCCTCCTCCCACCTTTCCATTTTGTTGCCTCCCTTCATATCCCCCACTTCTCTTTGGCCCTCTTTCTTAAAGAATAATATGTTTTTTTTATGGAAAAAAATGTAATGATACATGTCTCCCAGGAGAGTTTAAATATCACCTTTTTAAATTGTCTCTCTCTGTCTTCTTGCTTTTTCTCAGCAATCTGCAAGCAAGGCTGCAACCTGTTATATGGCAGCTGCTCTGTCCCAGGGGAATGCAAGTAAGATTAACAGGAATATCTGTCTCTTTCATATACAGAAATGTGACTTTTCAGACATTTTTTTTTCTTCAGGATCTTCATTTCTTTTGATGTACTGCTATTATCCATACAAAGATTCCATTTCTTGTTGCTTTGTGTTCAGTCATATTGTACATGCAGTTAGATTTATTGGTTTGGTCTGTTTTGTAATAGAAAGGCGGTTTCTGTAACAACTGAAAAGGCAACTGCAATAGCGTTACTTATTCAAAATTAGACCAATAGTCAAGCTAAATGTATGAAAGACAAAAGAATGATGGAATTGAGATGCCAAACAGAGACACCTTCACTTGCCTTTTTCTTCCCTTATGAGAATGGCATATCCACCTCAGTTCAGAAGAAACGGGCACGTCTGCCTTCTTGTATTTTTAGCCACCTGAAATCCTCCACAGAATACCAAGCATCTCATCAGCTCTCTGTGGCTCGGACTGAAGAAAGGGAGTTGCCGGTGTGAGAATTTGACCACTGTAAACGTGCTGGGAATTGTCATATCCCCTCCCCATCCGCATTGCAGTCCTCCTTGAAGGGCAGGGGGCAGGAAAGGAAATGAATAGCCCACTGTGTTATGTACATTTCCCAAAGTGGAAATGACAGTTAGATAAAGTTACATAGAATTGCCCCATAGGTCCATGTTTCCAGGATGTGGTGCATCCCGTTGTCATTTGTAAACCCCCTCCCACCTGCCAGATGGAAAGAGACACTTGCCTCCCATTATTAGGAAAAAGGGGTTAGGCTCGGAGCCGAGGAATAACAGGGGATGACCAGTTTTAGGAAACTCCTTCACATTCTTTTGTCTGCCATGTCTGTCTGAAATGTCAAGTCCCAGTCAACAGGAAGTGACATGAATAGAAGAGCAGCGGTAAAGAATCTTCCTGCAGTGGCATGAATTTAATGAAGCCTCAGGTCACACAAACCTGGTATTAATGCCCTCGCCATCTCCTTTCATTCCCTTTACAGTTTTATGGGCTTCGCCCTGTTTACCACAGGCTTTAAAGAAACACAAAAGCTGATACGAGCCTGTTACGCTGCTTGTTAGAACACATTAGGCTTGTTCTGACATATTTGTCAAGGCTTGCCGTGTACCAAGAATTTCTTGGTTAAGCAGTGTAACACATTTTTCACCGCTCTGAGCATTTTGCAAACTTTGACATTCCAAGATGTTGGACTCTAACTCAGAAGAAACATCACGCCTACACCTGCAAGGGATGACTAATCTTGATATCAGTATGGCCAAGAATGAAACCACAGAATGCCTGTTTTGATACCTTCAAGCTTAAAAAGCGAGTCTCCTTGCTTACGTTCTGTTAGTGTTATTGCTGCATTGCTGTCAGACCCTCTGAAGCTAATCATATACAGCGAAGAAGCATGCCAAGTATTCCCCGATGCCCCTTTACCCCCAGCCTGAGAATGGCAGAGACTTCCAAAGACCTTGTCTCTCAGAGACAGCGGTGCCGTCTGCAGGAGACTCAAAATAGCAATCAATTGACAAGACAGCTGGCTCGACGACACCACAGCCTTGGAATAGCCGAGCGCTGTCATGGAGCTGCAGGCGTGTGCACTTACACACTGTATACACACAGTTGTCTCCAGCCACTCTCTCTCAGAACCACCGTGCCACCCTCGTAGCCCTCAGCCCCAGACTCTAACTCGAGTACGGGAGCTGCTGGAAGTATTCTTAACCCTTCCTGCCCTGGAATGTCCTGCCTCCAATTAGGTTAGTTGGCTGGAGGTCGTGGGATAGGTTGTCGCAGGAGCAGAATACAGTATTAGGTGTGTTTCCACTGTTGGGCAGGTTGCATCCAGCTCAGTGGTTTGAATCCTAAATCAGGGCCTAATGGATATCTTCAGAAATTCTTCCAAGACCCTCCCACAGTCATTATTATAAATGTTGTTTCTTATTATTTAGAAACAAGCATAAAACAACTTTGGTGATGGGTTTGGTTTTGAGAAACTTGTTTTTGCATTTAGACTTTCAAATACAGGATAATCAGCTCTCAGAAAACAGGAAACTTACTGGATTGTCAGAAACTTATTTATGTTCCACTAATAAACTCATAGTCATAAATCATGTTATAAAAAAAATCAGGTTTCATTGACTTTATTTCTTTTGGAAACAACAAAATCAGTACAACCTAATTTTTTCCTCCAGTAGAATATATAAAAAGATAACTCAAAATATAATGAGAGCATCCTCTTTTTAGCAACTTATTTGTCATGTTTTTGAAGGTCTATGCAATTACCCCAGAGTAAAGCTGTTAGATGAATGTTGTGATGTGACAAGTTATAAATAAGAAACAACATTTTAATATATCCTATGTTGAAAACCAGTGACTTCTCCTTTTTAAAGCTTACTCAATAGAGACCTTCTTTTTTAGAATATGAACACATCATTAATGGCGAGACAGTCTTGATCATCACATTTACACATCTATTATACAGTTCTTTTAGAGAATGTAAGAGAGTGCAAAGAAAACACAACAGCCATAGAAAGAAAAAGAAGGGATTCTTCAGAGAGCAGGTAGAGGGATTAGATGAGGGAAGTGATTTCTTATGTTTTGCCGTCTGTGTTTGACTTTGACAGGTGTCGCTATGGCTGGCAGGGCCAATTCTGTGATGAATGTGTGCTTTATCCTGGTTGCGTCCACGGGACCTGCAACATCCCCTGGCAGTGCAACTGCGAGAGGAACTGGGGAGGCCTGCTGTGTGATAAAGGTATGGAAAAGGTTTTTTTATTATTATTTATTTATTTTTATTATTTCATCACTTGCTCCCACACAAGACGCTAGCAGAGTCCCTGCTCTCATCCTGCACGTCTGTTGTCTTGAGAAACAGGCTCATTGGTTCCGTGCTTGCAGCATTGGTATCTGTTGAGCAGATAAAAAATGTGGAAAGCAGTTGGAATGGGGGTATCTTGAAACTCACCACCTTTTAAAGCTTAAAGATGATTAGATCTGAAACGATGAGTTGATTAATTGAATAGTTGATCAACAGAACATTAATCTGCAAGTATTTTGATAACTGATTCATTGTTTGTCATTTTTCAGCAATAACGTCATATATGTCCTAGTTTCAGCTTCACAGTGGTGAGGATTTGTTGCTTTTCTTTGTCTTAAGTGATAGTAAACTGAATATCTTTGGGTTTTGGGCTGTTGGTCCGACTAAACAAGCAATTTCAAAAAGTCACCTTGGCCTTTATGACATGTTCTTGATTTCTGTACATTTTATCATCAAACAATTAATCCGTTACAAACGAAAACATTCTCCAGGTACTAAGGAGAGAAGTTATATTAAAAGCCTTTTATTCAGTCGTGCATATTGGTTAACACCACATCTGGTTTCGACCTCACAAGGCGGAATTAGTAAAAACAGATACTCAATGTAAGTACTCTATATACACAATACATTGGAAATAAACGTTACTCATAACATAATAAAATGAACAACAATTAAAAAAAACCCCAGAAAACTGTCACAATGATAGAAAAAATATTAAAATGAAAAAAATGGAAAACATGTACAATCCCATCAATAGGTTCAATTAAAAAGGTTATTCATAAAGCAACAGCAGCAAAGGAAACATACATAGGAAAAGCTACATTTTTGTGTCTGATAGCAAATTTGTGTACTGTTGTGTTTCTTTCAGGTGTGAATTAATCGACAAAATAATCATCAGTATAATCGATAATGAAAATAATTGCTAGTTGCAGCGCTAGAGGTGATTTTAGCATATTATAGACATTATGTTGCTTTGCAAACTGGACCTAACACTAAAACCACCCAAAAAAGATTAGTTTCTTTCTCTTGATTTTACATCATTTCATATGCTTTATGTGGTTTTATGTGGTCAGTTATCACACGAATTAAAGTACCTTCATATGAGCTCTGAATTCTCTTTACATCTCATTCTCTCTGACCGGAGAACAGCAGCTGGATAGTTTTACTGCCTGTGTGATCTGAGCAGCAGCAGAGACACTTGATACCTCCACATCCCTTCGTCACCGAAGGCTCTTCAGGGGATGAGAATGGGTCGTAAGATCCCCAGTGGAGACAGATCCCTGCTCTTTTATTTACCAGTCTTTAGGGTGACCTGGCCTTTAGCCTAGGGATGGTGTGCAGGGATCACATAGGGTTTAGTTGGGTTTATTCTGGACTTGGAAAAAACATCAGCAATTGAAGAAGAAAAGGGACAAAAAATACATAAAATGCCAAACTGTGTATTTGTACAAATACCCAGACAAATTCTACATATCTAGGAGTCTAACTGAATGATAACTGCAACTTAACAACTTGGCTGTATCCTATAAATACTGTAAAGCCTCTATTATAATGCAGTGCAGCAGAGTGGTTGAGAAAACACTCTGTGCTTCCTGTCAAAGCTGACAGCTGGCGCTCTGTACCGAGTGAAGATTCCTACAAGCTTCCAGGGAACTCCCGGCACCAACAGGATAAAATGGTGAAACAAGCAAAACCCTTCCTCTCAGGTCAATCCAATTAACAGAAGTAGTAACAGTTGCAGCCGACATTGAAAAGTTTGCTCGAAAGGTTTTTGTGTATATAGAGGAGTTTATCTTACTTATGCCAATGAACATTGATGTCCTCTTTAAAATCATTTTAAAGAAGTTTTTCAGTTTTGGTCTTGAATTACAGGATGAACTTAGCTACCAAGCTGAGAAGCCACGTTTGTTTCTTATTCTCCCTCCACTTCTTGTCTTTTGAGCAGATTTTAATATTGCCATTATAATCCTGCAATGCCAGGTTTTCAGTTGAGAAATTCCATCAACTTACCACTTAATATCAAAGTACACTTTACCTGGTTGAAAACATTTGTGTCAGGATAGACTGAATTAGGACAGGACTTAATTCATCGATTGATCGTCTGGCCTTGTCCTTGGAATCAAAGTTTATTAAATTATATTAAAATAATGATGCGTATTGTTTAGATTATACACTACAGCAGTTGTTTCACATCATAATACATCACTTTCATTTGTTTCAAGTTTGACTGGCAAGCTTTTAATTACGACATCTCGTTGCGCCCTCTTCTGCAATAGTTTAATGGCACCCTACTGGAGAATTGTCATCACCAGCTGTTTATCTTGATGCTCCTAGCTCCTAATATTCGCATAAGGCTAGTGGATGGAAACACGAATTATTATGCATTTTCTTTTGCTGCTTTTCTGGAAATTTGGTTAAAATATGTGCTAAAGTTGAATGGAATCCTGACTAGCAACTTTGCCAGCTCCAACTTTGATTCAGCACTTAACTGCACAACCAGAGACGGTAGAATTTGTTTTCGGTACAGCATAGTAACAAGGCTCAGTTCAGTGTCAGCTGCGTTGCATATAGACAAACATCAATATAATATTACAGAGTAAATAACAATCACGGTATTTGTACAGTAGGCGGGCAGAGAAAGCTGCATATTTAGGATCATGATGCATCGATGCAGGGGTATATGCTAGAGTTAGGAGGCAGAGATCCAGAGTCCTTATTGCAGATGGTCATTTGGTCTAAAATGGGTGAAATACTAATCACTGAATTAGTGTCTTGGTGTCTCTAAATGTGTGTCTGCCTCCAGATCTGAATTACTGCGGTCGCCACCAGCCCTGTGTCAATGGAGGAACCTGCATGAACACCGAACCAGACGAGTACTACTGCGCCTGTCCACAGGGATACTCCGGCAAGACCTGTCAGATAGGTGAGAGAGATCCCACACTAGAACCTGCACTATTGTCTTTGAAAGTGGACATTCACTGTGGGGTACTAACTACTTTCGTTCAATCAAGATTGGCCTTCCCTCATGTACAATATATGCTCCTTAGTTACAGCCCTAGCTGTATGTTGAGTACAGATATATAACAATATAACAATCTATGCTAGCATTATGAGGATGTGTAGAATAAGCAATTATCAAAACATGTCTGATATGAAAACATACCAGCTTTACAATTGTAGCATTGAAAAAAATATGACAAAGGATGCCACATATAATGAACTGGATATGATGGAAGAAAATTGCTTACCTACAGAAAGCCTACAGAAAGACTTGACTTTCTTTTTCTTTGACCGCACCCCCTCCCTCCATCAGCCGAGCACGCCTGTGTTTCCAATCCTTGTACCAGCGGTGGTACATGCCACGAGGTTCCCACAGGATTTGAGTGCCAGTGTCCGCCGGGCTGGGACGGTCCGACCTGTGCCAACAGTGAGTCGCTGCACTACTTTCAATCATCTCCACTCCTTCATCCATGCTGATACTTAGTTACATCTGTCACTCTCAGCCTCTTCTTTTTCCTCTCTTCATTACTTCATTACAGAATTCTTCCTCTCCTCCCTATTGAACCCTGACCAAACACACTCTTGTTGAGCATCCACTAACCTTCATTTGGATGTGTATGTTTACTTCATTAGTCGAGGTCCTCTTAACACTGATACACCAAACCTCTAATCTCTTACCTGTCAGCGCTCTCCTTCTTGTCCTCTTTCACCATCATCTTATTAATGCCCAAAATCTAACTAAAGTCCAACACTTTCCTCAAATGTAGCATGTAGTTGGAAATAAGCAGAGTGAGTTGATGTGTGTGTGTGTTTGTTTTTCTCAGATTTGGACGAGTGTGCCTCCAGTCCATGTGCTCAGGGTGGAACCTGTGTCGACCTGGAGGATGGCTTTGAATGTGTGTGCCCTCCACAATGGGAGGGAAAGACCTGCCAGATAGGTGAGATTCAGGTTTTCCATAACTACACCTACACACACAACTTTTTACTTGTACCGATCACCAGAGGTTGTTAAACAGTACTTGCCATGTTCAGGATTATTGTTTTTTGGCAAAAAAAGTCTTCATTTCTACAGGGAGACATGTTTGCAGCCATTTCTTTCCTGTTTGTTCCATTTCCTAAAACAAATAAATGTCCTCTGAGACACAGGTGCACAGCATTGCTCACTGCTTAGGATAGCTGTGTTTTTGGATTCAAATTGGCAACCAGCAACCTGAGCCCATGGACAGAGTACAAGCTGTCAATATCCTGTACGAGCTGGCAGCTGCACAGCCCTTTTTTTTCTCAATGACTTTATGAGCTACTAGTGTGACTACATCCGACTGTTTGTTTGTCGCTTGAGGTGGCATTCATTTCTATATCGCTCCCGTTCCAACAAGCGGACGTGACCGGCGTGAAGCCAGGAAATGGATTACGACTGATAAACAAAGTTGGGTGGGTGTGTGCGTGTGTGTGGGGGGGGGTCATCTCAGTGTCATCTTACCAGCTCAGATCTCAGCTTACAGGGAGCCATTGGCCTCCTGCCTTACCTGGCGAGTGTGTGTGTGTGTGTGTGTGTGTGTGTGTGTGTAGTTTAGTGTTTCAGAGAGAAGACAGGTGTGTGAGTGAGCACAGCAGGACTCCCTGCAGATTGACCCCCCCTTTGAATATTTGAGCAGCAGTGCTTTTCTTTGTTGTAACGCTTCTGATGTCTTTTGGAAGTGGTGAACATTTGTGAGTGAAACTGTACAGTTTGCACTCATTTCATCCGTGTCGAAACCGTGATGAAAACTGTTCTGTGTCTGTTGTTTCTCTGAGGTTTGTCTTTTGGGGGGGGGTTCTAGCTTCTTAAATGTGTATATGTGCTCCTTTTCTGTGTTTTTAAAGTATTTTATCTTTGCATTTTGGATTTGTAAGATGTCACCATGGGCTCTGAGAACATTTGATAGGTCTTTTTTTTTGTGTGGCATTTTATAGATTATATAGTTCATCAAAATAATCAGTTGATCAGTAGAGCCACTAGATTTATTTAATGTAGCATGTGCATCAATTTAAACTTGTGTTAATTAACAAATAATTAACATTGCAATGGTGCCTGTTCTGTAATATTTGTGTTAACTGGGCTTCAAAGGTTGGATTTCTGGTTTCTTTTCTTTCTCTTTGTCCTTTTCCTTTTGTTTCAATTGATGGACTCGGTCTCCTTCTACATCCTGCCTTTACAGATGCAAATGAGTGTGCCGAAAAGCCCTGTGTGAACGCTTACTCTTGCAAAAATTTGATTGGCGGATATCACTGCGACTGTTTTCGGGGATGGTCCGGACAAAACTGTGACATCAGTCAGTATTTCTTCCTTAAAAGTCACTTGTAAATTTCTGTCCTTCCACTGGCGTCCTCTTCTTCTGGCTACTTTCAAACGCCTCCTCTTACTTCCTGGATGCACAACGTAGGTGTAGTTTAGCGTCACTCCATTTCCCACATGTGGTAACCCGTTTCTTTCTCGTCTTGGCAAACTGAAGCTCTAGATCTGCCATCATGAATGAACTTGCATGCCTAGTTCCTCTCTCACTGGATCCAATGCATGCCCAGTTACAATCCATACAAGGTCTATCTGGCACTTTCTTGGCCTCACTAGTTATTTCTTTTCCAAACTTTGACTTAATCTGTGCACAGCCCACATTATAGATTACACCTGATAATGGGTAACGTGATAAATAGCCCAATAATGAATTCCTACATGGAAACTGTTTGTTTTTCATAATGTTTGATAATAACAAGTAATTTTGTCTTTTTTCCTCTTCAGACATCAACGGCTGCCATGGTCAGTGCCAGAATGGAGCAACATGCAAGGTATGGACGTTTTAATTTTAATCTATATTCCACTTCACCCAGTGGGGGTTCACTTTGCACTTTGCTCTGCTGCACATACACGGACCAAAATAACAGGTGTGCTTGGAGGTGCCCACACAGTCCATCGCCTAAGACCTACGGCCTTGCTTTGTCGTTGCGCTTGGACTCTTCTTGGACGCTTCTCTAAATTTATCTCTGTGTTTTCTTTAGGAGGGCCCCAGGGGATACCACTGCCAGTGTCCTCCAGGTTTTGTGGGCACTCACTGTGAAATCCAGAGGAATAAGTGTGATAGCAGACCTTGCCAGAATGGCGGCCAGTGCCACGCAGTGTTGGACGGCTTTGTTTGTCAGTGCCCATCAGACTTTGCTGGACAGCTGTGTGAGGTGAGTTTCATGTTCCACAGGTCACATTGCTGGATTATTGTGGATGCAGTGACAGTTTATAAGCTGGTGGTAGTTTCTTTTTTTATAGCCTTTGGACTTTAGTGACACATTACAATGTTGGAGCACCTTCAGACTGGCACTTTATTTACACTTAGTGGCCTAAAAATACAGAGAAGAAACATCATTTTTGATAAAGGTCTACAAACCAAAATTTTTTAACTAAATTGAGTACAATTAACCAACAGCGTGTGATTTCTGGTTTCTTCTCAGTTTACGGAGTTTCTGTGAACTGCTGTGCAAGAACCTGTCAGAGACACACACACACACGAGAACATTTCCGTATTCTTATCCATAACCGCTACTTTTTTTTCTGAGGTTTGCTCATATGAGGGTTACATGTTGGATTCTTTATTGGACAAACTGGTCAACCTGACAAATACCTGTTCATGAGTAGGAGCGCATTTGTGTGATTTGATCATTAGCAAAAACAATGCCCCTAAATTGATATATATAAGGTGACCATTTCTGCTCTGTTTGTGGGAAAATTTCCCACTACAGAGCTTCAAGCTACTGTCAGAAATCAGCAGATCATCAATCATCAACATCAATTTAGCAGTGCCAGTAGTCTGATTTTAAGAAGAAATGTGAGAATATTAATGCAGCTGCCAATGACGTGTCAACAGAGCAGCACCCTACTGTGACAGATATGAAAAGGAAATGGTTTGACATGAAGTTTGATGCTAAAAAACATAGTGTCCGAATTTTCTTAGCAAACAGTGAACTGTATGTTACCATGGCAAAATGTGTCTCTGCAAGCCATGATGATGATATGGTGACAAGAATATTAATACTTATTTGACAACCATTTGGATTTTGGAAAATATACACAAAGTAACTTGTAATGCTGTGCAAATACACAAACTGCAGTAGTCATTACAACAGAGGGATCTACAGAGCAGTGTGCCAAATTATTACCATGATCTGCTTAAAAGTTGTGTAGTATGTTTCCAGCCCAATAAGCCAAGCCCAGGTTTCAATTGCAAAACTGTTGTTGTTGCTGATAATTTTATTTCATACAGGCATTACATATTGGTGTCCTTGCTGCAGCCTTGATGATGATGATGATGATGATGATGATGATAATAATAATAATAATAATAATAATAATAATAATAATAATAATAATAATAAAATATTATTATTATAACTTTATTTATATAGCACCTTTTTAAAAACAGAGTTTACAAAGTGCTTTGACGTGCTAGGCATAGCAGAAACAGGATATCTAGAGGGCAATATAACAGCAGAAAGCCAAACAGAATTGTCAAACAAAGCAAGACAAAAAAATTAAGACAAGACAACTTAAAAACAATGAAAAACATAACAAAGCAAATAAAAACAAATGGAAACAATAAAAAGACGAATCAAAGTACGACATCACATAAAAGCAAGTCTATAAAGATGAGTTTTAACAAGTGATTTTAAAAGAAGGCACTGATTCTGCATGCCTTATCTCCTCAGGCAGGTCGTTCCAGAGGGGCCCTGATGGCAAAAGCACGGTCACCTTTAGATTTAAGCCTCAACTTTGGAATAGCCAGAAGAGGCCCCACCTGAGGATCTAAGGCTGCGAGCTGGTGATCAGTAAAATCTTAAAATCAGTTCTAAAACGAACAGGGGGCCAATGGAGAGAAGCCAGGATTAGGGTGATGTGATGTCATCTGTTAAAACCAGTGAGAAGCCTAGCTGCTGCATTCTGAACCAGTTGGAGGCGAGAGAGTGACTTTTGGTTTATGCCAGAAAGGAGGGAGTAGCAGAGTCTAGAGAAGATAAATGCGCGAATAACTCAGGTCAGAGTGTGAAAGCATTGGTTTAATTCTGGAGATGGTTCTTATTTGGAGGAAACAGGACTGGACAATTTATTTTGTTTTGTGGTTTAAAACTTGGATCAGAATCACACAGTACCCCCAAATTTCTGGCAGTGGGCTTCACATTTGCAGACAAGGGACGAAGACTATTCTCAATAAGACTGATGGGGTTTGGGGGATTGAACAATATGATTTCTGATTTTGAGTTATTGAGTTGAAGAAAATTTTGTGCCATCCAACAGTTGACAATCTAAAACAGCAGCTAGGTTTTTTGGGTCACCAGGTTTCAGGGGAAGGTATATCGGCGTGTCGTCTGCGTAGCAATGAAAAGAGACGTTGTGATGTTGAATCATTTGGTGGAAACATGTAGATAGAAAATAAAATTGGACCTAAAATTGAACTTTGTGGTACACCACAGGTAATGTGAGTTGTAGAGGATGAGTAGTTACCTATGGTGACTGCATAGGTTCTTTCTAAAAGATAAGAATTAAACCAACCAAGTACAGTGTCCTTGATGCCAACGCAGGTTTTAAGACGGTCAATTAAAATGGCATGATCTACTGTGTCAAAAGCTGCACTTAGGTCTAAAAGAATTAAAATTGCGCTCTACCCCTGTCTGCTACTAAAAGGAGGTCATTGGTTACCTTGATGAGGGCAGTTGCTGTGATATGTAGATATCTAAAACCTGACTGAAACTTCTCAAAGATGTTATTACGACACATAAAAGCTAAAAGTTGGGTTGAAACCACTTTTTCTTTTGATTAAAAACAGAAGTTTAGTAATTGGCCTATAATTGTTAAGAACTGAAGGGTCAAGGTTAGGTTTCTTTAAAAGAGGTTGGACCACAGCATGTTTAAAAGTAAAATTCGGTAAAATTACAGGGAGAGGGGGTAAATAAAATTCTAGGGTTAGAGTGATTTGCTCAAATTAAATTAGAGAAGATTGATGTTGCTTTTTTAACTGCCATTTGATAGTTTTTCATTGCATCTTTCCAAAGTTACAAAAAAACATGTAAACCTGTTTTGTTTTTTTTCCCCATTTTTATTCCTTTCTCCATATATCTATATTTGAAGTGTGTGTTTGAAGCTAATGTAGGTTAGCAGCGAGGAAACTGACACTTCACTGCATCTCTTGGGCATTGAATGGAGGACATTGCTGGTCAGGAGCCAATCCTGTTTTAGCATATCTTCTATAAATATGAGCCTCTCTGAATGAGGTGACGCTGGATTTCTGCCCACATACTACAGAGCTCTGATGCCTGCTATGGCACGGTGTACATTGCTGCCCTGCGGTGCCAAAACTACAACACCTACAGCATCATATTTCTCTGATTAGTATCTCCTTTCAAACCCATAAAAGTTTGATTGTGTAATGGTGCTTTTGCTCATTCCTGATCTGAATGATGTCTGCAGAGGAAATAAGGACAACTTGAATCCCAGTGGACATGCTTAAGAAAAAAAGAGACACATTTACTCTTAGTAGGTGACATGCTTGTCTTCATCATGCAATACGGCTTTATGAATTTTGCACAAGTCCTTTGTGTCCCACATATAATTTATTTGGGGAGTCAACCCTAAAAAAGTTTTATTTGTATTTTTAGCCATGCTAGCAGTGTGGCTCTATGGATGGGCCGGTGGGTCAACCACTTGTCTGGTTCAGACTAAAATTTCTCAACAACTGGGGCGCCCCAGTAGCTTACCTTAGATATCAGGGCACATTTTTTTAATTTGTCCAATACTTTGGCTTATGACTAAATACCTGCAAAACTAATTACGTTCTCATTAGCCTCAGCTGTACTTTTAATTAGCAAATGTTAGCATGCTAACACCCTAAACTAAGATGAAAACTAAAATGACATTCTGGTTGTGCATTTTTATCTTACTGGATAACATGTTTTAAGGGGTCAAGAAAAACAATCTCACTGCTAGCTTAATTTTGTAGCTGTTCTGGAGTTTTCGATTACATCACACGATCTTCATCAGCAAATGGAGTCTGCCAACTTGTTAGGAAGTTCTCAGAAAAAAATTAACATGTGAACATCTACAATTCCATGGCACCTGGGCAAACTCCATCTGCTAATGCAAATGATGTGATGTGATCAAAAGCTCAAGAACAGCTACTAAATGGACCTCAAGATGAGATCTAAAAATCTGTTTTCAAGGTTAAGAATTAACTTGAATCAACCTCATGTTATGTTATAAGCAGCTTTCACAATAAAAGCATATAAATGTAGTTACTGCTTTTGTAACATTGGCTTAAATGGACCAGAATGAGACGACTTTAGGTACTAATATATTTGGAATTGCTTTTTTGAAAAAAAAAAACTAAGCACAACAAAGAAGCTCCCACATGCATTTTGTTTAAATTGGCAGTAGAATTTAAGGACCTAGGTATTGATTTACACTTAAGTATACATTTGTTTTAAATATCCTGCAATATTTGTTTTGTGAAAGACAAGTAATATCCTTTGAATGGTACAAGCAATCATCAAAAGCTAGTTTTATTGCAGAATGTATTTATGGTTGACCACAAGTAAATTATAAGCGTTGCCTTGTGGTTTTCTGCTACAAATAAATTCTCAACCTCTCTGCTACAATGAAGAATGTCTCTTGTGCTGTGAACAGTGCAAACAGTTACATTAATGTGCAGAAGATTTATAGACACTCTTGCCCTCAGACACGATCCCCTGACCACACACATGCAAATAGTAAAGACAAAAATGTATCTGGCCCTGACACTTTGGGTAAAATAAACTGTGTGTGACCCAGACTTCACCCTCCCTGTTGGCTTTCTCGAACTCCCTTGTTTAGCACCTTAAATGGAAAAGGGGTTCAACCCAGAGTTTATGCACAGTAGGCTTCTGTTTACAAAAACAGATTTTCACTCCAACTTCTGTATTGCAGCATATAGAAATGGCAAAAGATGTCTCTGTGGCCTCTAGTTGGGCTCTTTCTGTGTCACTGTAGTCTGACAGCTGATTTATCTTTATTATATTCTCTGTGGCTCTGCATGATTTTGGACCAGAGTCAACATTTGCCCTCCATAATGAGCTATCTTTCTCTTGCCTGCTCAGGTTCTCACTCTCTCTTTCTGTCTGGCTTCTGTCTCAGAATAATCTTGAAAAGATTAAGCAGGGCAGAGATGTAAAACCAAAAACTTGGATTCCCTTGATGAGCTTATGGAAAGTTTGAGGCTTACTTTGTGCGTCCACTTACCTTTTGATTTGTTCTGAACAGCGGCAATGGCTTGAGCCAAGCTGAACTGCTCATCTACAGACTTGAAATCTGCTTTCTCCATTGCCCCTTTGGCTTCACTTGTTTCAAATCACAGTTTAGTGAGGTGAAGATGTTGGGTAAATTGAATTAGTATGGCAGCAGTAGTCTACAAGTTACAGAAGCAAGCTTGTGGATTTGATTTGAAGGGACATTTTTAAATTCTTCAGTTTGTCCTGTATATATTGTCTCTATTGTAAATGCAATATTTTCCTCTCCTCTTGATTTCCTCAGATCTCTAGCTGGTCCCCCTCAGATGCTTGTGATCCAAACCCTTGTGAGAATGAGGCCAAGTGCCACAGCATGGACCAGGACTTCTACTGTGCATGTCCTGAAGGCTATGAGGGAAAGAAGTGCGAACAGCTCAAGGAGAACTGCCAAACCACCCCGTGTCAAGGTGACTGAAGTCATCTGCAATGATAAAACTGTATTTAATAAGCTAGTATGTCAAAGAAAAGTAATGAATTCGAACCAGAATTTATTTATTTTTTCTTGCAGTCATTGATAGCTGCACTATTGCTATAGCGACCAATGACTCAGCTGGAGTGCGGCACATCTCCTCCAACGTCTGTGGTCCACGAGGACGCTGCATCAGCCAGCCACCGGGCAACTTCACCTGCGTGTGTGATCCGGGTTTCAGTGGCATCTACTGTCATGAAAGTACGTAGAGAGACTTGTGTTGAGATTTAAACCTTTTGTTAAAGATCATACCCACAACTGAAATTACAAAAATGAAACTAATTTTAGTCAACCTGGGAAAAAAAGTTAGGTTTTTTTGCCTGCAAAAATGCAAAGAGTTTTTGAATGATGGATTTGTCTACTTTAAATTCATTGAAAAGCATTGCATGTATCAAGGCTGACTCCTTACTGCAGCGGACTGGGTTCGAATCTGGCCCAGGCCCTTTGCCCTTTGTCATCCCCTCTCTCTCCCTCCCCTGCCTTTCCTGTCTCTCTCTGAGACTATCCAATAAAGCAAAAATGCTTTTTGTAAAGAAATAATAATACTGCACACACACTTTTATCAATAATATTCTATTCCACAAAACAGTGTGGAAAACTATTTTAAATGTGAACATTTTACATATACACAGTATAACGTATCTATAATCATATCTATATAGAATTAGAATTATTGTTGACAGGTATGTCACTTCAAGTTTCCTTGTATTTGTTTACAACAGCATAATAGTGTGTTATGGGCCTTTATTAACATTTATTAAGTACTTATTCATTACTTATAAATGCTAAATAGGTAGGGTTAAGACAAAGTTAAAAAATACATAAATAGACAAACATCTTCTGAGTGTAGTCGTGCTGAAAGTGTTTTGTCTAACTTTTCCCACTCACTTTTTCAGATATTAATGACTGCATCAACAACCCCTGTGAAAATGGAGGCACCTGCATTGATGGAGTGAACTCCTTTCAGTGCTTCTGTCCTGATGGCTGGGAGGGTCGACTCTGCGACCTCAGTGAGTTCCTCATCTCCAACATTATTCTTTATTGGTCTTTTCAGCCGGTCTATACAGCATTTTATTTTCGCTCTGTTCTACATTTCTTTGAACTATAGAAGACAGTTTGGAATCATGTAAATCTTCCTCCTTCCTCAGATGTCAATGAGTGCATACACAACCCGTGTAAGAATGGCGGACGTTGCATTGACCTGGTGAACGACTTCTACTGCGAGTGTATCAACACCTGGAAGGGCAAGACCTGCCATTCCCGTGAGTTATGTCAACTCTGTGTTAATGTGTGTGTTTATGTTCATAGCTTGCTGTGGCCCCGACTCCACCATGCTACACATGTTTGTATGTTTTGGCATCTAAAATATGTTTACACAATGTTGAGCATATGTTAAATCACAAGAATTATCCTATCTTGCTGATGCTATGAATAGTCATATGAAGATCATGCATGACCTCAGTGTTTCTTTGTAATCCTGGCCAGGCAAGAGCCAGTGTGATACAACCACCTGCAGTAATGGAGGCACCTGCTACGACCACAAGGATGTCTTCCGCTGTGCCTGCCCACCTGGCTGGGGAGGAAACACATGCAACACAGGTGAGGCCTCAGGATGGCGTCTATCGAGGTTCGAGGCAGCTAATGATTGATGGTGTAGCTTACAGTTTTGCTTTGGGCATTGCAGAGTGTGAAATATTTCTGATATTGTTCTGTATTTTTAAAATGAGAATTCTAGGTAGACAGAAATCCAAAGAATTTAAAATATTCAGTTTCACTTCATTCATTCAGCACAACATTGTGTTCATGTTTTGTTGGGAGGAGGTGTCATTTTGTTTTTGTTTTTTTGCCTTAACCAATAGTATATAGACAGTAGTAAATCAGTAGCAAGTGACAGATCGGTCCTGCTGGCGTCATTTTCAGTTGACACAAGGCTGTGTTTGCGGTATTTGAATCGTTGAATCTATTTCAAAGATGTGAGCTGTGCTTCAGAAGTCTGGGGCCAGGCTAATTTAGGCTAATAGGTGCTAAAACTGCATTGAAAGTCAGAAAAAAACAAATGGTCATAATCAATGATACTATACAGTCAAAGTTTGGCTATTAGCATGGATTAGTTTGGAATTAGCATAGTGTTTTCGCAATATTACTGATTTAAACAGATTTCAAGGTCCTCGGGCATTATTTAAATACCTGAATTAGAATCTTTGTGCCATATTTTAGCTTAGATAAGGTCAGAACAAATAGCAAAGTTGTAGTTGCATGTTTTCTTTTAAAAGCACTGTCAAATTTGATTTATTGTGTGCTATGTAGATAATAATAATAAAACTTTATTTATAGAGCACTTATCAAAACAAAGTACAAAGTGCTTCACAACAAGAAAAATAAAATAACACAGTGAATGACGAAATATAAAGAAATAAAACACATGAAATACAGAAAAGCAATAAAATAAACAGTAAAATAAACAGCTAGTTCACGTAAAATCAGGATATGCTTTCAGATAAAAATGTGTTTTGAGACGAGATTTAAACGAGGACACTGACTCAGACAACCTAATTTCTTCGGGCAAGTTGTTCCAGAGCCTCGGGGCCCTGATAGCAAAAGCTCTGTCCCCCTTCGTTTTCATCCTGGACTCAGGAACAGACAGGAGACCCCTGCCCGAAGATCTCAAACTACGTGAAGGTTCATAAGGGATTACAAGGTCTAAAATATAATCTGGGGCCAGGCCATGAAGAGCCTTAAAAGTAATCAACAAGATCTTAAAATCAATCCTAAAACCAACAGGGAGCCAGTGTAAAGAGGCTAAAACAGGTGTTATGTGGTCATACTTCTTCTAGATATTAGGCTAGTTCTGTTTCTCTAGGATCTTTGACTGATGCTTTCTCTCTCCCCACAGCCAAAAACAGCACATGTGCCTCCAGTCCTTGTTCCAATGGTGGAACCTGTGTGGGAGGAGGAGACACCTTTACCTGCATCTGCAAAGAGGGCTGGGAAGGCCCCACCTGTGGCCAAAGTTAGTTTCTCTATTTAGCTTTGCATATAACTGATATAAAAGTCACCATTCTCTCAACTGTAATGTACTTATTATGCCTTTTAAGGCCCACATGATCTGATCATTGCTGCTTTGCTAACATCTGAGCATACACTACATGCATGAGGAGTTATAGGCAGTTAACAAGGTTTTAAGCAAATCATTTCTCTTAAATATCTGTAAATTTTATGAAAGGAATGGGGGAAAAGTGACATGAAATATTACACCATAACAACTCAACATCTTTCTTTTTTTTTTTTGTCTTCAACAGATATAAACGACTGCAACCCTCATCCTTGGTATGTACCGTTTCCTGCCTCACACACTCCTGTGGCGTAGCCAAACAGTTTCTTTTCTGTCCCCTTGCTTCCCTCATCTCCACACTTCACACAGACCTTGCAGGCTGGAGGGGTGAAGGGCCGCTAAAAGCAGTGGAAGTTGTCCTTAAATCAAACCTCAAAGGGGCATCTCTCAGGGGAGGGGGCTTGGATATTGAATAGGACAGAGAGAGGTGGGATAGAGTTTTTGAGGGGGAAAGGACAAGAGTCCCACCTACCCTATGGTGAATGCAGGTGGGTGGTGGAGTGGGGAGCATACGTGTCTATTCTTCCCGTGCGACCTGGGGGGGAGCTGGGCTTTTAGGAGGAATGGAAGAGTGGCATGATGAGAAGAGGGTAGGGGAGGGACTGGACATGGCAATTAGCATCTGAAAGGTGGAGGCTTGTATTGATGAGTTGAATTGAGCCTTGTGACCCCCCCTCCCCTTCCACCACACACACACACACACACACACACACACACACACAAATGATGTGCTTTGTTGCAGCTGGAAAGGATGTGGCTCTTGTACTGCCTCATCTAATCGTTTTTTTATTTCTTTCCTCTCTCAGTTATAATGGCGGTATCTGTGTGGATGGAGTCAACTGGTTTCGGTGCGAGTGCGCTCCCGGTTTCGCCGGACCAGACTGCCGAATCAGTGAGTAATGAGGTTACTTGATCATGTAACACGCTTTTTGATGCAGGACAAATATTTAAAACCCCTAACTAAAACATTTTAAAATCAAGATTCTGATTCTTCAACCTTGCACTTTATTCCCAAGACCCTAACATAGCCAGAGCAATGTAGTATGATTAAGAGGATAGATAGATAGATAGATAGATGGAGCAAGGAAAATCCAAAAGGAAAAGGGGGGACAAGGAGGAGATAGACACATTGACACCTAAATGTAAGACCGGGACACCGCCCTCTCCCTTTTTTCCTGGTCCTTTAACGCCTCAGGGGTCAGAGGTCATCCCTCCTCCATACTCACACAGTCACACAAACACACACGGAAGACAAATTACCCAGTGACCCTTAAATTCTTCTTCTCTGCTCTTTTGTTTCGGCCAGATAGCATTCACCTTTTCTGTCAGGCTTGAATTTGAGAATTTTCACCCAGACTGTGTTCATGTGGAATCTGGATGACAATGGCCAATGTTCCCAGTGATTTCGGTGGGAAGGCACAATTGATGTGTCATTCAAAGAGCTGCTCAAATAGCAGGGTTGGTTGTTAAACATTTGCACAATTTACTAATTTATGAAATTAAATGTGGTGTTTTAAACTGCACAGTACCGGGTTTTATCCAGTAATTGGCTTTTGTGATTTATTTTTCCCAAACTGGAAGTGGTTGGTCTTGACTGGCTACTATTTTCCCAGAGGGACCACAAGATAAATCTGAGAGGTCATGAGATGATTGACAGAATTGGTAATACGAGGAAACATTACTGCCATACAAAATTTTGGTTTAGTTTTTCTGACTTTCATTAATCTGAAAAAGTTTTACCTTTTCAGGACTTTCAGGAAAAATAATCAAATGAAACAATATCAGTTGCCCACAGCTCATATTATGCAAGCAGGGGATCACAAGAAGACATTAAGGCCCGGAGTTCAACTTTGGTGACATGCAAATTCGCACAGTTGACCAATAGTAAGTTGTCTCGACAGTGCTGACCTTCAAGGGAATGGAGAGAGTTGGAGAGTACAAAATGGAGGAGGCATCATCCACTTTTATTATCCCGCTAGCGACCAAGCTAACAAGCGAGCTGTCCGTTAGCAAGCTCGTACAAGTAAACAGCCCACTACCGAAAATAAAGAGGCCCAGAGAGCTATTGTGACTGCATTTTCCAGCTGGCTAGCATGTTAGCAATTTGCTAGTCAGCTGCAGTGGTTTACCGACTAGCCCTATGAGTAGTTCCTATGGCGCCAAGCTTCTAGAATCACATATTTCATGAAGACGTCAGACAAATTTTGGCTTTTAAGGGTCATAAGCTTAAAAAAAGAAAAAAATGTTGGCATCCAGGGCGTAGTGTCCAACTTGAATTTAACGTTCCTCTTCCCTTCAGACATAAACGAGTGCCAGTCTTCACCCTGTGCCTACGGCGCCACCTGTGTGGACGAGATCAACGGTTTCCGCTGTATCTGTCCACTTGGTAGAACTGGAGCCCGATGCCAAGAGTGTAAATACATCTCTATTCTCTGCCTTGCTTATTATTCAAGTCATACTTATTAAGTCATTCCATGTTGTAGTTTATGTAAGTTTGTACTCATTGTCTTTTTAATGCAGGACTTTAACTACATTGATTCATTCATTAATTTAGTCACTCATTACTGCAGACTTCCTGCTACAGAAGTTCATCATGTCTCTTTCTGTCTGTATGTAGTCATAGGTATTGGGAAGACTTGCCACTATGCTGGGCTGCAGTTTCCCCATAGCAGCCGCTGGGAGGAAGAGTGCAACAGCTGCCGTTGCATCAGTGGCAAAGTGGAATGTACAAAGGTAACATGGCCCTTCTAAAGGCAGTGCCAGCAAATTTCAGACTTACAAACAAACACTCTGAGCAAGGAAAAACAACAGCAACCAGTAACAGTAGTCAGACAGACAGAGGACCTCCAGCTACGGTTACCATAGAGTTCAAACAAATAGACAAATTGGCTGAGTTGTGATAAATAGTCTGAAAGGTTGCTTAGATTCGTTGTTGGTGTGGTAATATATGTTAATTTCCTCTTTTTGTTGTGCTTATTTTATAATATTTCATTACATGTGGGGGTGGGGCGGGTGGGGTTCAAGCATTATTACATAACATTTTCAATTACGTAAACTGACCACTTAACATCATCAATCATTCATATTGGAAAACTGTTAAAATGTGCAATCATGCTGTGACAGTAGTTAGTGAGATCAGAGCTGAAACAATAACTCAATTAATTTATCACTAATCAATTAATAATCGATTCATTGTTTGGTATTATTTGGCTTTAAAATTACTCAAACATTTGATGGTTTTGCTGCTATTCTTTGTCTTAAATAATAGTAAATTAAATATTTTGGCTTTTGCGGCTTTGTCTTGATGTGCTTTTGGACAAAGCAAGCCATTTGAAGACATCACCTTGGGTTTTTGGAAATTGTGATGGACTTTTTTCACCTATTTTTTGACATTTTATAGACAAAGCGATAAATCAATTAACTAGAAAATAGTCTGAAAGATTTATCGGTAATGGAAATGTTATTTGCAGCCCTAAATGAGATGATAGCAACATTTGCTGGCTGTCATAATAGGGCAACATACAGGTTTTGTGGGATTACATGTAGGTGAATATTTTGACCCTGTGACACCAGGTGCTGTGTGGTCGTCGTCCCTGCCGGCTCCTGTCATCAGGCCAGGACCAAAGACAGCAGTCCTGTCCGGCTGGACGAGAGTGTCTGGAGCACAGCTACCTCACATGCTTCTCCCCCCCGTGCCATCAGTGGGGGGTTTGTTCCATGGCTGGACCCTCCTCTCCACAAGCAACCACCAAGTGCCAGCCAAACAGTGGACATTTGGACAACAGCTGTGGCCGCATAACACTCGTTTTCAGCAGAGACAAAGTACCAACAGTGAGTCATCTCTTCACATATAATTTTTCTTGTTATAGTCGAGCAGTACAGAATACATTTTCAAGTAGTAGTTTTTGTATTGTTGCTGATCAGTAATTGTGTGCACATATGCAGGGAACAACAGTGGAGAACATCTGCTATGAGCTGAGGTATCTTCCTGACACCCGAAGCTTGGCAAAAGACCACGCCCTTCTCTTGCTGTGTGATCTCTCTCATTTGAATCAGGATGCTGTAGAGGTGGCTATAGTAAGTGAATGATCCAAACTTTGTTTCTCACAAGTTTGTACGTTGTCATATTCTTGGCTTGTTACAGTGTCCACTTACTGTGTTTATTATTATTATTATTATTATTATTATTAAAACTATCCCATTTCAGCAGAGAAGCACAGTGTTGGAGGTTATTAGTTCTTATACCCAGTTTGGCTTTAGTTGGTTGGGACCCAAATACCCAAACAATTAGTGCTACTCCTGCTGTAACTATTTCTTGGTAATCAAGAAGTGCCTGGCCGCTGTTCGGCAAGCAATAGTAACAGTGGATATCTACCCGTAGAATCACAACTAGTCATTTTTACATTTCTGTACGGATTAAACAAGCAAAGAACAACTTGTTAATTAGTGAGTTTTAGAGATGCTGGTAGGTGGATTTTTGAACTTGGACAGAGCTAGCTGACAGAGCTAGCTATTTCCCCTGCTTCCAGTCTTTATGCTAAGCTAAGCTAATCGCCTCCCAGTTCTAGTACAGACATGAGAGTGGTATCGATATCTCGGCAGGAAAAAGTGAAGCGTAGCATATTTCACAAATAATCAAACTGCTTTAATCAACTTATTTATTTTTCATTTTTTTCTAAACCTTTTAGTGTCTGCCTTCTCCTCCTTTTTTGTTTTGGGTGGCTGTTTGGCTATTTAGACTCTGAAGACATGACCTCAGCATAAACACTTTGCCAGCTAAAGTAGCACAGGTTGAATAAGATGTAAATATTTCAGATGTTGTGACACAACTTAATGCATGTTCCCTGTTCTCTGGTTTGGTTTTCAGTCTTTCCAGCCAGAGGATCTACCAGATCACAGTCTGATCCAGGAGGCAGCCAGCGCCATAGTGGGCAGCTTGTCCAAGCGGCACAACAGCACCATCATGCTGGCAGTAATTGAGGTCAAAGTGGAAACACAGGTCATGCCCCCCTCAGTGGGTGAGTAATAATTAGCAAAGGTGTCCCACAAGAGTTTGTTATGGGCCCCATTCAGTTCCTCATTAGTGATTTCTCACCACTTCTACTGATTTCTCCGTCCTTTTCCTCAATTTCCTCCCTTGTACATCTTGTCAGCAGATTACCTGGTACCTCTACTATGTGTGGTCTTCTGCTTGCTCTGCCTCTTCTGCATCATTGTATGCGTTTGGTGGACGCGCAAACGGAGAAAAGAGCGTGAGAGGAACGCACGATCAGGCGGTGATGACAGCGTGAACAACCAGTGGGAGCCACTTCGGCTCGTTGTGGGACGTCAGCAGCAACAGCAGCTGAAAGAAAGCAACAGGGAGGCTGAGCAGGAGCGCAAAAAGCTCATGGGCCCCTCCTATCGGACGTGTGAGGAGGAGGAGGAGGAGGAGGAGGAGGAGACGGAAGGCGAGCTTGAGCTCGAGGAGGAGTGTGGTGGAGCAGAGGCAGGAAAGCAGCCAGTTAGTAAGTACTCTAAGACTGCAGTGCAGTCCAGTGGGGGAGTGATCTGTACCCTGCACAGCTCCAGTTCACCCCTCAAAGCGCCCCACCGGACCCCAGGCTACAGCCCCAAAGACAACCGCTGGAAAAAAGTCAGTGCCGCCTTGAAAGGTCAAAAAGACCTCAGAGACCATTGTGTATAAGAAATTTAAACAAAGGAAGTGAGAGAAGCTGCAAGGCAGCGACTATTCTTATTTTTGGACTACTTTTGGGAAGAAAAAAAGGCTTTGTGTTTTAATAAGCCGTTCTTTGCTTTGTTTATGTTTTTGTCAGTGTCACCTGAAATGATTTTTGGTTCAGGAGGCTAGAGCACAGTGAACATCATTTTTTGCTTCTGTTCACTTATTTTTCTTTAATTATGTACAGAAGGAGCTGAAATGTACAATTTTTCAGGAGGCAAAAGAAGCTCCCTGCAATTTTTGTTTTATGGAATTGTACCATTAAAATAACGATGAATCATCGAAAAAGACAACCTGTATAAAGATTTTTTTTTTTTGTTTACAGATGATTATGATTTTGTTAAATTGTCAGCGGGCTTCTGTTCAGTGTCTGTGGGGGGACAGATACACATTAAAGGGACAGTCAAGGAAGGATTTTGAGGGAAATGGACTGTTGCAGCCACAGTAAGAGGAAACCCTCTCTTTGCTCTGTCTTTCCGGCTTTGACCACCGATCCACCTGTGGCCATCATGCTCCAGCCTTACCAAAACGCTTGGCCTGGAGGGGAGAGGGGACAGAAACCCCAGTGCCTACTATGTGGCCTTCCATTTTTTTTTCTCCTGTCTCTCAGTTGTCTTGGCTGAAAGCTCTGTTAGAAGATTTTTTGCAGTATTTGAGTTGGTACCAAGTGCCTTTCTAAGAGCCGTGTTGGGGCTCCAAGTCGCGCTGCCCTGTTTGACCTCCTTGTTCTCAAATCTCAAAGGGATATAAGTGTACATTTAGAGTTCAATTTCACAGCAACGCCATTCAAGGTATTTGATCAAAACAGAAATGAATACACTGTACATATGTGTAAATACTAAAGGAGTCGCTGTGTATATTTGAAATAAGTAACTTAAAGACAAGTCACACATTTTTATTATTATTAATGTTATTATTATTATTATGATTAATATTATTATTTTATTTTTACAATGCCATTCCTTTTATTTATGCCAGTCGAAATAGGCACGTTTTTATAACACTTCATATTCAGAGTCCCACAGTTAATCTTTACAATGAGGTACCACCTATGAAGGATTTTCTGGAGGGGTTATAAATGGTTTATCATGAGGACGCATTTCTTTTTTCTTTTTTTTTTGTCGCGAACTGTCACATCAACAGTTGTGGCTTCGTCTTTAGTGCTTTTTTTTAGTTAAGCAAAGTAAATCAGTGATGCTTTTCAACTTCAAGATTATGCCCTTATCATAAAATAACTGTCATCAGGACAACAAAACATTGCTATTCCATTTACAATTTAGATGATACATGACTAGATCTGGTCTCAATCTTCAGTTTCCTTGTTACTGTCTTCTACCAGCATGACAAAATTAACCACATCTCTTGGTCTCAGTCAGCAGTAGTTTGACGTCAGAATTTATGACCTGGATAGTTTTGGGTTGCAGATAAATCCCAATACTTTTGCACAATTTTCTCTATTGAAGGAAACCTTTTATTAGTATCAAGAAGATTTATAAATGATTCATGTGTTCTTAGTATTTCATAATTGCATTGAAAAACAGGAGAAACATTTTTAACATGGTCATATTTAAAGGGGAAGTCAAAACTGTATCAAATAAGGCAGAAAACTGCTGCCACACTGCTCTTTAGAGACAAAAACTTCCAAACAAGTTGCCCTTATGGCCACGCCTCAATCAGTGATGTCACACTAGGTCTTTTGCCTGGTAGCTAATGAAGAACGTCTACTGTGGCATCACAAATAGGGGTGTGGCCAGAATTGCAACTTTCTCCTGATTTTCTGCCCGTAGAAATCAGAGCTTCTACATTATTTGTTCCAGTCGTTTACCCTTTGACTCTAGTCATTTCTATTAGAGGTATCACTGATTTTGGTTTTGATTTGGTTTTAAAATTTAAAAAAAAAAAATCAACAGTAGCTTTTGGCAGACAGTGTTGCAAAGCTGACAACATTATAGCCTTAAAAAGTTCTCAAACCATTTCTAAACCCATCACAAACCCTTTTATTTCAGGTGCCTTAATGTAATGAGTAATGCATTATTTGTGTAATCAATGGTCATCTTTTTATGTTGGTTTGTTTTCACTATTAAGGAAAGTAACTCTTTAAAACATTGTGTGGTGTATAGTGGCGTGTTTTATTCGCCTGAGTAAAGTGCTCTCCTTGTCTCACTTTGCTATCATGGAGATTTCTGAAATAAAACACTTGATGGAGGATAATAAAAAAACAGTCCACCATGGCTCTTTTGAGTGGATGTCAGTAGGTCAAATGTGGACATCATGCATTCGCTTCATGTTTGGTTTAAAGGCTTTAATGAAGGGAACAATATTTGCAGATGTTTTTGCTACCATGCAGATGTGTTTTTTTTTTTTTTTTAAGTTACCAACTCAGTTCAAAATGACCCCTTTTCTTATCATTTCATTGTCTCAAATCGCCATCGTATTTTCTGTAAATGGGACGCAGCAAAATAAAGAATTAAAGATGCATCACTGCTGGTGTTAAAAGCTGAATATGCATATTGTATACATTTTATTCTACAAGGGACAATAGTTAATTTTATACAAAGTGATAAGGTTTCCATTCTTTTAGTGGATGTTTCATTGTTCTAAATAATCATCCCACTTATTTATTAAAGCAGTTTTGACACATCTTGATCACGCTTGTAATATTTGGTTTCGCACTCCTAAATGTTACTGTCCAATAAGCACCCAGCACCTGGACGCTGGTGTGGTGGACATCTATGTACCTAAAAATTTTGACATTTTGAGAGGAAATCTGAATTCACAAAACACTTTGAACTAAAGGGCCACCTACTTGTGATGGACCTTTTGACCATATCACATGGCCTCATGGTACTGTAGATGTTCAAACTCTGTTTCAAACTTTTTAGGAGCTTTCATCCATGTTTTAAAAGTCGAGCGTGACAATTCATTCTTGACCTTGGAAACAGCAGCTGACTAAACAAAACTTACCACAAGGTCTGCTTGCCTAATAAGTATATTCAATAAGGATCAGATGCTTATTATGAACTAGTTAATCCATTATGTTAACTTAAAACTGTCCTTTTAGAAATAGAAAATCACATTTTAGTTTTAGCAACTTTGTCTGCCAACTTTGATGCTAACAAAATTAGTGACTAGCATTTAGCAAGCTAAAGAGCCAAATAGTTTCCTCAGGAGTTGGAGAAGTAGGCAACTGTTTGCAAACAGGTTTCCCACAACAATAAAAAAAAGTCAATTAATACTCCTTTCACTGCTGCTTAGATCAAATTTTATATTTTACCTACATTTAGTTAACAAGCATATGCCTATTTAATGTCTCAATCAACTATTTCACTTAATTCCCACTCTTTATTGCCATTACTGTTTAAATGGTAAAATTATAATAATTGTTTTGAGTGTTGGCTCTAAGACTTGACTGATGAAAGACAAATCTTGCAATGAGTGTACACATGTAGGTCATATCCCCCATCCACTTTTGTATCACATAGCCATGTGGTCTAGCAAAAAAAATAAATAAAAAACTGCAGCAGGGTTTTTCCAATCAAATTGACTTAGAAAAAAAAAAGGATTTGTGAGGGGGGTAAAATCTGATTTGGGTTCCCAATCGCACAAAAAAGCACATTTTCTCACTTGATAGGAGTATTTCTTCAGCAAAAAGTAGTTCCATTGACAGCAGGTCACAGTGAGGTTTTTGGATTATTCAGACCAAATGTGATACTACCATTGAGCTTTTCAAATGTATTTTTTCAATGGTTTTAACACTAATGCTAAAAATTAAATTATATACCTCCATAGTACTGGTGTGGTGGCAGAAATCTCGTGTAAATAGAACCAAAGCTATCTGCATGGCTGGATACCATAGCACTAAGTTGACAAAGGTGAGCTGCCAAGTAAATTTAGCTCTACTCAACAAATTTGCCATTAAGCAAATCAAATAATCTCAAGATTAATTCTCAACCTCTACAGAAACTGTTGCAATTTGTACAAAAATAACAATCTTCTAAAACTGTAAACTGCAGTCCTTGCCCTTGCCCTCATCTGTGTGGGCTGAGGACTGCTTGGATCAATCGATCCGATAACCTCACCAGCCTCCCCGCCATCACTCTCGCCCCCACTGCACCAATAGAACCTCATCTCCTGTTCTGGGACGATCCAGTCTCCGCCAATGGGAGGCTGGCGTGATCATCCTGGCCACATAAAGATGTGAATGTTTCATGAGTAATGTTATGATTCCGGGTGGAGTGGTGGTGGAGTGGGACACTTTTCCTCCTCACTCCCATGGGTGCCCCTGGCTGGCGCTAATAGGACCTTCCTTTGTCGGAAAGGCTGGATCGACTTACACAGCTTTATGGAAGTGGTGGAGTCATAGAGAGAGAGGGGAAGGGAGCTGATAATGTTTACGGACGTATATATGGAAGACTGTAAATTCACTTAAGAAGGGTTTGGCCCTGTCGTCCAAGCATCATTTGATCCTAAAAAGGGATATACGGAGGATATTAACTTCATGGATGTCAGAATATAGTATTTTTGTTTCTGCAGAAATGCTTCATGTGTGATTTTCTTTGTGGTGCTTAAATCTGTATTTGTATAATATCATGTAGGTGATAACTCGCACATAGAGGATGGAGGCCCAGTCCCTGACTATGAGCAGTGATAATAGAATGTCCAGCATTTCTCAACATGTGACTTAATTGGTCAGATGATCACACCACCAAACAAAGGTACTGAGGGGGAAAAAAGATCAAAATTGATGCAGCAGAGCCCAACATATCGTATTTTTTCCACACATTTGTCTTCCTTGTTAAAACCTGCCACCTACATTAACCACAATGCAACTCGACCACAGACAGTTTGGTTTGAGATTCAGATTTTTTTTTTTTTTTTTTTTTTTTCTCATTTTCTAACAGTCTTCAACTCCAAATCACTTGAGGCAGTTTATCACACTTCATGTAGCTCTCTGGAGCCACTAAAGGCTTTATACAACTTTTTTTAACATATGCAGCAGTACTCCTCAAGACCTGTAAATAGACTTTTATGTGTTATATCAAGTGGAGTTGCCCTTTAATGCTACAGCAAACAACGATTTTTTTAGACAACGGTGTGCTTTCAGCTTTGTGAAGGCCATTTACTGTGTCAGTGCCCCCCTTGACAAAGTGAGGTCCATAAAGAAAATTGTTTTCCCTGTTTGGTGGAGATGAACTTGACTTGCCTACACAGAGCCCTGACCTCAACCACATGTAATACCTCTGGGATGAACTGAAACACCGAGTGCAAGCCAGGACTCATACCCTTATGGCCTCATTAATGCTCTTGTGGCTGAATGGGAACAAATCCCTGAAGCCAGGTTCCAAAATCTGGTGGAAAGCCTTAAACCAGAAGAGTGGAGGCTGTTATAGTAGCAGATTAATTAATTAATTCAACAATGACATGGGTGTAACGTTCAGGTGTCCACATACTTTTGGCCATGTATTGCATTGTTCTATCAGAGCCCTGGATCAAGTGGTGCAAGTATTTTTCTGATAATTTCAAGTTCCTGTTAATATAACCTGCTAAAAGGATACGTAAGTGTGGTTTCCAACGTGAGGACAATTACTGTATGTATAAGGCCGTTTGCTGAATTGTGATGCCTTGTTTCTGATTTTTCACAAAATGAACGACAGAAAAGCTGAGAACTTGCATCTCTATTCATCAACAATAACAGTGACCGCATGATATTTAATGTGGATATTTTAGCTATATTGAGCTTGGATGTTCCCCTTGCATTCACATGGGTGTCCTCTGGTTGCCCGGTTTCCTTGCACAGTCCAAATGCATTAAATTGGCCAAATTGGAAACTAAATTGCAAGTCAAGTCAGTTTAATTTATATTGCCCAAAATCACACATTTGCCTCAGTGGTCTTTGCAATCCATACAGCATATGCCAGTTGTTTTAATTCCTCTTTTATGTCTAATCATTAAGCATAAAATAATTTATTTATTGCCATTGCGTAGTACAAAGATGTGTGAAGTGATGCCAAGTTGCCTTTGTGCCTGTCAGCATCAGCACCCCCGACCGCACCCCCCACTGATCCCAGACTGCATCAGTAAACTGACACCAGATTCCAAAAGTGGCTCCTTACAACAGCCAAGGACATCTCAGTGCACTGCATTTGTAAACACGTAGTACTACTACACTGAGCTCAAAATGGCCGAAAGCATTCATAAGCAGAGGAAACAGCCAAAATGTAGAGGACATGACTGCTTTATTTATTTTACTGTATTAAAGCAGAGAAGGCTGCAGTCTCTTTTACACACACATGCACCTTCTGTACACACAGGCAGACTGCAGTAGACTGACTGACTGACTGACTGACTGACTGTGAGATGGTATGTTGTGTGTGCTCCTGCTCCCTTTCGCCGCTCTGTACATCTGTTGATGTGGGTCTTTGGGACCATCTGACAGTGGAAGCAGCTGGGTGAAAGGATTTTAGGCTAAGCCCTCCGTCCCTTTAAACACACACACACAAACCAAACATGGCCCTGATGGGACATCAAGCTGGCATGTGCTGGTGGACAGTGGGCTGCAGCTGGCACTGTGGGGCTGACTGAGGCAGAGAAACAAGCCACAGTGTTTCTGTGTGTGTGTTGGGGGGAGTGGTGTGTTGGCTGGCACTGCAGGTATTGCTTGTCATTGTAGCCCTCACACGTACCCTCTGCACCAGGAGGTGGCGGGTCATCAACTTGGCAGAGGGGAGGAGATGGATGGCACAGGGGGAGTGCAACTGAGAGTCTTACAGTGCCATAGCAGCTTTTCTAGGACAACTGTTCAGTGTGTGTGTGCGTGCATGTGTCTTAATAAACAAATGTGCTGAGAGGAACCTTAAATGTTTTGTGTGGATAAACTTTGATACAGAAAAGTATGAATGCATTTTGTTTATAGCTGCAGGGAACATGTGGAAAAGGTACAGAGACATCCTGTTTAATGAAATAAATGTGAAAATAATGCTAATAAATAAACTAATGATTATTTCCATTATTGATTAATCTGCAAAGTTGTTTCCTCAATTAACCGATCAATCATTTGGTGTATAAAATGTCAACAAATAGTGAGAAATCACAATCACAATTTCCCAGAGCCCATGATGGTGTCTTTAAATGTCTTGTTTTGTCCAACAGTCCAAAAAAAATTGATTTTACTATCATAGAAAACTAAGAAAAACAGAAAGTATTTACATTTAAGTATCTGGAACCGCTTAAAAAATTATGTAAATGATTAATCGATTATGAAAATGGTTGGCAATTAATTTTAGGTCAGTCGGCTAATCAGTTAATTGACTAATAATTTTAGCTCTAAGTGACAATGTGCAGAAGGCTGCATATGCATAGGGTTGGCTTAGTACCTGTCTTTTGGGGTGTTGGGTTCCCTAATGATATCAATGTTAAAATACCATATTTAATGAATGTAGTTAATTCTACTTTTGCTTGTATGAGACCTCTGTGCCGTCCAGTAGCTCAATATCTTTCTTAAAGTTTTACCATAAACACTAACAATCCCAATGGTGTTTAGTAGAGGAACACATCTTGGTTTTAGAGTAATTCTACCAAAGAATCACAATTAATCTGACAAAGAAATAAATGCGATCTTAATGGACTGGCCTTTTTTTGTCTCTTACTGAAACACAGGCAGATCACAGCCATGGAAGTCATTCAAAACACACATGATGGATTTTGCAGGGCAGAAGGAAAAGTCAGAGGTCAGAGGAGGGTAAACAAACTGTGAATTTGTATCTACTTCCCTACCTCAGCTAGAAGCCCATGTCCACACATACACGCTTGTGCACACAAGCACACATATTCACGATGCCAGCGCATGTGTACTTATTGGTCATTTGGATATCTCTGGTGAGATGCACTCTGGCCTTTAGCAGCTGGTGGGGGAAACCAAAGCATGAGCTCATATATCCTGAATATATATAATACACACACATATAGCCTGTGTTTACATGAACAGACAGATGGGAAGATGTGCTCGATACTGGTTTTTTTAGATGTCTTCATGTAGTTTTCCTTCTTGTGTTTGCCTCCACATATTCCATGCATGTCTGTTTGTACACGCTCAAGTGACAGTGTGCAGTGCAACCCAACACCCCGTGCAGTGATATGCAAGGTCAATTTGCACCTCTCCCAGCCTGAGTGACATCGGGGAGTGTAAAATACCCTCAGGAGCTACTCTGAAGCAAGATACAGTATGTATGGAACAACTAAATTAAAAGCTACTGAATATGTGCATATGTATGTGTGTATATGTGTTTGGCAACACTTAAGCATATATAGAGTATAGTATCCATGAGAGAGTATAGCATTATCCAAGGTATGAATAATATTCTGAGTAAAGACAATAAATTATGCTCTTGAGTGCCCTCTTTTTGTCAAATTTAATGTATATGTATTTATCACATAGAACATAAAACATAGGCATTTGAAAACATACAACACAGACTTACAATGAATCAGATAAAATCTGAAAATAATCACAAAGCACATAAAATCAAAAGGATGAAATAAGACAGCAATAAATATATCATAACAAGTAAAATAAAAACAGTAAACTAAATTTCTTAAAAAAATAGATACATAAAATGGATGAATAAAGTCCTAAAACAGCTTACACTGGTGAACACAATACATCTTACATTTCAGGTAATTCCAATAACTTACTTAAGTAGGATTTTGAATGCAGGACTTTTACTTTTAATGGAGTATTTTTACTTTGTGGTACTATAATTTAAGTAAAGGATCTTAATACTTCTTCCACCACTGACCAGCGCCCAGTGATGGAAGAAGTATTGAGATCCTTTACTTAAGTAAAAGTAGCAATACCACAGTGCAGAAATATTCAAAATACAAAAGTATTAGTATCAAAATTTACTTAAAGTACCCAAAGTACACATTATGCAGTAAAATGGTCCATGTCATCGTTTTACTACTATATATGATGTTTATGGACTAATATTACTGCTGCATTAATGTGTATGTTGTATTTAACTGTTGTAGATGTTTAAGGTGAGCTGATTTTAACCACTTTATATACTGTTGATTAGTTTATTCTACAGCAATGCATCATTTTCATAGATCATCATATGTTTATAGTCATGTCCAGTGAGAATTACGTATCTCTAAAAAGTCAGCTTTTCATGAGAAAAACAGCCCTATTTTCAGCTTTGTGACGATGCATTTTCCAGCTAATCCAAGTTTTAAAAAAAATTTAAAGTTTATTTCGCTGAAGTAGTAGGTTAATTTTCTCAACACATAAAGGAACTTAATCCTTCACTTTACTATTATTTAAATTAAAATTAAAAATCACCAAATCTGGAGATAAATGTTTTCACTGGGTAAGAAGGGTATGGAAAATTGTAATCTGTTAACTAATAACTAAAGCTGTCAGACAAATGTAGTGGAGTAAAAAGTACAATATTTGCCTCTGACATGTAGAAGAGTAAAAGTATAAAGTTGCATAAAATAGAAATACAAAGTACAAGTACCTCAAATTTGTACAGTACTAGAGTAAATGTCCTAGCTAGTTACATTCCACCACTGGTACAGGTACTCTCACACGTGACACACTACGCCTCTGGCTGTAACATATATCCAACGCACCTTTTAAATATGGCGGTCTATTTAAGCTGTCAGGGCCCTGCACACCCTTTGGGTGTACTGTGCATGGCTGCTGTAAACACTTCTGCTAATGTTTTATAACGTTAGCATTTTAAAGTCAAGTTAGCCTGCCAACAGTCTGATTATGTTTCCTACGGGTGGCTTTGTGTAGGAAATAATCATGCTAATGCCACACTTAAACACTAGCTAGCTTACTTTAGTCCTGTTTCCTGTTCTGCTGTCATGTCTTCCCAAAGGATTTACTTTCTGCTGAGATGCAGAGCATCACAGCTTCACTCCACCAAATGTAAGTACATGCTGCTTTTGCTAACATGCATATTGTAAGTCAATGTTTTGGCTCTGTTTAGTCGTGTTAATGGGCTTGGTAAAATCAGTAAGCTAATTTATGTAAGCTAACAATGCTGCTGACTGTTTACTTGTTCTCTGGTAGCTCTGATTGTGTCTTGGTGTCTCCTTGCTGCTTATTATAGCAGTTTTGTTGCTTGTGGGCTGAGGTTATTTTTGTTTTGGTTGTGGTTTGGCAGGTGCATTATGATACGTTCATGCTGTTGATTAACATAGTGTTGCAGAATATGATAACTGAGCAGCGCAAGAAGTGTTAAATTTGCTGTGCACAGTGGCTGAAGTACTCAGATATTTTACTTAAGTAAAAGTAGCACTACCACAGTGTAGAAATACTGTTTCAAGTAAAATCACATAAGTATTAGCATCAAAATATACTCACAAAGTGCGAAAAGTAAAAGTATTCATTGTGGTAAATGGCCTATTCCAGAATAAATATATATTATATTATTGGATTATAACTATGGATTCATCAATGTGCAATGTTGCAGCTGGAAAAGGTGGTTGCTAATTGAAACTACTTTGTATACCGCTGGGTAGCTTAATCTATAATATTATATATCATAATTTGTATGTTGATTTTATTTTGTATTTATTATTTGAATCTGCAAAGTAACCAGTAACTAAAGCTGTATATTAACTGTATTGGAGTGAAAAATACAATATTTGCATTAATATAAGTATTAAGTAGCATAATATGGAATTACTCAAGTAAAGTACAAGTACCTCAAAATTGTACTTAAATACAGTACTTGAGTAAAAGTACTTAGCTACTTTCCACCACTAGTTGATGCTCTTGTTTTTGGGGAAGGGTTCCTATTGGCACACTGTAAACCAGGTTTCTAATACTGTAAGTTGGCTTTGGGGATTTAAGTGCATCAAAATTAACACACATTGCTCAACTCTTGTCAAATCCATTTTATTTATATAGCCCAATATCACAAATGAAAAATTTGCCTCAAGGGGCTTTACAGTCTATACAGCATATGACACCCTCTGTCCTTAGACCCTCGATTCGGATAAGGACACCCCCCCTCATCTATTTATCACAGGCCACATGTTTTATTACATGCACAGAGTATTCTAGATGTACACTTTTATCTTTGTTATGGACGTAAGTATTATTTATTGGATAAATTGGTATATATTTAAGTCTTTATTTCCTCACATGTCATCAAAAACATGCGTGTATATAAGATACACAAGTTATCACAATACTCTGAAAATTACCATGGAAAAAACCACTGAAATTAGGTAATCAGGTTTAGGGTGTTGGGAACTTGTTGCATCTTGTTTTGCGTTTGACTTGTATGTAGATGGACAGTTGACAGCAGCACAGAGTGTAACTGGTTGCAATTAGATTTAGACACACGCTGACATGGAAGCCAGATGTTTAATGATCCACAGTCAGTACATTTTTTGTGGCTGCTGTGGTATTTGACACTCCTCGGTTTTATCTTTTGTCATCTTTCCCTTTATTGTCAAAGAGAACGATGTGTCGCGGCTTGGTATCTCTGGCTCTACTGGAGGTGCTAGTCCTGGCTGATGACACACTCGGGCTAGGAGACCGCAAGACAGCAAACACTGACCAAATCAAATTTGATGTGCAATCTCACTTACAGCTAATTAGCTTCCCACATTTATTGCACTTTGCCTTGTCATTTTCTTTAATAAAGTGAAGCCACACTTTTGAGCATTTACCGTGGTCCATCTTTCATTACTGTTGTGATGTTAGCCATGCACGCTCCTATCAAACAAATTGACACGCTGTTGCAATATCATTGACCTGCAGTGCCGGAGAGAGCCCCTGCAGACCCACCGTTTTAGACATACGCATGTGCGAGTTCCAGCATGACATAGACAGGTCCTTTCCGATATTTAGCCTTTGTTTGCAATAATATATGGCTTTGGATTCGGTTCTAATTCCCAACCCTACCCAAAGCCCAAGTTGACTGTTTCATATTGCTTTTGTGGTTTCAAAATCTCACCACAAGTCTACAATATTTAGAAGCTGTTCTGGAGCTTTCAAGTCATACAGCATGATCTTCATCAACAGATGGAATTTGCCCAATTGTCGAGAAATTGTAGATTTTTTTTTTCCCTGAACACTTTAAGGACCTCTTATCCATGTTGGCTTAAAAGCTGAGGTTCATCTGCCACTAAAGACCATGTGATCTTCGAAAGCTCCAGAACCGCTACTAAATGGACTTTGTGGTGAGGGTGTTTTCTCAACTGCTGTTTCCAAGGTCAAGAATGAAGTTTGAACCTCAACTTCGAAACAAACATGGAAGAGAAGTCCTTAAATTGCTCAGGAAAAATTCATTTTGAACATCTAAAATTTCATAACAACTCAGCAAACTGCCTCTGCGTAAGAAGAACAAGTGGACCTTGAGTGGAGATGGTTTTGCCTACAGACATTAGCAGCAATGGTAACAATGTTAGTGTGGGTTAGGTTTTGGTAATGGAAAAGCACAAGTACTTTTTTAAACAGTCTAGTGTGCATTTAAGTCATTTACCGGATAATTTAATACTGGCATGCCCACTGTGTGACTCAGCCTTGACTCACTTGGTCCACAATGAGTAAGGAAATAATGAATGAGTGATTTTATAATATCACACATTCCTAAGTTGGTTTGGGCATGTCACAGAAATATGTTGCCTTGAGCCATGTCAAGTATAGGGTGTGATTGAGCACAATAAACATACTGAAACTCTTTACTGTAGCTCTGATCCACATCTCAAACATTTACAGTTACTCAGCTTTTGAGAAAATGAAATGTTTTGTACCTTTCTTCACACTTCCTGCATTCCTTTCACACAGCCTTACCATGTATTCTTTTATTGTTCAGTTAACCAGCACAGGGTCATGAGTGAAAGTATGGTTTAAACTAATGATTGTTTTCATTATCATTCACTTCCTTGATTAACTGATTGATCATTTAGTGTATAAAATGTCAGATAAAAGTGTAAAACACTACAGAACCCAAAGTGAATTCATCTTGTTTTGTCCATCCAACAATCCAAAACCCGATTTTACACAACAAAGGGTTTTTACAGGTCTTGGAGAGTACTACTGCATTTGTGAAAAAAGTTGTATGAATTCTGATAAATTGCACTTGAGTCAGTGTCGTTTGGTGCTGAAGGCTACAAGTTTGAAAATGAAAAAATCTGGAGGTGTAGAGTTACAAAGAAGTGCGCTTACCAGACCTCTGTAGCCCGCTCCTCATCTCTGCTTGAGGCTGGAGGTTCCAGGCTACAATTAGTTGCTACTAGCATAGCACACCTGAATGTCTGACAAAAGTGTCGGGAGTTGAGTTGCTTTGTGGGTAATGTAGGTGCCAGGTTTTGACAAGGAAAAATAAATATAAAGGCTATATCTCTGGCTCTACTGCATCGATTTTGCTACTTTTTTAAACTGTTCATTGTGAGTCTGACAATGTTTGTAGGAGTACAATGCTAAATCAGTGGAGTACTTTTAAAAAATTTAAATAATCTAGAGCTGCAACGATTAGTCGATCAACAGAAAATAATTACTATTTTGATAATCGAATGATTGCTTCAGTAATTTATTTATTTTTTGAGCAAAAATGCAAAACATTGGCTGGTTGCAGCTTCTCAAATGTGAGAATTTGAAGCTTTTTCTGTGTCATACATGATAGTAAACTGAACATCTTTAGGTTTTGTACTGTTGGTCGGACTTGGATAGGATTTGAATACATCACCTTGGACTCTAAGAAATTATAACATGCACTTTTCACTATTTTCAGTTATTTTATAGACAAAACAACTGATAATGGAAATAAGCCCTAAATTCATCACATTGGAGAAGCTGAAACTAGGGAATATTTGGCATTTTTGCTGATTTCAGCAATTAATTAATTATCAAAATAGTTGACAATTAATTGTCTGTCAATCAACTAACCAATTAATACACTAATCAGTTCAGCTCTAAATGAAATTATTGTCTGTGATCATCACATTCTATTTTTGATTGCATGAATAAGGATTGAATATTATATGATATCAGTCACAGTTGTGGAAATGCACTTTATGTTCAGGATAGAAAACAAACTTTGGTTTGGCAAAAGGCAGTACAGTTACCAGCTGTGGAAGACAGATTAATGTTTAAATGTTTCTTCTTTCTGTGTTGGTGGAAAGTGATGAAAGTGACACTCTCCAGAAAAGAAAAAATCAATTCATCAGAAACCCATTCAATACTTTAATCAATTCTCTCAACTTGACACTTGACCGACGGGACCTTAGACAGCTGATCAGAGGTCAACTCCATCTGTACTCAATCAATTAAATTACAATGCCTGAATGAAAGGATGATTAAAAGTTACAGGAGGAATCCCATGTAAAGATAATTAATTGAATTCTTTAAGGACAATGATCCCTTTCATCCATTAAAACTCTGCAGGATCAAGGACCTAAGTTACCATTTTTTGTAACTATTGTCATTCATTCATGTAAGGACCCACCAGATAAGCATGGATGCTCAATGATTAGACTTTTGTTCAAATTGATTAGTCTAGAGTTGGAGTATTTGTGTTAGTAAGAATCAGATTGTGGAGAAAATCACTAAATCGAGGTTGTGTGAGGTCATGCTAGGACTCAGCGTTGGCATTGAGCGATGAGGGCACAGCTGGGAATAGCGAGTGAATGGATGTATCGCTTGGCAAGGTGCCCAATGTGACAGCTGACTTAATAAGGAAGGCCTTTTATCCTGAAGACGAACATGTGCCTGATGCTGCAGCAGCCTTTCTAACAGACAGACAGTTTCTCTGCTGCTGGGACAGGGGGGAGGGGAAATGTGACCTGCTGTGGACCCACCTTCCCTTAATGACCATTAAAGCTGATTGTGCCATTCTATAGTTCATTATGTCAATTTTACTTGATAAATATTGTGCTCAGGGAGGTAGTGGAAGTAAAATTCACCTAACTAACGTTTCTATTTGTAGAATTCATCCACTTCTGTTTGCTAATTAAGCTTTCTGTCATACCCTTGTTAATAATAGATAGTTCTCTATGGGTTTGTAACTGCAAGCGACACCTTTCATGTTACTCATTGTTATTTGACCTGTTGTCAATATAAAAATATTGATTAGTGCAGCTTTGTCAACTTTTTTACTAGCCAATTAATAGGCTAGTCTATAAAATGTCAGAAAATAGAGAAAAATAACAATCACAATTTCCTCCTGAGCCAAAGATTATTCCTTCAAAAATCTTGTTTTTTGTCAGATGACCAGTCCAAAACCCCAAAATACTCAATTTATGGTGCTATTAAACATAAAAAAACTAGAAACTGGAACCAGTTTTTTTGTGTGTGTTTTTTGCTTGTTAAATGACTTAAATTGAAAATCAAAAATGTTGATTTAATTTTCTGTCATTTGACAATTTTTGTGATGTATTAATCAATTAATCATTTTATCTAGAAATGTGAGCTAGGTGGAAGCAAGAAAAACACAGCTGCTAAATAAAACTTGCCCAAAGTTGGGCAAGATTTAAGTGTTTTTTCTCCTTCTTCATCATAGGCCTAACGCTCACCCTTAACCTAATTTAATTCACATCCTTATTATAACCCAAGTCCTAACCCTAAACAAGCTAATGGTACAGGTGAGGACTTACTCAGGACTATTTTCCTCATCTTTCTATTATTATGAGGACTACAAACACAACATCAACCAGAGTCAAGTGAGTTATACACTCACCCACTGCTCCCCCCCCTTCCTCCCCTGTCTGTCTAACTGAGTTCCTGTTCCCATCTACCCAGACAGCCCAGCCACTGGAGATACTGAGAGAAGAAAAACATACTTTGTTTTTTACGACATTAAAGTCAGGCAGCCTTGTCACAGTGTGGCTGTGTATGCTACCTTGTTTGATAGGGAAATTGGATCTAGACTTGAGAGGGGAATGTAATGCGGTTAAAAGCATCATGAAAAGCCAGCTGTAACAGGATTTCATCCTCTGTGGAGCTCTAACTGACTGCTGCCGTGAGGCAAGTCATCAGGGAAAATCCGCATGTGTGCGTGTATGTTTTTCTGCCTCTGCCGATACTGTGTATATAGAAGGTTGTACATTTTCCTGAGCCTGAGTTGGTGAATCTGTTGTGCAGTAATGCCAATTTGTACCTGGAAGAGGGTCATACATGTCAGAACAAATGTTTAGTCGTGCCATACTGCAGAATAGGGTTGGGTGATATGACGTATACCGTGCAGCGGTAGAAATGTGTCCACCGTAGAGATTTGGCAATACCGTTTCCACTGAGGGAGCTATCATAAAAATTCCTGCAAGATTCTGATATGGGCTGGTTAATTCCTGTTGGACTGCTGTAGGCTATGTTATAGCTAGAATAAGATGGTAGTTAATAGATAATTAGATCTGTTAGCTTGATAGATACTTACATACATACATACATACATACATACATACATACATACATACATACATACATACATACATACATACATACATACATACATACAATACCATATGATTGATACTTTTGTTATAATCTATACAGTCGGTGGATGTATGCAGTCAATGGATAGACACAATAGATAAGATAAATGCTGTCAATACTGTAGATATGTAGGTAGATAGTAAATATGATACAATGCAATATGGTAGATATGATACAATAGATAGAAAGGTAGGTAGATTCCAATACCTTATCTCAGGGTATCTTTTCTTTGTCATATATGATATTAAACTAAATATCTTTGGGATTTAGAACAAAACAAGCAAGTTGAAGACATCAACTTGGGCTCTGGGAAATTGTGATAGGCTTATTCTACTATTATCTGACTTTTAGCGACAAAAGGACTAACTGATTACTTGAGAAAATACTGCAGATTAATCAATAATGAAAATAATCGTTAGTTGCAGCTCTAGATACAATATGATATGGTACTGTACTGTAGATCAAGGGTCGATAGGTGGATGTGATACGACAGAAGGATGCATACTCTAGATGGACACATGAAATAAATAGAAAATGCACCTCCGGTCTTCAGTGCAGTAATTTTTCTTTCCACCCAACGCCCTTTGTTTTTAAGCTAGAAGCTATTACTGAAGCATGTTTTGCTGCATACAAGGAGATGTTTTTGTGTACCAAGGTGACTGTACACATGTGTGTTCGGTGGAGAACAATTTTAATAGCTTCTTGCCAAGGTCAGTGCCTTCGCTATGCTATGTGTGGAATGAGTGAAGGCCTTCGCTTGCAGTGCCTTCAGCCGACTCCAGAGAGTCGCGCTCATTGTGTGGCAGCCAAGGGGGAACAAAGACATTTCCACTGGAGGAACTTTGGGTTCCTGTCGATAAGGAGGGCAGCGTTGTGAGCCTGGGCTGTGTTTATATGCTTGTGTACAGTGGGGATCTACGGAGCAGCAGAGGCTTGCACTTTTCAGACAACAAGTGGAGGCTGTATAAATAGTCACCCTTGGAGAAACATCAAAGGGAGGGAGAAAATTCCACCCCAATGATCAAGATTCCCAGCCTGAATGAAGTGTGTATCTTTACTGGGGTTTAGGGTTTAGACCGAGGCATATTTTCAAACAAAACCTAATCTCAAACCTGACTTTCAAACCATTTAAAACCAGCCAGTATTGAGAAATGTCAATGTGATATCGGTGATGGACCAAATGTTGGTCAGTTGTTTTTTTTTAAGGCAAGGTTTAAGTTTTTTTCCCCCTTTACCCCCTCCATTAAATGCCTAACATTTACTTCTACCCCTAATTTATTCGTAATTCACACCCTTATTATTAATGGTGGAAAGTAACAAAGCACATTTATTCAAGTTCTGTACTTATGTACAGTTTTTAGATACTTGTACTTTACTTGAGTAATTATTTTTTTATCCTTTTACTCTCCTACTACATTTCAGTGGGAAATGTACTTTTCACTCCACTACATTTGACAGCTATAGTTACTAATTACGTTACAGATTAAACGTTTTTGTACATAACATCATTTAGTAAAAGATGATGCATTATTGAAAAAGCCCATAAAGTAGAAAATTAGCTCCAGCGCAACCAGCTGATACATTCAAATGTTACTTAAATATGAATGCATCAATAATAATATATAATATAATCTAATGATGTAAACCTCTAAAACGGGCCATTCTGCATGATTACTTTTGTTGCTAATACTTCTGTACTTGTACTCAAGTACGTTTTTGAATGTAAGGCTTTTACTTGTAATTGAGTATTGTTACTTTTACTTATAGGCGTGGTATGCAATTTTAATCCAATACACGTCTTTTTGTCAGATTCAGCGAATGTCTCCTCACAGTCCGCTAGCTGTCCGTTCAGTGCGCGCTCTGAAACAAAATCTCGTACACAGCCCCGGCTCTGTAAATGGGAAATAAACAAAGTGGCTCAGACCGGGCCACACAACACTATTCCAGCCATGATTTGTGTGTCAGGTAACGTTATATGACTTGCCCACGGACATTTAGCTTACTTTCTAGTTTGCCAAGATATGCTGTTGTTGTGATGTTAGCTATAGTAGCAGGAGAGTTGTGAGTATTGTTTTTTGCTGGCTCTGGGAAACAGTCTCGTTCTCTCTGGCTGTTCGCTTCGCAGCAGCAACTGTAGTGACAGTTTGCTAACCCACGACGTAGATATCGTTAGTTACATCACTTGCGGTGTCGTTGTTCACTTTATATCATATCATGGTATTTGTCATGATATTGGATTTCTCCAGAATCGCATACCCCACCGTTTAAGAAAAGACTCTAAGGACTTCATTTTTCTTCAATGTTCTGATGAAGGCCACTGGGCTGAAACGTTAGCATGTTTATTGACATGGCTAGAATAAATTGGTGAAACTGAGATTAGTCAATTTTGTCCTGAAAATTGCTGCCTTTTTGGGTATTCATCGTTGGAAATATGCAACTTTGGTTTAGCACCTCAAACAAAATACTGGGAAGGCGCATCCTTTCAAAGATCTAACTCTAAGGATTTCTTCCAATACTGCTTATTATAACCCTTAACTCAAGTCCTAATCCATCAGCTTGAAATGAGAGAACCACTATCACCACAGCAAAACAACTTCTGGACAATGTGACCACTAACCCTGTCATCCATGTACTGTAATTGGTATTGAGTTAATACTCCTTGACAAATCCTCAGGGAAGTGATTCGATTCGTTAATCAGAGATCCATTCTAGTAAGTGCATCCCATTTGTTTTCCCTAGAAATCATGCATTCAGCTGATGAGGGACAGAAATTTGAGGTTGATCCAAATAAATTTACTCATACTTTCTTAACAAAAATGCTTCTATACAATGGGGATAAGATCTGGGTTTAAACTTCAGGCCATATGGACTCTGTTGCCCTCCACAGGCAGCTTTTTGTACGGTTTCAAAACCACAGCCCTTCTTTCCTTCTGTTCATTTCAGTCACAATAATGGCTACTTACTGTATGTTACATTTGTCTCTCCTAACTGTGTGTCTCTCCTAACAGTCTATCAGATGATTATTCCATGCAGAGGACATTTTTAGATTTTTAAATAGCTAAGCTGATTGACGGTGACATTTGGACAACTTCTGGGTCTGTCCACAAACGCACAGATGTCTCAGATAAGTTTAATGCATTTGAGCTGCATCAGTCATATAACAGATACTCTTCTGGTTATTCTCCAGTTTTATCAGTGTTTTAGCTAGTTGTAGCAATCAATTTAATGAATATAATCTGTGTCAAAAATCAGATGGTTCCTACTATCACAGACTGTAACCTTTTTATGTTCGCTGCACAGCCCTTGCCTCTGATTTCATGTGTCATATATTTTTATGCCCCAAATTGTCTTTGTCTAGCTTTAAAATGCACCCAGTGAAGACGCATATTCTTTCAGTACCAGGGAGAAATTGGCTCTTTAAGCTTAATGTTCTGTAGGCCTATTGAGCTGTTTTAAAGAACTATATAGACTGCACAAAATGTTTGAAGTATTAGGTCGTTCTAAGCAATCACTGATGTGTTTTTTGGAATTACACTTCAGAGATTTGGTTCATCAGGTTCAGACAGTGAAGACACAGATGTTGATGCACAAAAAACCTGAAATGTTTTGTAAGGCTTTATGTCAAAGGAAAAACATTATTAGACTTCTAATCCTATAAAATCAAACAGTAAGATCAGTGACTGACAGAGAGCAGAGACCAGGAAGTGCTCACTGGAGGACAACAAGCCTGACAGAGTGTAATTATGTATTTCTTTCAGACTGAATTTATACTGAACTTCATCTTTATAATGCCTTTTTTCTTGGATTGTTTGTTGATTTTAAGTTTGGTGTCCTTTAACTCTTAAAAACGCTCTCACATTTGTCCATTCATGGTAGTTTTCCAGTTGCTCCTATGTGGCTGAAGAATAAGGCTTATGATACACTGCATGTTCTGTTTTTTTCTGACTGGTTATATTGAATTCTAGGTGGCATTTAATTTGACGACAGTGTATGTATGTATGTATGAATGTATGAACTTTACACTTATTTTAATTCTATACTTATACCCACTTGGTACTTAATTTATCTGACCTGTATTATAGTGTATTATATTATATTTTTTGCTTAGTACTTCTATTCCCATGTGCATTGACGTGATAGTGAGCTGCTGTAACAAAAGAGTTTCCCCTCGGGGATGAATAAAGTATTTCTGATTCTGATGTATGAATGTGTGAAATAAATTAGCTGTCATTTCCGTGTGTGTGAGCAGCCTAGGAAGTAATTGATACAACTGCGCATATAGAACCACTGCCCAAATCAAAGAACCCTTTAATAACCTGCATTTCCACTGCCTCCTGGATTTGCTAACATGTGACAACATTAGCTCTTGAGCCTCATTCTGTTGAGGTTACTATGTTGTATCCAAGCTCTGTGATGACATTCACACACTCTCTGCTGCCTTTCCTGCCCACTTATCAGCAGCTAATTGCCAGTAATGTTGAGGAGACAACGTTGCATCTGAACTGTCATTCACTTATCTTGGTGTTGAGACACAAGCTTTCATGTCCTGTATTCCCACGGTTGGCTTCGGGACTTTCCAAACCATGCAGACTGTTCAGAATGGGACATTTTCAGCTAAGCTACACTAGGATTGGTCTCGCAAGCAAAGCACTGCTGCTGCCTGAAAATCATTGCAGTTTTTTAGTTCAAGATTTGGAACAGTTCTGGTAAACCCAAATGTTCTCAACTGGTATAAACTTACTTCAGCCCGCACTGGACTAAAACACTTGAATGATGTAGTAGGAACTGAACCTTGAACTGAAAACTGAACCTTATATGAACAACGCTGATGTATTGATGTCTTTACACACATGGACGATGCCAACTTTGTGTTGCCTCTGACTATTTGTGTATGTTAATGGATTTTGTGTGGCTCATAATGCAGATGTTTTCAATGACAGCAACTGTATTGTGTGATCGGATACATTGACTCACAAAATAAACTATCACAGAGCAGCACCCAAATGAGAAAGAGATTCAACTGTTTTATTGTTTTGACATTTTAGTGTGTATGGAGAACATCTAAAACATTTTAAATTTTTTATAAATATTAGTGTTAACATGGCCTCAAACATAAAACCAGATTTGTCAAATTTCCTAAATATAAACTGCGGAGCAACAGCTATTGACTGACATGACATTTGGTCAGTGTGGTAGTTTATAGATGTAGTAGATGTGTCCATGAATTTCTCAGGGAATATGATCAGGTCCTGAATGCTCAACTACAGACCAAACAAATTTTAAACAATTTTCTGTTTATCGTTGCTCTACACAATGTTTTAGTGTATTGTTATTTGCACATATATACAACAGCATGGAGGAGAGGTGGAGAAGAAGGAGAGGTCAATAAGCCTTTACAATGGAAAAATAATACTAAACTAATAAATAAAACATGATTTAGGAAAATACAAAGTAAATGACAAAAACTAAGCTATAATTTCCATTTACCCTGGACTAAAGAGTAATCAGTGCCATGTGTTCTTTTTGTTATTTGGTCCATGTAATAAGGCTCAAAAAGCAGGGTGTGAAGGGAAATGGACTGGACTTCATCTGACACCTGATAAGGAGCTTGAGCGCAGCATGGACACCAGCAGGCGTGGAGCCAAAGATACTCAGCGGCAGCATATTCATGATGAGTGCTGAGAGGTGAGAGGCATGTGTGGAAAGGGTAATGGCTGATGTCTTCACATTAGGCATATCAGAGGTTTCCTGTGTGTGTCAAGCATCTGTGAGTGTGTGTTCAAATTCACTATAAACGTAATATAAACTTAACTGACTGCCGTTAAAGTCTCTCCGTAGCCTTCTTTCCCAACGCTTTACTTGTTTTCGATATTTGAAATAGTGATTATCATTTGGATCAAGCTAATAAGCTTACATGAAAAGAAGGCATACTACATATAAATATAGATACAAGTAAAATCCCACCAAGCCTAATACTTTGTGCTGAGACCACGGTTGCATCCTCAATAAATCCTGTGCTGATGGTTTTATAGTGTTACCAATACTCCTTCCTTCTGGCTGTGGCTGTTTTGACCCTTGCTTATTGATTTTCTCCACACAAGGAGTCAATGCAGAGATGAGCACTACTGCTGCAGCAAGGAGGGTCACTAAGTTTACAGCATAAGGAGGGAGGGAACTACTACACACATACAGTAGAAAAGGTTTCTATCTCATGGGGAGCATGTTTATTTTCAGACAGGGGCCTGGGATAACATTTTAGAATATGATAATATCTGTGATTTGGAATGCAGAAAGAAATTAATTTAATCGTATGTAGACTGTGTGGAGTGAGATTTAAGCTATATGAGTTTGCTTTTTCTCTCCTTGACAAATGCAGAAGATTTAATTAAAGAGGTATCTTGGCTATTGGATTCTATCATGCAGGTAAAATTGCACAGCCATAATGGATTAGTTACTGGGATTTAAAGGGACAGTTCACCCCAAAATCAAAAATACATATTTTTCCTCTTACTTGGAGCGCATCTAGATCATTTTGGTGTGAGTTGCAGAGTTTTGGAGATATCGGCTGTACAGGTGTCTGAATTTTTTTTTTTATATATAATGGGACTAGATGGCACTCGGCTTGTGGTGCTCAATGCGCCAAAAACTACATTTGAAAAAACTCAACAGCAATGTCGCTTTCCAGAAATCATGACCCAGTCACTCAAGATAATCCACACACCTTGTTGTGAGCAGTTTCATGTAGGAACTATTGGGTGAAAGAAAACTTGACAACTCACACCAAAACAATGAAGATGGATAAATAGCACTACAGTTAAGAGGAAAAATATGTATTTTTGGGGTGAACTGTCCCTTTTTTAAATGAAAATGACAATATAAACTAAGAAAAGAAGTAATCTGATAGAAGCCTGTTGGATTTTAGCCTGTTTAAGTACTAATACTGCTGCTAATCATCAGACACAGGAGGAGACTGCTGTGTAGACGTAACACTAATGTGAGGATAGAGAGCACTGTCAACATACAGCCATGGTACTTGTGTGTGTGTGTGTGTGTGTGTGTGTAAAACAGAGAGAGCGTATGTGTTTTGAGGCATTAGGTATCATCTACAATACATGCACTTGTGCTTCACATGCTTACAGTATACTGACCCCTACTGATGGAAAATAATCCACACAGCTTTCCTCTACACAACTTTTTCATTGTCAGTAGTGAGATAGAGTTGCCCTTTGTTTTGGCTTGACAGAAATTTCTCTCTTTCAGGATTCAGGGGTCAATCAAATTTCATCAGTTCCCATAAAAATAATATGCTGTAGACAGAATTATACCACAAAAAGTAAAAATCGAATGGCCATTATACTGCATGTTTAGACCTTTTGTGTGTGGGGGGCTATAGAGTTGCTTAATCATTACCAGTATCCCCATGCAAAAGCACAACAAACCGCCTAATTAATGGAGCGTCCAACATTCCTGGCTTTTATACTGGGCCACAAAGCAAGCCTTTTTGTGGCTCAGCAATAAATCAGTGGCTGCAGTCAGTCAGTGACACTTCAACACAATGTAACAGTGATGTTTCTGTAGTGGCCACGGTGGCGACTCAACAATCATACATTTCTGACCTCCTTAGTGTACTGCTTTTTAGGTATTGTTGCACTAACCATGAAATTAAGCACCATGAGAGGTCAACTGGTAACCAGCAGCAACGTTAGCCAATCAGCAAACAACTGGAAAGTTTTCAAACAGTCTCTTCATCTAACAGTCATGTAAATGGATGGACCAGTGTCTGTGAGGAAAAGGTGTTTTTTACAGAAGCATTTGTGGAGATTTTTTTCTTTACCTTAAGCTCTTTTTCGTACTTGGTCTATATGAATCAAATTAAAAGTAGACAACACATGCGAGGCCCTCTCTTAATCTTGTTTACTGAACAGAAGAAAATTTTAATTAGGTTTCACTTAACTTGTGCACCTGCAGTTTAAGCCTCAGAGGGGTATAAAGCGCACTCAGGCACATGCATGCACTCACAGCAGGCCGATCTTTGTGCCAAACGTGTCGTCCCACTGAGTGCAGGTTGTAATCGGAACGAGCAGGTGGTAAAAGCAGCGAATCAAACAGATCAGAGCAGGAGATTTATTTACCAGCTGGTCAAGTGCTGAAAGTGTGATCAAGAAAGAAATCTAAAGGATATATTTCAATGGATCCAAACCAGATGGTATGTTTGTAATGTTTAAATGATTAGCAGTGCAGCAAACGTCAAACTTTACTATCATCAGAGGTCCATTTAGTGTTATGGGTCACATCAAACCCATTGATAAAACAATTAATCGTTTAATGGATTCATTCATATAGGTAAAACGATGAATGGATTAGTCAATCGACAGGAAAATAATCGCAAACCATTTTGATAATCGATTATCATTTCAACATTTTTCAAGCAAAAATGATTTCAGCTTCTCAACTGTGAGGATTTGCTGCTTTTCTCTCTTTTATATCGTTGTAAACTTTTCACTATTTTCTGTTATTTTAGAGACAATGGTCACAACAACAACAACAACAACCTTTCATACATATAATGCAGCTTAAAGTACCATACATCAAACTGTATAAAAACATTAAAAAAAAATTCAAATTAAAAGGTTGCAAACAGAAGAGTATTAATTTAGAAACAGGTATATTGCCAAGAGCCAAAGAACCAAAATTAACTGACGGTCAAAACCACCAGAAAATTGGCGCTGGTCCAAGTAACTGAATTTATTTATTTGATAGGGATGATGCCTGAAACTGATGTGCTGCACAAAGAGTTTATAGCTATTGTTAATTTTCAACTCTTGTCCCCAGTTGGGCTTTTACATATACAGTGTAATTTAAAATATACAGCTTTCAGTATCATAAAACCACAATACACTACAGATATCAAAATTAAATTTATTGATTTTCAATTTTATGAGTGACTGAATGTTTTAGAAACATAATATCTCAGAATAAGTGATCAAATGAATGAATCTCTGTATGAGACATATTGTTGCAGCAGAGAGCATCAGCAGAACGAGAATCCAGGAGGATCATTCGGGGGAGGGGAGTGTGGGTGTCTGGTGACAGGGAGCAGTCATTTCCATCCTCATTAGTTAATTATATTGTCAGAGATCCCATTAGCGTTCACTGAACGCCACATAAGCACATAGAAACCCCCATTTATTTCTCTTTCTAACAGCTTTTTTTAATGGTACTATCAATTTCTAAGCCCGTTTTTATATAGTGTTTTGCAGAAACAATATTTTAAGTAGACAAATAATCAAGATGAAAAATCATTTTAACAGGCAATCATTTATAAGAAGTTTTGCTAATTGCAGATTGAGTATCTTGAATGTACATTTTATGATAAAGCTCAAGCATCATTGTATTTGGAAGCTAAAGTATATGTGAAGCTAAAGTATGTGTCTAGTTCAGAACCACAAATCTCTGTCTGGCTGACTGACTGTAATTTTCCAATAGTATTTTATATTGCCATTGGTCCTTTTTATATCTTTTCTTAATACCTTTTATGTCTTTTATACAGCACTTTGAATTGCCTTGTTGTTAAAAGGTGCTATACAAACTCTCGTTATGGCTGGAGGCCACTTGGTGTAAATTGGATACTACAGTCACTATCCATGTATGATTTGGGTGGGCTGATCTGTAATACTTATTACAAAATCACCTACCTGTCATATATATCCGGGTGTAAACTTGTCACCTTTCGGCAAAAATCTCAGTTTTTGACCGCCCACATGCCTTAAGAATCTCTTACAGTAGCGTTATGATAACGTTAATTGGCTTATATGACGATATGTCAAGCTTGGGACTGTTAATTAGCCTGATAAGGTTGAGTAGGCTTTTAGCTTAAATCAGTGTTGTTATGAATGATGTCTTTTAATGAGAATATATTGAAGTTACAGCATTTATTAGTCTTTTGTTTAGTTTAAGGTTCAAAGTTCATTCTAGACTTTGGCAGGAGATGAGAAAACTACTTAGAAGCTGTTTTGGTGCTTATAATCACATCACATGATCTTCATCAGCTGATGGCTTTTGCCCACCTTCTGATGAAGCAAACATGGACGAGCAGTGGGAAAACTCCATCTGCTGGCCAAGATAATGTCATGTGATTTGAAATCTTCAGAACATCTACTAAATGGACCTTGTGGTGAAATTGTTTTCTCAACAGATTTAGTTTGTTTTCAAGAGTTTTGACCAAGAGTAAAAAAATCTTCACTTCTCAGCACTTATTTACAGAAAACATAAGCCACTTAGCTTGTTTGCCTTTTGACATCTGTGTTATTAATTTCACTCTTTCATCTCACCTGCAAAATATTGGTAATGTTAACTTATGCTTACTTGCATATGGATGAATAAGATACAAAAGATTCCTAGATTCAGCCATGAAATAACTAGCTGTAAGTCTGAAGACAAATCTTCAGTCCAGTGTTGTCTGATCAAATGAATTCTTCCTGTCTTTCTTCCTCTCTTTCTTTGTTTTATCTTTTTCTTTCCCCACTTCATCCTTTGTTGTTCTTTTAGTTTATAGAGTGTGCACCACCAGTCTACAGCTGTATACTTATTTTCATTCCACTTAGCAAGGCTTCCCCCTGTACCGGTTTCTATGCTGACTCATGCAGACAGTCTCTATCCTTCCACAATGTGCAATATTCGCTTGACCATCACCTGATTCCCTACTGATGCTTTGCACTGTAATGCTTTACTGTAATCAACTCTGCCTCCTTAACTACACATCATAATGCAGCAAAGATTACTTGTTTATGAACTGTAATAATATTAATTGAAATTAAGTAAAGCAAAAAAAATGGTTTAAAAAATACTTCTGGCCATTGGGATAAACTCAGATACAGAGTATAAATGAATAAAAGTCCCTAGAATAAATAAAAATCTTATAATAATAATAAAAGAAGTGATTTAAAAGATGGTCCGCTTGAGAGCCTCAGTCATGTTGGCCCAAAATGAAATATTTGAGTCTGATCACAGGAACAATCAGAGATGCCCTGGTTGAAGATCAAGGTTGCATGCAAGCTTATAAGACCTGCATAAAATCCAAAGTTTAGAAAGGTAATGTAATCCAAAAACTCTTGAACAGATAGGTAGATATGATTCTATAACTCTTAGTTTTAGTAGAAAGTATCAGTAATTTTGGTCACAGTGGAACTGCTCTAGGGCTTTTTGGTTAAAGCAGCCAAACAGGTCACTGCAGAGAGAAAGGTGCATGTATAATGCTCTGCCCACACAACATCCCTGTATCTAAAACCATCAGCCTACCAAAACCAGCAGAATCAATGTATGCCCTGACTTATCCCTTTGACAATTAAACTACAGCAAATAAACAGTTCCCACACTGGCAGCGTGTCAAACCAGCTACCCAAAATGCAAAGCAATGCCCTCAGTGTCACCTCATGTGCCAGGTTGCTACAATAAGAGCAACAACTTCCCACTCTCACTTCTATAAAGCTGCCAGCATGTGACGCCTGCCCTGTCCCATGCCTTTAGAGGTCAACATGAACCTCTGACCCTAGCAAGACCCGGGAGGTCAGGCAGTTTCCATTCCTTGTTTTGATGCTCCACATTGGGAAAACAGCGATTTGACATATTTGTTTATGAACTGTTATAGATTGTTTGTTTGTTTGTTTGTAGAGATACTGTTAGGCCCTGAAAGTTCATTTTACAGAAAGTTTGGGAGTTGTATTTGGGATCATGTGACCTGAAGCATTAATAGTGGATTAGTCCAGTCTGCTATATTGCCATATATAAACTATAATACAGTTTATGTAACATCTTGGCCATAAATAAATGTAGCCAGCAGTGAAATGGAGGGCAGCTCTTTGGGGTTATGTATTTTGAAGGGGTATAACCTTCTGTGTTCCTCTTACTGATGGATCCATCTCTCCCGAGGCACACAGGACTTCTCCTTTCTCTGTGCCAGCTGTTTCCGCATTAAAATCACTGTCTTAAAGAAAAATCAACATTGTGTTTATAAAACAGTTACTGCAATCATGCAAGTGTCCATGTCAGCAGTGCATCATACTCTTGTTTATAATGTAATACTCCATATTCCCATCAGTAGGTACCAGGTAAAGACACAATCCCTGATCAGAAGTTTCTCGCCATCAAAATTCAATACACAACTCGAGCCTGCTCACTTTTAAAGTGACTGACAGGTGTTGTAATACACAGACTAACAATACAAGTTGTGTGACTCACCAGCAATAAACTCTAGCATCTGGCTATACATTTTCCTTGACCCACTATTAACTGATATTACAGTTGTAGCTGAGAGGAAAAAGCTGGCAAGTTTTGTGTTTACTTTTGGTCAGATTCAGGGACGAGCGTTTGAAATGATTCATGTAAAAATCATGTTTATTTGGAAAGCTGTAGGAGTTGGTGAGTGCAAAGCTAGCATGACCCATAAAGTCAGAATGGCCATATGTCTGGGAAATACGGCAGGTTGAAGTATACCGGTATTTTCCTTTAACCATGATCATGATAGTTTCCTAACCTTAACTGTGGTTAACCATGTTCTTTCCCTAACTAAGTCATTCTGTGCCTAAACCTAACGTTGACTGTCTGTAGGTAACAGGAAGCGAACGGTGCTCTCTTGTGTCTAAATCCGACACGTTTTGTTGACCCATTCAACCTCTCTTTTACTTCACACTATTAGCTTCTTTGCTCCTGATGGTGAAGACGTCATTTTGGTACATTTAGCTGAAATGACTGATGCTGCCAAGAATCATCTGAGGCCAGTCTCACCAATTTCCTCTCATGGGGGCTGATGTTAGGGAGCGTTGGGATGAAGGACATCCAAAAGGCTTTTACAAGGAAGCACAAACTATAACTGCTCTTCTGTTTTTTGGCACAAACTGATGATTTCTGCTCTGTTGTGATTTCTGAATTCTATGAATCTATTCAACCCAGTTTGCACACTAATGGAGAAAACAAGCAAGCTTGTAGCCAATATCAGTGGGTAGAGTGTGGTTGTTCTTAAGCCACTGACTTGGCAAATAAAAGAAGCTGACAGCCTGAGACCCACTGAACACCATACAGCGCCATCATTGGAGTGAAAGATTATCAAGAAAGAAGTAGAAATAATACACCTTGGGTACAAAAATACAAAAGTCATTTCTGCTGACATTTACCTTTTGTGCTACAGTGTTGAAGTGGCAAGGTTATGAAACTAGTGGGTCCAAATCTCAGTAATGTTCATTCGTTATGTGCCATCATTACAACTGAGTGTTAAAAGCCCAATTTTAAGGGCAAATTGCTCCTCAGGTCCCCATAAACCAAATGACAGAAAGACGGGAGAAGCCATAGTCACATCTTCGGGCACAATTTGCACCTTGCAACCTGCGGTGCACTCATGTAGGTTTGGTCAGAATGTAAAGACTGTAATCCATTACCTGGCAATGTCAAATGAGCTTCTGAAGCACTGATAGACTGCGCAGCCACAAAATGTAATCACCGAAATTGGATTTTAAGAGCTGAGAAATGAGTGTGTGGTAATTCTGAATGATTAACTCGCCAGGTGTGGTGGTCCATGAGCTTCTTTTTTTTTTCTTTTTCTTTTTTTTTATCAAAGAAAATTGCAAGGGTGAAAATGCTCTTTTAGACACACATATCACATATTCTGTCCTTCTGCCTCCTGGGAGAGCAGGTGTAGAGGGGGAATTGAATCTGGAGAAAGTATTTCAGGTACTAGAGCTAATAAATGGTGCATTATGTTTTATATTATTTCTCTAATTGCAACAGAGAGCATTCTTGCTTTTCTATTTTTTTTTCTCTCTGATATTGCATCGGATCTGCAGTACTGATGGACCTGCTGATTTACGTCATTATGGCATCACAGCTTGCCGAGACCCGTTACATAAACAATAGAAGCCCTACAATTAGCAGCAGTGTGTCGGTACACTTGTCACAAAATGTTTATCTTACAGGGCTGGAAAGACAAATTGTCAGGTAGAGAACCACTGGGAAGTCGATGCATCACTTGTCGCTTTGGACAAAAGCTTCTTCTTAATGAATGTAATGTGTTTCTTTGAAAGTGGATGGATGGATGGATGGATGGTTTTGTTTGCAGGTACACACGGACAGTGACATAAATCCACAGTAAACATTCCATTCTACACGTGAAGTTCAGTTTACTTAACAAAGAGTCATACTGTATTGCTTTTGTAGATTCATTCACAATAAATTATTCAACAACAATCTTCGTAATTGTTTAATCATCTAAGTAGAGGGTACCCTGCAGAGTTTTTGACCACTAGTATTGCTGTTGAGCAGTGCTTTTACAACTAGGTCCTGGTTTTGTTTGTATTGTGCATGCGGGCGGCGTAGCTGACATCATGCTGTTGGTTTCACACTATTCTGCTGTTCGACAGTTGGTGGTAGTAAAGTGCTAACAAACGTAGCAATGCGTGAAGAAAGGAGAAGCAAGAAGATAGTAAAAAAACAAAAAACAAAACAATTTGCTTTGCTGAATTAGAAAAATTTACTCAACATTTTTGTCAGACGCACACATGCGTTTTGGTGAGAAACGCTGAATGTAAACAACTTTTTTCTGTTTGCAAGAAAACTCCACAAGGCACCTTATGAGTTAATTCAAGCACAGATACCAAACATTTTCTGGGTTTAGCTCCTCAATTGTGAGGATTTGTTGCTTTTCTCTTTTTTTATAACCTTGTAAACAGAATATCTTCTATATTGTTAAAATATGTATTCCTGCCATTTGCTTGATATTATATCCGATGATGCAGGCAATGGAGAACCCGAGTTTAGCTGGATGCCCAAAAAGTAGACACCAGCCTCTCAGAATCAAAGACTAGAAGAGTCAGAAGAGATTCCAGCCTCTCCAACGACAATAGCCTCAGCAGATCAGAATGCAGAGCAGCTACAAGATGGGCCAAATGCAGCCCATTTCATTGCAGCCTAAGATCTATCTCACCTGGTGTGATTATGAGGAAGGGATGTGCCACTGTATTTCTCAGCTGGAATACACTCAATCTCCAGAAAACTGAATACAGTAAAAGAGTAAATAGCATCTGGAGTGTGATGAATACTCATAGTATAGTTGTCTACACACAGCCGTGTGTGTATTAGTTGTAGTATTAGTATTACCTATCCACACACTGGAGTGTGTGGATAAGTAATAGGGAGGACCCCTTCTTTAATATAATGGAAAAATATTGACATGTTATAACATTTATACAAATGATGTGGTTTGTCCAGAATTACCTGAGCAGTCTGTGCTCGTGTCTGACTTTAATTGAGTGGGAGCAGTGACATTGAATAGCCCCAGTTAGGATTAGATTGGCTTGTACTGGGCGGTGATAACACACCAACCAGGAAGGTGTGGTTTATTTTGACGTCGTTGGGCGACTTTCCCTGAGCAGCATCAAGTTCACAGAATATAAAAGACTGAACTAATGCGCTTTCCTTCAAAATAAAAGCACGTGCTTACAAGAAAAAAGATAATCCCATACTGAGGATCAAGGCCCTTGACTTTCTGAAACCCTCAATGAAAGTTTAGTTTGGGGCCCAGCCATCTAAACATTTCCCAAAAATATTTATTATTGTGCCTGATTTTTACAGTGTGGATGCTTTATGGACATCATGCTCTAAAGCAGAAGGGAAGCTAATCATGAATCATCAAACTGTAGTAATTTTTAGGCTATAAGTGTGCAAAGCAAGTCATTTCACAGGCCTGTGGATCTTTTGGTTAAATGTAGCTGTAAAAAAATAACCATTGTTTTGCAGCATTGATACAATACAAGCAGCAAGCAAACTTTATTTGTATAGCTACAGTACTTTTCAGAACATAGGGTGCAACATGCTTTACAGGAAATAGAAAAGTGGAAACGAGGATAAAAGAGACTGAGAAGTGTACACTTAATACAAGCAGTATTAAGTGTACAACCCTCCTAATAAAATGGTATAAAATCAAGAGAAAGCCAAAAGAAGCATGGTATTTAATGTAGTATTTGGGGGCCATCATGAACAGGTTGGCCCCTTGGTGATTGTTTTGTTCTCTATGCCAAAAGTACAACCAGTTTACAAACCAAAATAAGCTCTACAAAATCATTATCTACTGATTATAAAAAAATATTGAGTTTATAGTTGGTCTATTTTAGTTGGAGCATTTTTTTTTTCATATTTCATGATATTGATGTTGAATGATTTCAAAAATAACCCAGCCATGACACATGGTGTTTAAGGGAGGATTTTATTTTGAAGGTACTGACCGGATCTTGAACACCTTACTCTGACTTAACACCATTTCCCTAAACGCAGCTGGCTGTTTGCCTTCGGGCTGAAGGGGACAGCCCTGTCTCATATGAACGCTATCTGACTGTTGTTGAACTTATTCGCTGCTCGGCTCATCACAGCTCTTTAAAGACAATTATTTTGACACTGTACCAACACAAGACACCGCAGCGGGACTGCAACTGGTGTTTCTGGAAGAAGAGGTATGAATATTTCCATGTTTGTAAATAGAACTTATTCATGTTTGTATTAAAGCAGGCGACGTGCGGCACTGCAGACAGGACATTAGGATAAAGTTCTAACTGTCCCGCTGATTTATTATGAAATAATTAGGCTACAAGCAACAAGTAGAAGGCATGACTGCGTGCATTAGATCAAACTTAAACTGCGTCTTGCACTTAGACTAACAGCTCACAGAATAAACTCCAGCAAGAAAATCATTACCAAGACGGTGAGATTTGAATCGAGAGGTTATTATACCAGGCTCTGATTTCTGGTTTGCCAACCTTTTAACAGCTTCTTCTTTGTGCAGGCAGATTATTATTGCTGCTTATCATAAATGTTTTTCACCACAGTTATCTCCTTAAACATGTCATGTACATCTTGTAATCTTTAGATATAACGATAACCATGAATCCCTGGGATTACAGCCCCTGGTGGTCTATTTGTGGTTCTCTAATGTGGTTTAAGAATCAGGTTTTTAAATTGAAACAAGCCTAATGTGAATACCAGCCTACTTCAAAAAGTAAATAACTTATTACTATAAATAGCGGCTGCTGCGATACAGACTATGATACAGACAAGGATGTCCTTTTCCCTTGTTTGAACTGTGCATCTGATGGTGGATCACTGCAACATTTTAGTGACTTTATTTTTATATTTGCAAAGTACTCTCGTCAAACAACTGATTTGGGTGTCATTTATTATACTTATTTTGGACATGCCAAAACAGAAAATAGATACGTTTTTGAAATAGTGCTTGCAACAACTTGCTTTTCATTCAACATAAAACGGAATCATTTTGATGCAATAAAGACTTTCACTGTGAATATCTTAAAATGTATACCAAGTTGTAGTACGGTGTAATGCAGAGTTTGTATAAAGATTAAGAAATTAAAGGAAATTAATGTACTAGTGCAATAAATTGCTTTGAGGACACACTTTTTCTGTCAACTTTTCGAGTTGCAGAAGTTCTACTGGGTTGAGTAATCACCTGACTTTGTCCTCTTAGAACTTATGTACTTCTGTGCAAAATTAAATAATTCATTAAGAAAAGGGGTAAGATTAAAAGTATGTATCCTAATTAAAATTCATCCTGCTCATCGTTACACAAGTATCGAGTACTTTTTAGAGGCAACATACTTCAGGGAAACAAAAACACAACTTTAACAGAGAATATTTGCTTGTGATGGAGAGGACCATAATTCGAGTTCATTTGTTCTTTTATCAAATGAGCTTACAGTGAGAAGATTGTACTTTAAAGGTAGGTAGAAAAAAATATTTTCCGTCAATTTATGGAGCTTACTTATCATTGCTGCCTCTAGTGCTTTTTCCTCACGATCACTTGTCAGTCACACAGCCCCAGCTGTGGTAGTTATTACAGTAGCTGCTGCTCACAATAACTACAGACTTTAAAAAACAGAATAAAAAAAGATGAGGAGTTTTTAACCGTAGTTTGAATTTCAAGGTTTTTGCTGACATCGAGACTGTCAGAGAGGTGTGGTTTTGTATTAGATTATTGAGACATCTCCCCACATGTGTGTAGATTGGGGTGGTGAAAACATTAGAGACATCTTTTACTATAGTACAATACCACTAACTACAGTATATCCAAAATTAGTAGAATTAGTTGTCTGTCCCAGGGTAAAAAAACAAACATCACAAAGGTACTATCAGTTGCAGAGTTGTTGTATTGGATTGCTGTACATTGTACCTAATGGAAAGGTAAATCAGTGTGTAACTGAGGTTTAGCTGGGCATCTGGCACTAGGTAACTTACAATGGTGTGTGTTACTGCAGAATAGTACATGGCATAAAATATCATGCAGGCTTTTATATTTAATGATTAACTTTAATTTGCCTTTTAAAAGTAATTGCAATTGTAAAGCATAATTTGAGCACATAAAGGTGCCAACTTGAGGTTTTTCTGCAGCAGAGCAAACAGTTCAATGAGATTTTTCACATTCTCTGACGCTAAACACCACTCACATACCCACTCGTACTCCCTTACTGTATATAGTAAGGTACGGCTTCTTCTTTCAGAGCTGTTTCACATCCGTTTCCGCTGGATTTTAGGGAGGCAATGAGATTTTAGGATGGGAAAACAACATGGCCTTGAGCTCTTGTGTAGAAGGCATGCACTTCTGGCTAATGACCAGGAACAGTTCACTTCAGATTTTGCAATTTTGCTTTATTTGGCTTTGACCTTTTGTGTATAATTTGGGGGGAATACATGCTTCGTGCATATGTGTGTTTGTGTGTGCATGCTTAAGTATATAAGCTAAATGAATGTTTGCCAACTGTATGAATAAGGAGGTTCTCTGGTGTCTAATCTGCCCGACAAAGCCAAAACGCTGTAAATACATATTTGGTCAAAATTGAGTTAAGACCAGAATCAGACTTTTTGACATTTGTTTTACCATATGAAAATATTATGCCAGAAAAATGTCTAATAAATAAAAAAGCAGTGACTGTAATCTGGCTAGTTATGGCTAGCTGGTGAGATAGCCTTAGCTAAAGCTAATTTACTCACTTTTTCCTGTTTCCTGCAGTCTAAAAATGTATTTTTACGCTCAAACATCTTATTGAGTTTGTTATACCACATAAATAATGCAGTAGCTAAATCTAATTACTTTAGAGAGAAAAAAAAAGTAACACTACATTAGCTGCTAAAAGCTAACCAGCTTAGCTTAGCAGAGTAGCACTACCTGCCGCCTCGGCCTCTGACTCTTGTGGAATTCACGTGATTTGATGTGGTTAAGATACCTTTTTAAATAACATATTTAAATGTATTTAATTAAAGATTAATTTATTAAATGAAATAATTAGTTCAAATAGACAGAAGAAAGAAACCTGAAGAAACAAGAACATATGTAGTGTGTAGATGTTTTTTCTGGACCCTTTGGCTTGTCCAACCATAGAGTGCAGTATCTAAATGTTGTTTTGTTTTTTTGTTTTTTGTTTTTGTTTTTAGGCTTTATGCAAGATCTGTGACAATGATTATAATCAGCCTAAAAACACAGAAAATTAAGGATTTACAACTTATTAATCTGTTGCACATTTTAGTCAAACTTCAAACTTGAGCCGCATATAATCTGTGGACTACATTGAGATGTAAATATTCAATATTAATTTGCTGATCTGGTATCCTCTCTGATATTTTCTGCCAGGATTGAGATTTTTCACCCAAGACCCTGTAGTCCCCGAGAGCAGAGTTAGATAAGTCAGTGAATTCAGAGATGTACAAAAAAGCCGCTTTATCCATTTGAAATAATACCCTGCTCTGTACAATGAGTTGAAAGCACTTTACGCTATATTTCTTAGCATTTGTTGTCTGTGTGAGCTAGTATTAGTGGCAGCAGGATGAGCAGCATTGTGGAGGAGCCGGGAGGTTTTCTCTCACAATGAGCTGCCAGCTGCTGGACAGTGTGACGGTGAGAAGGTTTGAAGGCAAGGTCAAAGCTTCAAAGGAAACAAAAACTCTTTCACATCTGCTTTTACCCCCCAAATGGTAATTGAAGAAGCCACAATCTTTCTTCTTTTCTCTTACAAGTGATTCATTTGTTTTAGGAGTCAGATCATTGGCTACAGACACAAGGTCATTGAAAACTTAGTGAAACTAAACAGCACTTTTTGCTGCAACACTTTTTTTAATGCTTTCAGCAGTGTATAACCTGTAGATTATAAACAATATCCTCACATTAAGTGTAATTAAATAGTGCTATTGATATTAGGGCTGCATGTTGTAATTGAAGTTTCTGTGACCCAGTGTATTACTTTATACCATCAATCATTCCCCATGATTCAAGCAGAAACAGATGAGCTGGCAAGCAGTGTAATTAAACTTCAAACAAAGAATAGCTCAAACTCTTTAATTTCCTGGCATTTCATCCAGATGTCAGGTAAACCCATAGAAGACAGAGATAAAGCCATCCTCCCTCTGCCAAGCGAGGAATGGATCGTTTTTCAAGCTAAATGTCCCTAAAAAGCCCAAATAGTCAGCAAACGTTGCCTTAGAGCTGTTGTAGCAGCTGAGAGAAATGTACTTCCAAACTGTTTTAACGTATCTGAAACATCACTGAGTCAATAATCATCACTAATAACTTTAAACATAATAGTTATAGACCTTTTTATTGTGAATACCTAGCCTCATTATTACACCATACACAAAATGCATAGTGGCTTTTCCATGAAAATGCTAATAAATTTCAAACACAAATTCACTTAAAAACTTCATTAACAGATGTTTTGGCCACTTGGGGCCAGTGCAATAAACTGTAAACACAACATTGACACATTATCAACTGCAAACAGTTGGTCCATTGGATTTGGAGCAACATTAGCATTCATTTGGAGTAGAGTTGCATCTTCACTCTCCTTTCTGCGCTGATTTGCGTTCCACCAACACCTACTCTGGCTCTTTAGTGCTAAATGCTGCACTGTGTTTACCAGCTAGTCTAATTTGTCGGGTTCATTCTGTGTCAAGTCGCTCTGGGGAAGGAAAGTCTGCCATGGTTTTTATGCCACCCACACCCTACCCATGAATGAAGGCATATCCCCCCCACAAAACCCGTCAAATAACACTAGTGGTTTTAGGGACTCGTGTTATTTTTTTCTTCAGCCTGAAACACTGTTTGTCATAATTATTAACAAAGTCAAATTGTTCTAAGAGGAGTTTTGCCTGTGTCGGTATTAGTTTTGCGCTATTTTACAGTTGAAGCTCTGTGATTAAATTCCCTTAAAATAGGTTTACTTCTCTTGTATGCTTCATTTAACATTATCTTACCTTCCTCCATCAACTTCAGACAACAGTTTTTGTGCAAATGGCGACCAGTCTGTATTCTCAGCTTGTGCCAGTAATGAAAATTAGGCTTGTGTGAGACTTGCCTCTGCTATGAGGGGAAAATTAAATGAAAGGCAAGACAAGTTTATTTGTATAGCACATTTCAACAACAAGGCAATTCAAAGTGCTTTACATAAAACAAAATGAAGACATTTGAACAAACTTAAAAAGTGTTAAATAGAAGGCAGTGGAAAACAGAAAAAATATATGGTTCATAAAAACTGAACGCTTCTCCATGTTTAGTTTTGACTCTGGGGACAGAAAGCAGACCTGTCCCAGACGACCTGAGAGGTCTGGATGGTTCATAACATAGCAGAAGATCAGAAATGTACTTTGGCCATAAACCAGCAGTAAAACCATCAGTTTTGAAATCAATTCTTTGACAGACAGGAAGCTGGTTTAAAGACCTCAGAACTGGAGTGATGTGATCCACTTTCTTGGTCTTAGTGAGGACGCGAGCATCAGCGTTCTGAATCAGCTGCAGCTGTCTGATCGATTTTAGAGAGACTTGTAAAGGTACCGTTAAGTAGTGAAAATAAATGCATGGACAAGTTTTTCCAAATCCTGCTTTGACATAACTATTAAGGTGTTAATAGGCTAATTTTGTAATTGTCTTAATGTGGCTGTTGAATTTCAGGTCTGAGTGCATGACTACACCAAGACCACCTTCTGACTTGGTTTGTGGTTTTTAACATTACTGTTTGAAGCTGAGCGCTGATGTTTAAACGTTCCTCCTTGGCTCCAAAAACAATCACTTCAGTTTAATCTTTGTTTAATTGAAGAAAATTCTGGCACATCCAATCATTGATTTGTTCAATGCACTTACTCGGCGCTTGTATTGGACCATTGTCCCATGGTGACATTGTTATGTAAATGTGTGTGTCATCTGGTAACACATTTTAATGTTTTCCATAATCTGAGTCAGTGGAAGCATGTAGATGTTAAACAGAAGAGGCCCCAGAATGGAGCCTTGGGGAACTCCACATGTTATTTTGTCCACTCAGAAAGTTAAATAAAGTAAAATAAGACATTCAGCATAATTTTGCAAACACTGTTTCAAATTGGGTTGATGTCAGAAGAACCCTGGACTGGACAGTGATGCTGCCAGCATGCGCACCCTGCTCGTAACCTTTTGTTGTCTCTTTGAGTATCACCCATAATATGTATCCACACCTCAGTGAAGCAAAGTCTGCAATAAAAATGCATTTCTCTCATTTGTTTGCAAAGCATAAATGGTAGTCTATAATATTTTATTCAAGGTACAAAAATACACAGTTATGGAATGTTTAAAGAGTCTGAGAAATGTAACAATACTGTTTGCAGTTTTTATATCTGACATAGATTGCTATAACTTTCACATGCAGGTAGGAGCAGTTAGCTGGTGGCAAAAATAAAATAGCTGGAAGGTTGTTGACAATGAAAGTAATGTTCAGCATGCTCTAAAAGCTCCATCTGCATTTTCACAGCTGTAAGAGTGATTTCTCCAGTAACATCTTAATTTGATATCACAAAAACTAAAATTCACTTTGGTACTTTCCACAGCATCCAAAATAATTAATGGTCACATGCATTCATTGCAGCTTTGTGAGTTTAATTACTGCCAGTTTTCAGCAGTGTTTTAATTTTAAGCTTACAGCTGAAGACTCCAACTACTCCTACGGATAATCGAGTTTTGTTGGCGAGCCAAACCACAGCTTCTCTCGGCCATTTGGCAAGATTAATGGACCCTTTTCTTTCAGGATAAATAATGACTTCCAGATGTGAGCTTTATGCCAGAAAGGTGGAGACAATGTGTACCAACTTTGACTGAAGACAGACTCTTGCCACCCAGGAATGATTAACTCTGATTTGCTGTGTCAGATGTCGTAAGAGTAAACTAACTTGTCCTTAGACTGTACTGGTGTGTGTGTGTGTGTATGTATGTGTGTATGTGTATGTGTGTGTGTGTATGTGTGTTGTATTTATTGATCTACTAGCTGTCTCTGTCTACAGTACATTATAAATCCTGGTTTCCTCTTGTCATTTTTCAGACACTGCAGTGAAATTCCACCTTTCAGTGATAATATTTTAGTCCAGCTGGAAGCCTGTAGCAGCACTGGTTTTCATACAGTGTTAGTCTTGTGTGTCTTAATTATCACCATAATTATTTATTATTATAACCATAATCTGTTTTAATCCATATCATGAATGTTTCATTGAAAATATAATTATTTGAAATATTATAAAATAAAAAAAAAGAATCATTATAGTTTGTTTTATTTTTATTAGGATTGTATGTAGTCTTGAATGGGATTTGCTTGATATACTGTAAGGACTGCGTATAAAATATGTATAAATAATTTTTAAAATGCGGGAAAAAATTAAGTAAAAAAAAAATACACTTAGGCAAAAAAATCCTAAAAATATATCAAATAAAATGTTTTTGTAAAATAAAAACAACAAAAAATTCTAATTTATTTAAATTGATTATGAAAGAGGTGATACCATTTGATGCATCAACATTTTAAAAATTTCCTTAGGGACTAAATCTGCAGTTCTTCTTAGTAGTCACAATTTTGACACTCATCCATATCACCCTCACCAAGCCACAAGTTAATTTAACAAATTTACCAAAATACATAATCTCTTAAATGTCATCAAAATCAGGTCAGTATTGTCTAAAAATCTGTGATTAAAAAAAATAATAATAATCTAAACTCAAGGTTCTCTTAATAGCTTTTTCCAGAGCTCTTGACTGTATCTCACAGCCATCTTCAGCAAATGGAACTTGCTCAATTGGCAGACGCAGCCCCTGTGTGAGAACAAACTAAATAAAGTTACTTAAAGTCAAAACTTAGTGTCACTTGGAAAATTCAGCATTGCAGTTCACAACCAGTATTTCAGTACTTCAACTAGTGCTTTTCTCTTCGTCTTCCAGGTGGAAAGGCTCGCCACACATCTGACTCCATGTGCTACCGCTTAACAATGGGAGACTCATGGCCGGACTGAGACTGAGCACTGAACATCTTCCCTGGAAGATGGCCTGTGGTTCTGTGTTCACTATCTTCATTGACTCCCCTCTGCTTGTCAGGTTGATCATGTGATATATAACAACACTGGCATTTCACAGTGAGCAGAGTTAAATCAAAGTCAGCCACAGGTTTTATTGGAGTTATCCATTAGTCTGGGAATTCACAATGTGAGCTCACGAGTAACATTAAACTGCCCTGACCTGTTTAGGTACATCTGCTGGTCTTTGCTCTTATTCTCTGCCAGTTTTTTTTCAGGGCCAGTACTCGTAGATAATGACATTACCATAGTGAACTTGACACCAGGGGAAAAAATATGAACAATAATGATATCCTAGGCCCATATTCTTTGTCGGTGATGTGGTAAATCTAGTGATACTGACACACTCTGTAGTTGCGATGGCTGTTGCCTCCTCTCCAGAGAAGGATCAGCCCCTCCTCCAGCTCCAGAAGGTGGATTCCAGTCGAGTTGGCAGTCGTGTCCTCTCCCCGATCCTCAACTCCCCCCTGGAAACAAGCCAGCCCATCTGTATCCCCTCCCCTTACACCGACCTCGGCCACGACTTCACCACCATACCTTTCTACAGTCCAGCTATCTTCAGTTATGCTGGTCCGGGCGTTTCAGACTGCCCCTCCGTCCATCAGTCACTAAGCCCCTCCATATTTTGGCCCAGCCGTGGCCACGTGGGGTCCCCCATACCCCTGCACCACTCCCAGGCTCGGCCTCAGCAAAGACAGCCAATCCAGAGTTCATGGGTGGAGCTGTCACCGCTGGACAGTGTCTTAACAACCAGGTAGGATGGTGCATCACTTCCTGACTCTGGCATACTGTTTTAACGATCACCCAAGTCAGTAGTAAGGCTGCAACTAATGATCATTTTAATTATCGCTTAATCTGTGGATTATTTTTCTGATTAATTGATCAGTGTTTAGTTAATGCCTATCACAATTTCCCAGAGCCGAAGGACACGTCTTCAGATTGCTTATTTTGTTTGACCTACATCCCAAAAATAATAAATCACAATGATTTATATAACTGAGAAAAGCTGCAATTCCTCATATTTGGCAAGCAGGAAACCACAAATGTAAAGCATTTTTGGTTGATAAATGATTTAACTGACTTAATGAATATCTGTCGACCGACAAGCTGATTATTCAACTAATTGTTTAAGCTCTAGTCAGTACTCACAGTTGCATTTTTAAGACCCCAAATTCGGACATATTAGTTACATATAACCATCGCCACTCAGAATGATAATCGTCATGAAAAATCACCATTTTGGCTCATAACTTCATATTTCATGTCAGTAGTTAGAAATATGTTCGATCTATACATGAAATCATTCTCTTGTCTTATTTAATTATTACCTTTTTAACAAAGGCCAAAATGATCTGTAGTCATACTACTGTTGTGATAATGATTTCTTAAATGCAACATGCAGTACACTTAATTAAACTTCATTGCCTACTCAGGCCAGATTGCTTATTCTACATGTTTTTGACTTGGGAAGAAATGATGATTCAAACTTATCTGTTAGTAAGAGTGTGAGGAGGCGTTCTCAGGAGAGCGAGGAGGGCGTGGTGTCATCTGGCAAGAAGGCGGACCTCCACTACTGTGCTGTGTGTCACGACTACGCCTCAGGCTACCACTATGGCGTCTGGTCATGTGAGGGGTGTAAGGCCTTCTTCAAGAGGAGCATCCAAAGTGAGACACAAAAACATACAGTATCTTTGCGTGTATGGTGGAAAAACAGGGGTGGACTCAATCACAGGAATACCTGCTTGGTGAAGCTCTTCATGTTCGGTTTTTGTTGAGACTGTCAGAAGTGTTCATTTAACTAATTTAGTGTCCTTTGAGAGTTTTGCCATTCCCACATAAAGTAGACTTTCTTTAGCCATGCTAATGCTGCAGGTCTTGGTATGGCAATGTCGGTCTGTCGGTCAGTCCACCACTTTGGTCCAGACTAAATGATATCTACAACTATTGGATGGATTGCCATGACATTTTGTACAGACATTTGTGCTCCATAAAGGATGAATCCTACTGACTTTGGTGATTTGCTAACATTTCATTCACCGCCACTTGCAGGTCGAAATTTTAACTTATCCAGTAAAATATGTAAACATCTACTAGATGGATTGGCACAAAATTTTGTAAAGACATTCATGGTGCCAAGACGATGGATCCTACTGACTGTGGCGATCCCTTGACTTTTCCTCTAGCGCCATCATAACGTTGACCTTTGTGGTTTTGAGTGTGATTTATCATCAACTATTGGATGGATTGCAATAAAATTTGGTAGACATTTATGTCCCCCTCAAGATAATTGTAATAACTTTGTTGATCCCTTAACTTTTCCTTTAGTGTCATGAGGTCGACATTTTAATTTGTCCAATACTTTAAGACCAAATACTAATAGTGCAATAATGCAAAACTAATGAAATTCCAATCAACTTTAGCTATACTTTGTGTGCTAATCAGCAAATGATAGCATGCTAAACTAAGATGGTTACAAGGTTAAATTACATCATAAATGAATAACAAATGCAAAATTCTCATTCTGAAACACTTTTCTGACATTTAATTCATGAGCTTTGAGTTTTTGTTGCCTGACATTTACTGTAGCTGCATTCCACTGTCTGAACTGTTTCTGCACTTGCTGACTAAGCCTTCATTGAAAGTTTTACTAACACGTTCACAGTTCAGTAAGGGGCTTGAAATGATCCCACCCAAAAAAACAGTATAAGCGCCCTTTAGCAGGTGCTTATTTGGCAGTGAGACTGTGCTAAGCTCTTGTGGAATTTGCAGGAGTGTGTCTGTCATTATTTATTATTTATTTATTATTTATTATGTTATTTATTTCCATTTTTTCTGTCACTCTATTCATTTTTCCTCTCTTCCTTCCTTGTCTTTTTCTCTTCATCTTCTCTCTTTCTTCTTCTCTTTGTTTCAGGACACAACGACTACATCTGCCCAGCAACTAATCAATGCACTATAGACAAGAACCGCCGTAAGAGCTGCCAGGCATGCCGCCTTCGCAAATGCTATGAAGTTGGTATGACCAAGTGTGGTAAGTGTCTGTTTATTTTCTTATTTGTGTTCGTTTTATGTTACACAAGCTCTCTTAGCTTTTTTAGGCTAAAAAATAAACAAAATAAACTCATAAAATGTCAAGAAAGGAAATATTCTTACACCTATTTACCTTATCAAACAGAAAAATGAATTCATGTTTCTCTCTTTCACTGAACTAAAACTAACCTGTCTTGGTTAGTCTTTAAACTGTTCCAACAAACACCAACTCTGGTTTGGTCAAAATAAATCCTTAATTCACGAAGTTAGATGTATATTCTGGCTCTACACGCTGTCGCTGCCTCTCTGATGCCCAACCTCCCTCTCGCTCCTCTCTCTTGCTTGACGCCTCTCCTGCCCCCACCTGAACCTGCTATCTCTCTGTCGGCCCTGGAGTCTAAGTCCTGGTCGGAGCCGCTGTAATATAGCAAATATGCTCAGGAAAATTGTAAAAAAAAAATGTATTTTATGTCTTGTTTTCTTTGTCTCAGGAATGCGAAAGGAGCGGGGAAACTACAGGAACTCCCAGACGGGGCGAGTGACCCGTCTGTCCTCCCAGGACACAACTAACGGACCAGCAACCTTAACTGGGCCAGCAGTGGATTTGCTAATTACGCCCCACCCTCCTGCACTGACCCCAGAGCAGCTGATTGAGCGGATAATGGAGGCGGAGCCACCAGAGATCTACCTCATGAAGGACATGAGGAGGCCGTTGACTGAAGCAAACGTCATGATGTCACTCACCAACCTGGCTGATAAGGAGCTGGTTCACATGATCAGCTGGGCCAAGAAGATTCCAGGTGTGTGTCGGGGTGTCCAGGGATCCTTTAAAAAGCCTTAAAGAAGATTACAATTTATTTCAGAGACATTACATTGTGCTACAATTAACTTTTGATTTTTAAATGCAATTTGCATGACACGGTTTTTACCCTTTTCCTTCACTCAGTGGGACTTCTCATCACTCAGCAGCTAATTTCCTGCTGTCCTGTCCTTCTTCTTACACTGGCAATTAATACAGTAGTACGCTAAATATGAAGCTAGAGCTTAGGTTGATTAGCTTAATTGGTTTAGCATAAAGACTGGATGCATGTGGAAACAGCTAGCCTAGCTCGGTCTAAAGTACAAAAATACACCCAACAACACCTCTAAAGTGTACTAATTAGCATGTTGTATCTCGTTAGCGTAATCCGTACACAGTGACTTTGTGGAGTATTCGCTTGTCACTGCACACGGCCGGTGGGCATCAAAAAATAGTTAGCTTACAGCTCGTAACTCCCCATAAAACCACAACTTGATGTTTTTACATTTCTGTTTGTGTAGGGATTAAAGAAACATGTTAACTACTAAACTTTAGAGGTGCTGTTACTGTAGGCTGTTTTTGACTTTTGGACAGAGCCAGATTAGCTATTCCCACCTGCTTCCAATTAATATGCTAAGCTAGGCTAATGGTCCCTTAGCTCTAGCGCCATACTTAAAACACAGACATGATAGTGGTATCAATATTTTCATCTAACTCTCGACAAGAAAGTGAATAGAAGTATTTCAACTTTTCTTTTAAGACTTTTGCATTAATGATTTACATTCAAGTCACAGAGTTAAGCTTTTGACTGTTCACATTTAAACTGTGAAAAGTGAAACTTAAGACACATAACAAAAACTTGCAGCAGTTTTGATCACATTTCCATAATCCTTCAAGAAACTTTTGTCCTGCCATTGGCAACCATTGAGTACAAACTGCATTCAGTAAAATACTGTGCAAAAATGGTCAACAAAAGAAAGTGCTATTGTTGATTTAGATTTTTATTAAAGTTGAATACTGAGCTGGTGCCGTGCTTTTACTCATCCTGTTGGTTCATTAATCACAGTGCCAAGTGTAAGATCACACTTAATGGCACTGATGGTGAGACTGAGAACTCGGTCTGATGTGTTTTAATAGAAACGTTTTCCAGAAAACACATTTCATCCTTTCACCCTCTGTACTCTATATTTAATGTTCCTCCCTCAGGTACCTGCCAATAGAGATTTCAGAGTTCTGGTATTTTTAATTATCTTTCTTTTTTTCACCTTATTGATTGCGTCTTTGTGTTGCTGTTTGCTGCTTGTTCTGTATTATGGCCCCATGCTGCATTCTAATTGCCCTTTTTGATTTTATCAAAGACTGAACCAAACCTAATACCTTTAACGAACTCTGGTTTGAAAACATCTTTTACTTTTATCTTGTGCTGTCTGTGCAGAGCATTCCTGGCAGCACACCGTTACGTAATATTGGACCATGTCTTTTCCTCAGGGTTTGTAGAGCTCCGTCTCTTGGACCAGGTGCACCTGTTGGAGTGCTGCTGGCTCGAGGTGCTGATGGTCGGACTGATGTGGAGGTCAGTCGACCATCCAGGGAAACTTATCTTCTCCCGTGACCTCAGCCTGAGCAGGTACCACCGCCAAAATCTCACATCCCTACTTCACATGAAGCTTGATTAAAGGGAGAGTTTGCCATCATTATTGTGAATGTTAGGTTGAATGTTACAGGGATTTATAGAAGTATTCAATGTATTTATATTCTGTAATTACCTCTCTATATACTGTAGTTGTTTTTATTGTTAGTGGCGGAGTCCACCTTTCCCACACTGGATTCAGATTTCCTTCACATACACAAGGGATTCAAAGGATACTATTTATGTATGCTACTGTTGTATTTCTGATAGCTGTTCAAGGACTGTTTGCTGTTGTATTAAACTTCACTTGCTGTTACCACAGTAACCACCAGTGCCACCAAATCAACCGGGGCTGAAATCTTACGGATTACTAATTTAAGTGGTCCTTGTCAAAATGCTTGTTTATGTTTTATGTAAAAAAAAAAAAAAAAAGGAATACTGGCTGATATAATGTTATCCTTTTTTAAACCCTTAATTATCAATATCAGTATCTGCCTTAAAAATCCAGTATTGGTCGTGCCATGTGCCCAAGCCCCCATCTGTGTACAGTATGAAAAACTGAAATCATAGGCAGTCATCCATCCCACATTCAGTGTAAGGCCTACCACAAACTGATTTGGATCATGCTGGTAATAAATAACAAAGATGTAGCTTAATTGAATTTAATCTTTTTCAGAAGTGTATTGCCCTTGCTGAATATTGAATGTCTTCAACTAACTTACAGGAAGATTGGACATTATACAATAATAATTAGCTTACTTTACTGTTGAGTTTATTTTTTATTCCATTTGTATATACAAATGTAGATGTGTTAAACATCCGAGATAGAGAAATTCATTTGTGTGAGTGCAAAATGGTATCTCCACCACAGCATTGTCATTGCAAATATAAACGAGCAGCTTTGCAGCACTGGGTACATCTGTGCTCACATTTGGTTACAAGAGATATCTGTAAGTGCTCAGGTGCTTCAAAAACTGGAACAAAGTGTCTTGAGCTGAAGGCTCGTCTACATTGTGCAAAACAGCATTTCCTTTGTGGTTGTCCTTACCATCATATGATATCTTGGAAAGTGCAGTGCATACTGCAGTTCATGACTCATGGAAACATGCTTTGTATGGAAGATTTTAATGTGAAAATTAACTGGTAACTAAAGCTGTCAAATAAATGTAGTGGAGTAAAAAGAAAAATATTTCCAGTGGAATCTTCTGCTTTATGTGCAGCTTTTCAGTCAAACATGCAGTATTCATTTCCTCTCTGTTACAATAATACTAACTGCTAAACAAGTACTGCTTCATTGTCATCTTTTGGATCTTGGTGGAGCTAAATCCTTGCAACATTTTTGCAAAATGTCTTATAATTTCTGCCTAATTTGGTGAGGCAAAAATCAAGAGTTGGTTATGATATGTTAATAACTAGTTGTGTTATGTGTCTTATGGCAGAGAAGAGGGGAGCTGTGTCCAGGGCTTCACGGAGATCTTTGATATGCTGATAGCTGCCACGTCCAGGGTGAGAGAGCTCAAGCTCCAGAGAGAGGAGTACGTCTGCCTCAAGGCCATGATCCTCCTTAACTCCAGTGAGTGAGCGTGTTTGTGTGTGGGCGTACATACACTTGTAAGGCCTCTTTATTTGCCCAGCCTGTGTCCTCTCTATGTGTGATGTATGTGTGTGTAGGCGAGACAAAGAGATGCATGTGTGTATATGTGTGTTTGTGTGATGCTCCAGTACGTGAAACCAACGGTCAAGTGTTTGATTTGTGTCTCAGCATGTAATCCTATCAATATGTGAGTCTGCACAGGGTTGGCAAGGAGACCAGCTATATAAGTTTCCAGTGCAAACCCTAATGGGAACACTGTGTATAGTTTGAGTCACTGGTACTGCTGAATGAGTAACAGGCAGTACCTGTTGGAAGATGAACAGGGCCAGAGCCTCTCTGGTGAGCAGGGGAGTAATTAATGTTTGACTAATAATTCTTTTTTCATTTTTCCTCTTTTTGCCCCCACCAGCATAGTCTAACAGGGCTCATGTTTTTGCTTCATCTCTTCCCTTCCAACTTTTGTCTGTTTCAACATTTGTGTTTTAGCAGGATAAGAATATAAAAATCTCTAAATCCAACCTTTTACCAAAATTGAAAAGTTGGACAGTTGTGACACCCAGAATGTAAAAAAATCTTGGACATATTCAGACATTAAAAATAATCTACTGAGACCCTTATCTCCTTTGGAATAAAAATGTACTGACTTTGTATTTTTAAAGAGAGATCAAGGCTCTTTCCCAAAATTGACTGAAGTCTTATTTGGAGCATCTAGTGGCCATTAGTGGATCTGAGGTGAGGTGCTTTCACATTCAATCACTTCAATTTTGAATATAAAAAGTTGTGTGTTTTTAGGGACATGGAATTTTAAAAAAAACTCAACAAGTTATGTAACAGCGCTCAAAAGGAATGAATGAATTGTTGAATGACTGTTAAACAGATAAATCATTTTACTTTACAAATCTGTCATGTGCAGTAGCTGACAAGCGACATACAGTAAACTTATATTCATATACAATATTGCAATTTTTCCAGTTTTAAATAAATGAATGTACCACGGTATCCCTGTTTACAGGTGAAATGAGTGGGACAGCTTTTCTCCTAGCGAATCCTAATCCAGATGAGAATGGCAGCTAATTTAGACTCTCTAGCTTCTCTGTTTAACCTTTCACTGTTAAAAATAATCCTCTCCGACTCCCCTGCAGCATCTCCTCTGGCAACAACACAGTTTACAAGAAATAGTACTGTTTCAGATTTCTACCTGCTGTGGAGACAGTAATTGGTAGCTAGGGGTGGGCGATACCATAAAATTCAGTTTTGATCCAGTACCAAATAATACCAGGGCTAGAATTAACAATATCAATAGTGATACTTTTTAATATTAAAAGCACTTCATTATGATTTGTGAAACATTAAGAATTTCTATTTACTGTTTTCTGTTAATTACTTATATGTTAAAACTGATGAAATGATTGTATTGATGCTAGTATTGGTACTTTAAGCAAGACTTGGAATCGGCAGATTAATCCCTAAAGTATCAACTTTATAGGTGTCAGTCCGCCCATCCCTAATGGCTGCTTAGTTTCGTACAACTTTTGCCAAATGGTTACATTGAGGGGGGAGCACATAACTTCCAAGCAGATATACGTAACAGCTTTTAACTTTGTCTAGGTTTGCCTCGTGCCTGCTGAGTGTTTAGTCACTGTTAAATGAAAATGTTCCTTTCTTGTTCGAATACTGTCTTGCTTGCAAACCGGCAAGTAGCTCCCATGCAGTTTAAAGTAGCACTCATTCTAATAACTGTGAATAGACCTTTTGACATGTCACAGTAGGAAGTACAGGTGTACATAGTAAAATTAATGATGGCTGAATTTCATTTAGCTGCTTCATTTTCATTTGCCTGGTATTGTGCATGCTGACCATGCATGCTTTACTTATAGACATTTCTAATATTTAGACAAGATTTGTTTCAAAATGCTTGCTTTGAAAGCAAATAAGCAAAAGCTCAAATCTAGCTAGAATTGTCATTTTCATTGAAGCATAAATTACCTCTTTGTTTGTGCCAAAATGTCTGTGTCTGTCCACAGACATGTGCCTCAGCTCCTCAGAGGGCAGCGAGGAGCTGCAGAGTCGCTCCAAGCTGCTGCATCTTCTGGACGCTGTAACAGACGCTCTGGTGTGGGCCATTGCCAAAACCGGCCTCACCTTCCGCCAACAGTATACCCGCCTTGCCCACCTGCTCATGCTGCTGTCACACATCCGCCATGTCAGGTAAAAGGACCCCATGACATGCCAATGATGCTCATGATGCAATATTGGTAATTTATGTATTCATGTAATGTAAATGGCCCTCAGAGCCTTAAATATTTACTTTTTTGGCTAATATACTGATTTTGTGCACCATTATTATACAAAGCTACAAGGTGCTGCTCACATGTGACTCCCTATCATCTTGACCAAACTACTTTTGTTATTAAAAAGCCATTACGCTCACTGCTGTGCCAAATCACCTGCCTTTATTACTGTTGTTCTTCCTTTTACTTTTCAAATGTGCAGTAACAAGGGCATGGACCACCTCCACTGCATGAAAATGAAGAACATGGTGCCTTTGTATGACCTGCTGCTGGAGATGTTGGATGCCCACATCATGCACAGCTCCCATCTGCCTCGCAGGCCCCCACAACAGGAGTCCGAGGACCAGTGGGAGGCTCCTGCTCAGCAACACAGCTCTGGTAACGGCCCCTCAAATACCTGGATTCCCAGCAGTAGTGGAGGTGAACTGCAGTAGTCGGATGCAATAAATTTTCACCGCTTTGCAAAAAAACTAGTTCACAAGACTGAGACGTTTTACTGGTTTTTCTGCAGCGTGCTGAATTGTGTGAACTCATTAGTGAAACTTAAGTTTTGACACACTGTGCACTAATTCTAGTAAACCTTTCAAATCTTCAAAGTTGCATCTTAAGACTGTTTACTGTGCAGACAGAGTATTCATTACCTTACCACCAGATATTTAAAAGCCAGAGATCCTGAGATGTTACCAGAGATGATAAAGCTTGAGCCAGACAATCTCATGATAAAGGCAGTATGAGATAAATATATAAATAATGTCTTTCTAACCATTTATTTAATTAGTCTATGCAGTCACAAATTTACCATTGTCCAAGTCCGGTATTTTTATATTTTTCTGGAAGCCCAACAGAGAATGCTGTGTGTAAATGACTGAAGAGATAGCCAAGGCCTATGATATGATATATACAGAGACGCAATAGAGTTTCTGTTATATAGTGGATTTTTGAATCAATGTGATGTATTATTTGTCACAAACTAGATATTCCCATCCAGTCACTTTACCTATGTAAAAGGTTATAGAATTGAAATTCCAGATAATACTTTATTATAATAGCATTTTTCTATCCTAAAGGAATTGACATTTTGGTAAATAATCTTACTCGCTTTCTTGTTGAGCGTTAGATGAGAAGATCGATACAAATCTCACATCTGTACGTTAAATATGTAGCTGGAGCCTACAGCCGGTTAGCTTAGCATAAAGACTGGTAACAGCTAGCCTGGCTCTTTCCAAAGGTAAAAAATCTGTCTACCAGCACCTCTAAAGCTCACTAATTAACATGTTATATACTGTTTGTTAAATCTGTACAAAAACACATGACATTTTTACACTTTAGTTTTTGTACAGGTTAAACAAATGAGATGTGTTAGTGAGCTTTAGAGTTGCTGGTAACAACGGGTCCTATGTAAGCTAACCTGCTGCTGGCTGTAGTGTCATTTACTGTACAGACATCAGACATGGTTTCGATCTTCTCATCTATCTCTTGGCAAGAGGACTGTATTTCCTAAAATGTTAAACTATTCCTTTAATACAAAGTTACATGTACTGTGATAGAAGACCTTATCTGTGGGAGAGATGTGCACCATGAGATGAAACAGTATTTTATTAGCATTCAACAGCTACAGCTCCCATGAGAGTTTGGCTGCTTGCCTGTGGCTAAAATATGGGAGCTGTTTTATCTTGGTTAAAGGTGGTCAATTTTTACTGTTCAGCACAGTAGAAGAGACCCATTTGGCTTTGAATATAGACAGACAACTTCTCAGTAAGGTCATTGAAAGATTGGATTTAAGCACTAAGATGATTATTATTATTTTTTTTACTGTAGACAACAAACTGACATCAAAAACAGAAAATTGATAAGTTTTGTCAGTAATGTTTCCAGTCAGGCACAGAAATCCGCTATATCTTAATTCTGTTGACAATTAAATTTTTTATGTGGCTTTTTCAAGCTGTTGTTGCGTCACAGCAAACCTCCTGTTGACCACTAGAGGGCGCTTTACAGCACAGTCACACACCTGAGGGCCTTTTCCAGATTACTTAATTGTCACTGTACAGTCCTGGCTTTATTGTCAAAGACATCTCACTTGTTTCCTGTGAAGACAACTCTTGCTCTTAAGACAACTTTGCTTTCATACCTGCCAAGTTTTGCTTGAAGAAAAGTTACTTTTGTATCATAGAACTCGCTACAGTTAGCCATTGTGTGCACAGCGCCCTTCTTGAAGGATAACTGCAAGAAGGGCGCATAATATGAAAATATGTAGACTTTGAAAACATGCCCCCATGCACTTCTGTACCAGTTCAGTCCTGTCTGCTTAGTGCTTCTCCTCCGGTCACACTCTATATATCACTATACATCGCAAACTGTACTATCACTGTGTACATGTATTTATGTTCCCAGAAAAGGTAATGTACCTGGCTCATTTCTGGTGGTCACTTTTAATGATGTGTAAACAGGTAAACATTATCTTCAGGGTTTTGAGATGGCAAGTGTCGAAGATCTTTTTTTGTTGTCGTATGTTTATACATTCACTCTGGTTCACACCATGAAATAAAGCAAATATATTGTACAGATAATACAGTGACATTCTTCAATTGTTTATCAAAATCCACATGGATGAAAAAAAGCATAGTTCATGTTTCTTGTAACCTAAATGATTTTGGCATAAGCAAACATGATTGAATTATGAATAGTGAAAGAGTGGAATAAATTCAGTGAGGAATATTGTCAGTTAACAGACTGTAGATTCACTCAAATGTAGTGTATACTGTAAACAAGACAACATTTTGACAAAAACCTTAAGCTTTTTTTCCTAGAGCTTTCAAAATTCAGTGAGGATTTTAGTGATCATTGATAGCTGAAAGCTCCAGAAAAAGATAGTAAGTGGACCTTGAAGATTTTTCTCAACTTAAACCCTCACAAGTGCCTCTTACCTCTGAGTAGATTTTAAGTTGCCTTAATATTTTTTAGCACATTAGTTTAAAACTTTGATACATACTGGGTGTGGCTTGATAAATTAAAATGATTCCCAGTACTTAACTACTTCACATCCAATCCTGTCCTTAATATTAAAACTGACCAGAATACTATTTCATTTAAAAGGAACAGTTTGACTTTTTTTTTTTTCCCCAAGAGTTTGACAAGAAGATTAATACCACTCATGTATGTGCACTTAGCTTAGCATAAAGACTGGAAGCAGGGGGAAACAGCTAGCTGGACTCTCTTTCCAAAGTTTAAAAATCAGCCTACCACACTGGTGTGTAACTATTTATTGGTGAACAACAGCTGTGCAGTGACTTTCTGGAGTCTTGTCACAGTGAGATGAGTGCGCCACAAATTGTTGTTTTACATTTCTGTTCAGATTAAACAAATTAGATGTGTTAAGTGAGTTTTAGAGGTGCTGGTAGGTGTATTTTTAAGCGTTGTAGAAATAGCAAGGCTAGCCGTTTCCCCTCAGCTTCCAGTCTTTATGCTAAACCAAGCTAATTGCCTGCAGGCTCTAGCTCTGTATTTAATGTACAGTCATGAAAGTTGTATTCATCTTCTCATCTGACTTGTGGAAAGATTTAAATAATCATATTTCCCAAAATGAACTATTCCTTTAAATTAGGGATTTAAAAAGTAATTTCATGCTTAAATATCTGAGCTCTGTTTGGTGTTTTGATTGTCAAAGAAGTTAGATTTCTGGTTGTAATTCTTTTCTTTTAAAGGCCTCTTCACTGACCAAAGCATACTGTATTTTTCCATCAATGGCATAGCAAAGGCAAAATGGGGAGAAAAAAAAATCTTTGAGAAAATAAGGTGAAGACAATCTGTTTTTACTAAAAGAAAATTAGGAGCATCAATCCACCGTTTGTTATAAATAAGTATTATATTATTACATTCTGTACATACACATCATCCTGCTAAATCTACAGTGTTTCAACAGTGCACTGGGAGGCATGGAAATGTCTGCTCAATCTACTCAAGACAAAAAGCATCTAGAAAAAAAATTATACAATTGTGTATAAAACTGCCATAATTTTGTACTGTTGGCCTTACAAAGATTACATTCAAATTTAACTAGTATCTTGTTGTAAAAAATAAACTTCAGTCTAACAACATAAAAATAGATAAAGCATGCTTTTTGTTAGCAGGGTCAAGTTAGACAAATAAAATGTCAACAGTTTACAACATAGAATTAGGACTGTGGCAGGAGTGATATCTGAATATAAACATGTAAATTCTGATAAAAGCTAAGCGGCCACTTGTTTAGTGAAAATCCACGGATAAAGTCACGATTATACTGTGTTTGGAGGGTGAAATTGGATACTTGAGCACTTTCAAGCAAGAAATAATAGTGATTTTGTTGTCTTACTTGGTTTCAACCTCGCATTATTATCCAATGGAATATGTTTCCCGGCTTCTACAGTAGCTGAAGGATATTTAAAACTATCTTACCTGTTACTATACGCCTCTTTGCTGCCACGTCTATGTATGCTGCTTTACCTCTCCACAAGTGTCAGCACTATCTGCTGCACAACTCCTTAATCTCCAGGATGCAGTGATTGATTTCTTGGATGGCATCAAGATCTTTGCATTATTAAACTAAAATATCTGCATTTTCTGTTCACATGTGGTGTTTTTCCTGATTGAAATGGAGACAAATGGGTGGTTTTGTTCATGGAATAAATACAATCTCCTCTAAGATCAAATCTTTAAAAATAGACACTTAAATACAATTTCTGCACTTTGGATGTTTTTTAGAAGACAATCGCTTCATCAACTTAACATATAAATTTTATATGTTAGACAATTTGTTCATGTGTTTCAGTGTGACCAAAAGGTGGTGTGTGTTCTCAAAAAAAATGCTAAATGTTTTTACCCCCAGGTACATTTGTATCAGGTGGGCGGTGGGCCGTTGGTGTAGTGTAACATGGGGTAGAAGGACCAGGCGAAGTTGTTGGCCCCAGTACAGCTGGGGTCGCTCTCTGACAGGGGAATCAGACAGGGGAGGAGCAGGAGGAACAGTAGGAGGAGGTGGAGGGGGAAGGCAGCACGAAGGACCCGTGAGAAGAAGGAACGAGGTGGGGACGAGTCCCTCTTCTCTCTGCACATCACACAAAACACATTGAAGTTTATTACAGGAATACTTAAAATACGCACACTATTGAGTGATAAGGACATAATTATCAAAAAATCAAAAAAGTAATTTGACTTTTCATCTACAAATCACAATTTAAAACAATTTAAATAGAACTGTTAATAAATATTGATGTTTTTCTGCGGACCTTTGATTAGATGACCCTTTCTTTGAATTTGTGGCCTTCTGAGAAGGATCTGCAGAGGTGCTTTGGCCTTGGACGTCTGATGCAGATTCACAAGCCTAAAAACAGACATACAAATGTTACTGTTTCACCATCTCTTATTTAAAACATACAGAAACTGGCATTTAGCAAAAACTATGTTTTTGTGCTTGCTTTAAAACATTACAGTACAATTTAAAAGTATAAAATACTTAAATCACAATTTCAGGACAGCTGTTTGACAAAGAACATTTTTATACTTTATGGTTAAACGCTTACCAGATGCTGTTGCAGGGTGCTGAGATCCTGGTCCACCTGCCTCTGCAGCAACTTCAGTTTGCTACCGGTCACGTGGAGTTTCTCCTGGGCCTCGTCGCTCTCGTCAGCCTCGTCCTCAGGCTGGAGCTGAGACCACAGAGCCTGGAGGGAGGCCTGCTGAGTCTGCCTGCCCTGCAGCTCCTCCTGCAGATCCTGCAAACCACAAACATTAGAAATGGTGACGCGAGTCTGAGCAGGAAAGTGAATACTTGACAATAAATTATTATCTGCTTACTGTGAGCGTCTTGCGGTGTTGTTGCAGGGCTCTGACAGGTGTGTCGGGGTGACTAATGTCCACCGCATAGCGTTTGCTCTCTGCGTGGGCCAGCCACAGCAGCAGAGAATGGAGGGTTTCATGGAACTCCTGTATAGAAAAGGGTAAAGGTAATTTCTTACAGTATTGATGCGAATCAGAATCTGTTTTGGATTCATGTTAAGCTAATTTTGACACAACTATACTTCTGGACTGATAAGTCAAATGTGATAACCTCTGGCGCTATGTTCAACACTCTACAGACTGCTTTAAATATGTTTCCTCTTAAAGCTAGGATAGGTAATGTATTTCAGAAGCATTTTTGTTATATTTCTTGAAATTCTCTTTACATCCTGACAGCAATCAATAAATCAAAAGCTCTGGGGGAAAAAAAAAAAAAAATCTGGTATCTGTGGCTGTTGCAGGCCTGTAATACGCCCATCCAGCTAGTCTACCTGCCTGCACGCTGCCCGTGCACTCATTGTGCATGAAAATGTGTTTTGGGGGAGTAGCTGGGATTTTTTTTCAATTGGATACTTTCAAAATCTAGCGGTCTCTTGCTAGTTTCTCCAACGTTACCTACTCTAGCTTTAAGATAAGATAAGCCTTTATTGATCCCTAACTATTCAAGAGCAACTAAACTCAAATTTATAAAGGCAACACATACTGCAGTAGGCCTACCATCTCAAGCAAAGTGATGTGGTGGTGTGGTTAATAATATATTACCATAAACGTATAATATGTATTTGGTGTGCAATATTTCCAAATCAGTCCAATGGAGAGGTAGTGTAGTTTGTTATTGTGTATACTTTCTTTGTATGTGTAAGACTCACTTGAATTTAAATATGACTAGTAGCCCCAGTGATTTAATTCAATTCTTGCATTTTTTTAAATTCAAACTCTCGCATTTGATTTTCATCACAATATAATGATGAAATGCTAGTACTGTAACTGTATTATTATTTGCTTTGCTAAAATGAGCCCAAACTTTGAAGCGCTTTAACCCGTCGCCCATAATACGAGTCCAGAAAATGTGAAACAAAAAACCCACTGTGTGACCTTGCAATACTTATAAATATGTCATTGGTTGTGAGCATCTACAAACAAAGCAAAAAAGTTTATTTTTGGTTGGCAAATTAAATTTACAGAGTAGGTCCATTTAAGAAAAAACAGAACTTAGAACAAGCCACCCTCTGTAATACTTAGAAAGCATACAGAAAAGTAAGTAAGAGCAACAGATGTTTCACTTGAGAAAGTCATTCCCTAATTCAAAACACCACACGCCGTGAGGCTGCACTGTGTTATAGTCTATTATGAATATTTGGTATTATTTCTCACCTGGCAGCGCATCAGTGTCTTCCTCAGACTGGTGTCCCACTGCTGGAGGCTTGTACACGCTCGGCTCCAGTGTTGGTTCATACCCACCAGTCTCTCCTGTAGCTCTGGAGCTTCCTGAGCTAGCAGGTTGACAGACAGCATGATAGACTTGTAGCGAGTAAACATCTTCTGCATCTCCTGCAAGAGAAAATCCATCAATATAAACACAAACGGAATATTTGTTATTAGATCTGTTGTATTTGGTCATACATTTCACCTTTAGTTCTTTGGCTCTGGCTGCCATGTCCTCAATACTGGCTGCTGGGTCGGACTGCCGGAGGCGCTCTAGCTCCGGGATCACGTTTTCTAACCAGGACGTGATGTCATCAAGATCAGACGTGAGCTGTTGAGGCTCCTGAGGGCCAGCGTGCTGGTCGCTCCTGGACCGAGCCTGAAGCAGCTCCCAGCGTTCAATCACACCTGAGAGAGCACCAACATTTACTGATGTACTGTTGCTTTTAACAGATGGTGAATTAAGTTTGTATTTTTTCTCACAACTATTAAGTATTGACGAATCGACATCAGCACTAGCCATGTGTCCTGTGGATGCAGATATCCTAGCTTACAGCTTGTCAAACAGGAATGGACAGCAGCAAATGGGGCCAGTTTACAAAAGATTTTAAACCAAAACACAACACTCAAAGGAATACATCTTCAGTGTATTTCTGTTGCATGAGTCCTCAGATGGCTTATTTTTAAATTCTGTGTTGTGGTTTAAAATATGTTTATTGACTGGCCTCAGTTGCTCTTTTTTTAATCTGTTTGACAAGCTGGAATATATCTGTCCACAGGATCTGTAGTCTGAGTTTATGCTTATGGGATGATATCACTACCACCTAGTAACTCATGGCATTAATATGTAAAATACAAGCTCCAAAGTGCTCCTTTAAAAGCTGAAATCAGTAACCTTTTGTATGTTAAACTACAGCCATGATGAAAAGGTATCTCTTGTTGCTATGTAGTGAAAATGTAACTGACAGTAATATTTTATTACAAATCACATATACTTCACAGCTGACTTTACTGCTGTGTTTTTGAACTTTAAATGCATTTTTCTACAGTTTTAGACATCCATTGGTTTCTATTCTTTTAACCCGATTAGAGATCTGCAAATTTATTGCCACTCTTAAAATTTGATTTGTGAATCATTTATGACATTATGTTTACGAGCATCTCTCACCTGACTGTTTGTCTGAGGCAGTCAGTCCTGTGAGACCGAGCTTCTCCGGCTGCTCCTCATCATCCAGGATCAGTGAGACTCTTTTAATGTCCTCGATGCTGCCGCTGCACTGAGACATGAGACGCAACTGGAGATGCCACAAACACACAGTTAGTACTGACAGCTGGAGCTGCAAACAGGCAGCACACACATCTGTATGAAGAATCTACTAAAAAAAATTCCTTCAGAGATCACAGTTGCAATTTATTTCCTCATATCCCACTAGTTAGCTGGTATTGGTTTACTTGTATCCATTGGAGTGATATTTTTGAAACGTACATAGCCCTGCTTTAGAGGTGTGCTGGTGAGGGTGGGTGGAGCCTCGGTGTGGCCCTCTGAGTCCAGCGGGAGAGACTGTGTTTCCTCGTCTCCCTGTGATCGCCATCTTGGAGACTCATGTACGACCATTGGCCTGCTTGAAACTGAAACACAAAGAGAGTTCAACCACAGACATTAATGCACAACACCCTCAGCTATGACAAAGTTCCTCATTCTGCTGTAAAAGTATTTCCTACCAAAAACTTGGGTATACTGTATCTTTTACATTTGTTGACTGATAAGAAATCATTAGTTCAGTGAGACAAATTGTTAGATGCAGGTCATCAGACTCTTATGGTTCTGAAAGTTCCCTCGTGGGAGTTTTTGGTTTTGGCAAGAAATACTATACATTTTTGCCAATTTCTGCTTATTTATTTTAGCTCTCCTGATAAAAACATCAGGATCAAATTATGACTCACTCACTCAATGTATGCCAGGATGTGTGGCATGTGGCACAATTTACTATTGTCAAATCAATTAATGCCTCTGAGAAACATAGACACTGGAAGAACAGTTATGATAAGTGATGAGAACTCCCAAGTTATAAAACTTCACTTTACAGTACTGAATTCAAGCCAAAGCTTAGCGGAAATAAACCAAGTAAAGCCAAGTGTACATCGCCTGCCCCAGGAAATTGAAGTGCTTATTATGTGTGTGGTAGTGTTTGCTTAATGCCATATTTCATTTGTTTGAACAGCAGGAGAAAGAGATTATGGCATTATCGTGGTTGATCATCTCAAAGAAGGTCTTGTTTATTTAGGGTTATTATAGATTTGTCTAGAAATGAATGGAGAAGTGGAGTGGACGAACAAACGTGGCAAAACAAAGTGTGGAAGGTCACAAGGAAGGAATAGGAATTCACAAAGATGGGTGAAATGAGGATAAAATGATGAGGAAAGTGTAAAAGGGAGGAAGATAAAAGACGGGATGTTGGAGGAAGATGAAAGCTATGAAGGAAGGGGCTAAAATTTACACAACAAAACAAATTGGACAGGTGAAAAATTAGGAGGTTTGGTGGGAAGAGATGCAAATTCTGTATATATGGAAAAATAAATGAAAGAGCTATCCTCAAAAAAGCTGATTGATTGATCAAAATCAGACCTGTGTCATAAAGTACAGTGCCATTAAAATACCTGTTTTGCAGGAAAATATAAGACCCCAAACTAATAAAATAGACAAAATCTGGCCAGGACTTTGAAGTTTTAAGATTTTTGACCTTTAAATTATATCCCACCCATTAGCCAGTTAGTGTACTTCTTTAAAATTCAGACCACAGTGTGTGTAAAATCAAGAAAACCCATTAACAAAAAAGTGTCAGAGAAAGAAAAAGGCAGTAAGTTGTTTGCTTTGGCATTGAAGGATTTTCCAAACCACAGCTACAGGAAGCAAAGTAACAGAACAGCAGCAACAGCACAACGAGCAATTAGATATGAGTGATACATGAGCTGCTGGAAGATATTTGCTGGAAACGTAATTCATCATGAAGAGCTGTGAGTGGATTTATTAAGCAGAAGGTGAAGATGTTCTTTTTCCTACCCAGTGAAGAGGCATCGACATATTCCTCCTTGCTCTCAGTCAACTCCACCTCTGGGAGGAGAGAGGGGTCAGACTAGAGGTGTATGGATGTCTATGCATGTGTGAAATGGTCGTTACATTCATTTTTTAGCTTTAACATCTATGAAATCCCAGTAAATCAGCTGTTTATCACTTTCATTTTGGAATGGCTACCAGCAAAACTGAAGTAATCCTTTTCCACCGCAGGAACTTTTCCAGTAACATTTAAAAAGGGACTGAAACTTTTTTTGCATTTCGACTGGAGAAATCGAGGCCTAAATTTCATGCCCAAGTTCCTGGGTGTCAAACACTCCCTGGTTTTCTGGTGTTTCCAGTCTCCCTTTATCTGTCTTCTTTACAGCATCCATTCAAACATCACAGTCGCATAAGGGATAATACCCAACAAGATGGCATCTCGGTTTTATGATGTTGTGAAATTTAAAACCCTTATGGCGATAAAAACTAGAAAATGTTAAAGAGTGGGTGAACCCTTGCTGTACCATAAATCTACATGTTTTTCTGTGAGATACTATAAATCTACCTGACAGTGCGCTGAAGTAAGTTATCGCATCCTCATGCTCTTCGTCCTCCTCATCATCCTCATGTGACGATGACCCTCCTACGTCTCCGGTGTGGTCCCACTCCAGTGGCAGGGAGTCCACGCTCACCGGTGTCTCCCGCCCCGAACGCTCCAGCGGAGGGGCCAGCAGGTGGGTGGGTGTGGCCGGGAGGCTTCCTTGGGTCCGCCCCAGCCACGGTCGGCCAATCAGCTCCAAGCTCGACTCCAAGGAAAAAGTGGTACCAGAGAGCTCCGGTTCTTCTTTGATCATCTAAGGTAAAGAAATAATAGGTATTCAACCAGATGTGAAAACAATAAAGTTCCACTGTCTCAAATCCAAAATGCTGCTGCAAAGGCTTTTAACAAACTCTGATCACATCATTGAACTTCTATTCCTGTGTGCACTGACGTGATAGTGAGTTTCCCCTCGGGGATCAATAAAGTATTTCTGATTACCATTCTTGAATCTTTGTATTGGCTCCCCGTGAGTTTAAGAATTGATTTTAAGATTTTGCTGGTAACTTAAGTATTTGCATGGTCAGACTCCTAGTTACATACATACATTGTTGAATTGTTAATCCCTTATAAGCCACAGCACAGCTCGAGATCCTCGGGCAGGGTTGTCCTGGTTGTTTAAACCTTAACTTTGGAACCCCTGCCTGAGCATCTCAGGGGTCCATTTCACCAAATGTGCAAAATGAGATCATTTGTTCTCCAGTTAATTTGGAGACATTTCACTCATCAAAACAAACATTCTTGCAGACCATGCGTGAGGACTCAGGAACCCTGTAGGACTCACAAATCTATCTAGAATTTGCGAGCAACAGTCATTTGTGAAACGTGATGCATGTAAGCACTGCTCGCAAATACTTTTGTGAAACCGGCCCCATGTTAGCAAAATCTGTAGTATCTTTTAAAGAATCACTTTTTTTGGAAAGCATTTTTTTAAATAGATTTTAGCAATGTTTTCAACCTGTTTTTGGTTTTAACTTTTGTATTCTTGTCATTGTTTTACTGTTTTATTTTGTGCTCAATTTTTAAAAATATTTTCTGGTAGTCACATTATCAACCATATTTTATTGTTTACTCAGTTTGTGTTACTGTTAAGCACAGTACCAAACCGCACTGTTAAGTGTGGTTTGGTACTGTGATGTCTTTTTCCTTAGCCTTTTAAAGTCAGGATCACTGAAATGTCCTCACTTTGGAGTCCAAAATGTACAATGTAAAATAAAGTTAGCATGAAGTTAACATCAAAATTAGAATTAAGTTTAGGCTAAAATGTAAAGTGAAATACGTTGGTGAGGGGCAGTGTCATAGCCTAAGAATTACTTCACAAAACTAACGTCAACAGGTATGAATTGAATCACAAATGTACTATAAAAAAGGAGATTTGATTGTATGAAAAAACTGCATAAATCAAGGTATGAATGGAAGAATGGATGTAGTGTATGTGTGTGTGCTCCAGCTCACCGGGGGCTGGCTGAGGCGCTGGTGGAAGCGGACCAGTCTGCTGAAAACCTCCTGGCAGTAGGAGTGCAGCTCCTCCAGCTCGTCCTCTATCAGTGCTGCATCCTGCTGTGAGCTCTTCTGGATCAGACCCTCTCCAAACACTATCAGCCCGTCAATGCGCTCTGTGTTTAAGGTGATCTCCTTCTGGAAGCTCTGCAGGAAGAGGGTTGGATGGTTGGACGAACAGAGTCAGGAAAACGAGAAGAATGTTTCAGAAAACCAAAAGGAACCAAACACTGTATCTGTAATTAGGCTCCGGGAAATGAACTGAAAGAGAAACAGTCCTAAAAAATTACCCATGCACCACACCTGCAGGCATTGGCTTAACTATCTTAACACGCATTTCTTCTAAAGGCTGCAAGATGTAAGCAACAAGAGAACTGACTGAAGAAATTATTTTTTTCATAAGACATTTTGGTCGATACAAAGGCTTAAAAAGAGGTACGAATTGCAGAGAGCTTTTCCTCACACAGTGAGCGTGAAGTTTGTTCCTTGTGCTGTCACTATAAAACAAGTGTCTGTATGTGAGCATCTATGTGGTTATAGTATGTCCTCACATTGAGCTGTTGTATCTTGTGATGGACGTTGCTCTCTGAAAAGTGTTCGACGTTGGTGAGCTGCAGGTCCAGCTCGGTCAGCCACACCAGCATGTTCTCCCTGGTGCCTTCAAATTCCTCCCTCTGGCTGGTAAAATACTGTGAGGAAGGTGAAAAAAAGATGAGATGAATAGGGGGGAGAAAAGAGATTTTTTATATATATATATACATTTTTTATTATAATTTTTTGGGGCATTTCTATGACCTTATTACATAGCAAACAGGAACAATACCAGGAAATGAAGGGAAAGAGAGAGATGAGTAATGACATGCAACAAAGAACATAAATGGTGGACGCTGCGTTTCATGGGCAGCGCCTTAATACCTAGGCACAAGTGCACCCCAAAATAGTCATTTTTAAAATAAAATGTTTTAATGTAAAAAGTAAAAGTTAGCAATGATTTCTGATTGATTGGTTGTGATAAATAAGACATAAAACAAAAGAAAGTGATAGATACAGTGTGAGACAGAATCAATCAGGACTGTGGAAAATTATATCAAATATAAATCCAACTGGTTGATTCTGCATTTCTTATCAATCCTTCAGATGTTGTTGACCAGTTTGTCAATTCTCTTCAACATGTTACTTTTGCATAGTAAAAAGTTTTCTTGATCTTGACAGCTCACTCTGTAGACAAAACAACAGCCACTAAAGGTTCACTTACTTGCTTGTTGTGGAGCTTTTGGGGTTTTCTTTTTGCACTGATATCACTTTGCTTTTTAACATTCTATTGTTGATTGATTTTATGTCACATGTTTAATGTCTTTTGTTTAACATCTTTTTAAGCATCATGTTGGAAATAAGTTTCACTTTAACCTATTATCACTTGGATTGGTGTGTTGTAGATCTATAAATGAATAAAAAAAAATCTACAGATAAAATAAGACTGGTAGAAAGAGGAGGGAAGCAGACAATGATTTACACCCAGATGTCAGAGTTAATGTTAACGTATTTCTGACATTTGGTGATAGGAACAGTGAGGCTTTTTCCATGTTAATAGATAACAGGTTGGCCTTTCTACAATGTTACTCATTATACAATTAATATTTCAAACTGTTCTGAGCTGTGCTGGAACAGGACAGCCAGTTAAGCATCAAAACAATTTCGTAATGGCAAAGTAATTCACTCATTAATGAGATATGACACAAAAAAGTTTTTGGTCAAACTCATATGCACATACTTATTTAAAGCATATAGTGATGTACGTGTGTTGTATTGAAGTCACATAGAACACACTGACACACAAATGACAGACCCACATACATACTGTATGTGCAGGTGCATGAATGATTGCTATAAATAAAAGTGTTAATGTGTTAATAAAAGAGAAAAACAAACACGAGTGTGTGATGATGATTCATTCATTCTCAGCTAATCAAGCTAGTCCCGCCCTCTGTGCTGTATTGTACCTTGAGTCTGCGGAGGATGGCAGACACTCTGCGGTGCAGGGTGTCCCAGCGCCGGTTGCCTTCGTGCACCATGGCTTTGAGCTGGCTGGCTCGGTCAGTGCGGTTCTCCCTAGCCAGGCGGCGGTACTGGTTATTGACCAGTTCCAGCTGGGTCAGCCGCTCATGAACCTGCCTTTGGAAACCCTAACGAGAACAGGGGAAGATGGAACAAACCATGGATTTAGAATAATAAAAAGCAATTAAGGCTTGTAACAAGTCTTTGTGAACACACCACACTTGTTTATGCCATTACATGTTTTTCTTCTAGGTGTGTGTGATTCAACAGCCTCCTTCTCATAATGTCAAATAGAGCTGAAACAACCAGTTGATTAAACAATTATTGGGCATCAAATTTGAAGAGCAATTTAAGAACTAAGAATTTGCTGGTTCCAGCTTTAAAATGTGAATATTTGCTAGTTTTCTTAGCTTTTTACAAAAGTAGAGTGAATATCTTTGGGTTTTAACTGACAAAAACAATTTAAATATGACAACTTGGGCTCTTGGAAACTGTGATGGACATATTTAACTATTATCTGATCATTTTTTTTGACCAAATAATTTATTAATTAATTGAGAAAATAATCAGTAGAATCACTAATAATGAAAATAATGGTTAGTTTCAGCCATAAAGAAAAATACACTAATAATTTGATTTATTCTACACATTTTTATTTGCTTGTTGTTAAAAGAACACAAGAGCTAAATTTCTTTCTAATTTAAAAGACACCAGTAAGAACGTTGTGGAAAAAAGGTAAAACATTAGTAACAATGGTTGGTCATAAAGTAAAAGTAGGCCTTAAATCGATTTTTTGGTAGTGGACACTGATGAACACTTTGAGGAGGGTTTTCCCTTAGTTTTGGTTGTACAATAGCAAAAAGGCAAACACTCTTCAAGTCTGTCAAGCCAACAATTAAACATTAATAAGTTCAGTAGCATAAAATTTAATACAGAACAATTGGAATGCTTTACTCTTAGATACAAACAAGCAAATAAAACAGAGCTTTTTCTAGTCTGTTCCATCTGCCGACCTCACAACTGACCTCGAACTTCTTGAGCTCCTCCTTGGCGACCGTATAAAGGACGTCTGCAGAGTTGGGGTTGGCAGCGGTGCGCTCGGCTATCTTGAGCCAATCCTCAAACCGTGAGTAGTCATCGAGGAACTTGCACCACAGTCTCCACGTCTCCTCGATTCTACAAGGAGACATCGTGCTGGAGTTACAGTCTGTTGTGGAGGTTATGTTTTTTTACAAGTAAGCATTGCCTGGATCTTACAAAACATTATAAATCATCTGCGTTTTTGAAAATTGACGCATTAAATAAAAGTTCTTAATCAAAATCTTTAAATTTTAATTATTAATTTTATTAGAAATGAACTAAATGGACTTGAATTCTTGACTGCAGACTGATATATCAGTGTAAATGAAGTGCTACCTATAGGCTATATAGCCTGTTACAAACCTCAGGATGTGTTTATGGATGAATCAGCCTCAGGCATTCAACAGAGCTGTGTAATATATATCACACTATATAGTAATATCAATAGTAACAGACAAATAACCCAAAGAAGTTCTCCTATTGTGTAACATCTCCAAAACTTGCATATAAGGATTAGGGTATACACTGATCTGACTTACTGTGTGGTAAAATGTGTGAGGACACGATACAGTATGTGTGTGTGTGTGTGTGTGTGTGTGTGTGTGTGTGTGTGTGTGTGTTTAAGTTCCTACCTGAGCCTCCTGTCCAGAGCCATGGCACAGATGGTCCTCCAGCGCTGGTCCAGACTGTGGCTTGTCTCCTGCAGGGAGTCGCTCTCTACCTCAGTGCCGCCAGCAGCATCTTCGTCCCGCAGCAAAACGTCGCACAGACTGAGTACTGACGCTACGCCCTCCGTATGCTGCTCAATGTCTCTCTGCAGCTCCTGGACAGACACATGGACGGACATGAAGACAGACATCACATCAGTCCATACCAGTGAAACCATGTGTTAAACATCAGTCCACAGACGTACAGACAGAGGACAGGGGCTCACTGCATGAGACCACCACTCCCAAAATTAAACAAAGGACAGATATGAATTATTAATCATAAAGAGAGACAAAGAGTGAGAGTGAGTGACAGTGAACCAGGTAAACAAAAAAGTGTGAGAAGAAATATAAAATTAAAATATAACAATACAAACAATACTGTAAAAACAAAGAGACGACACAGAAAAATATCACAGAAAGAAGTGTGAAAACACAAAGAAACAGAAACTCAGAAACAAATAAAATGAAGACAAAAAAAGAAAACTCAAAGAGGAAATTTGAGTTAAAACTCCACACTCTAAACTACTGGTGGACTGGCTTAGCAACAACAGTATAAATGTACTAGTGTGAACTGATGTGTGTTTGTGTGTGTTTCTGCCTACCTGCTGTTCGGCCAGCCTCCTCTGGATCTCCTGGTGGTGACAGACGCTGTAGGTGATGGGTCTGGACAGCTCGGCTTCGATGTGAGAAAGCCACGAGCGGAGATTACTCATGTTCTTATCCAGCTGCTGCACCGTCACCAGAGTCTCCTTCAGCTTCTTCACCCTAAACACATACAGCCACACACACACACAGAGTTTTATAAACTGTTTAATCCAAATCTTATATTAGTAATCAATTTTAAACGGAAGCAATCATGATTATTGAGATGTTGGAAACATCTGTACCAATTTATTAGGCGTACATCTAACCAAGTGGTTCTCAACCCTTTTCACTTATGACCCTTTAAAATGAAGTAATGTCTGCTTGCGACCCATTGTCAATAGGTGAATATGTGTATGGGTTATGACCAAGTTCACTAAAAAGGGATTGAGTAATTTTTAGCAAGGTGAAGAGGTAAAATAATTCAGTAATCCACAAGAAAAAAAAGCAAGGAAATATTACATTTTATATTTTATTTTATTAGAATAAATAAATAAATAAATAAATAAATAAATACTCTTTCTGGTTTTCTATCCTGTTATTTGTCTCACGACCCCTCAGATTTATTTTGCAACCACATTGGTTTGGGGTCCGGAAACCCAGGTTGGGAACGACTGATCCTTATTAAATTACAAACAGAAACCTAATTTGGTACAAAGCATCTATTCTCTTTGTATTAGATCCATGTTTGTCATGGTCCCTGACAAAAACATGTAATTTAAAAAAGATTAAACTTTTAAAAAAATGAGACACAAAAATGAGAAAAAGACAAAAAGGAAAGCACAGATAAAGACAGAAGAAAGAAAAAATAAAAAAGATAGAAGAGAAAAACAAAGAAAGAAGTTTAACTATTCACTAACCTACAACATTCTCAGGTATCTGACACTAGAACTTCCAAAGTCACCATGGCAACTGACCACCTTGTGAATGTACGCACGCAGCACACACACACACACACACACACACCATATACAGTCAATGACACACACACACACACACACCGCCACACTGACTGGGTGTCATAGCAACGCTTAGGACAATAAAAGCTCTCTTCTGAGGCTTAAAAGCCTGAAGTGTGCCCCATTTGGGAGTTTGAGTAAATTTCCCCATTTGATCCTTCCTCTCCTGTCGAAGTCCAGCAGGGCCTGTCAGGGCTGAGAGGGAGACGCTCTCTACCAAAATAATAAGCACTAAAAACAGCTGTGAGTGTAAGTGGCAAGCTTAAGAATGCATGAAAGGGTCCCAACAGATGCTGGACATTGGGACGACTATAGATAAGTTGAGTGTGTGCATGTGTGAGAGCCCTTTTAGAGCCGTTCTTATGAGATCCGGTTTGAGTTTTAGATCTTCAGAGTTAGGATATTTGTTATTTTGGATGGTTTGTACTTCTTCAAGAGGTTAGTTTAGATTTCAGAGAAGAATTACGTTTAAGTGCATGTGCAGTTTAAGTGCATGTGCAGTCTTGGAATTGGTCTTGGTTATGTTAATAGTTAGTGGTGAGTTTTTTGTCTTTTTTGAGTACTTTTGAGTACAAAGCGAAGCGTGTACTTAGTCCATAACTGTCATATACCAAAAACTGGCATCGTATGCCTGCAGCTCAGATTCAGATTCGTCTTTACTTATACTTTGATCAAACTACTTCTGACTGAAACCAGAATTTAGCCGATTTTACACTGTACTTTGTTTAGGGAAAGTTCTTGTTCGAATGCTTGTGTTTAGACAACATTTAACATTTGAGAGCTCTGGCTTCTTTTGTTAAATGAACAAGGCTATGAGTGTATGGCCGTGCTAAGGGCTCTGAGGCTATACTTTTTGCTTTGAGCTAAATGCTAACATCAGTATGCTTACAATGACAGTTAACATGCTGATGTTTGGCAGGTAATATTTACCAGGTTCACAATCTTAGTTTAACATGTTAACATTTGCCAATTAATTCTAAACAGAACGTACAGCTGAGGTTGATGGGAATGTCATTTGTTTTGCACACCGACCGTGCCATCCTTAGAGCCACTAGCATGGCTAAAAAGGGTTTTGTATTAAGACATTTATTCATAAAAAAAAAAGAAGTTATGTTTTGGTCCTGGTACTGAAACTCTGGTATCGCAATAGGCACAATCCAAAAACAATATCAAGTCCTAGTGATTAGTATCAATATCAGGTACTGACCAAAATAAGTCTGTAACACAGAACATCAAACATTGTGTAGTACCGAAAATTGGTATTGACCACTGGGTCATTCTTCTTGATCAGATATTTCCTGATCTAAATCATAACTTTACACCATTTTACATAGACACAGTCCTTATATAGCAGCTTGTGTTAAGACAACATTAAACAAACATGCACTGAGAAATTTGGCATGTTTTGTTAAATGAAAAAAATGGACTCCTTAAAAATACTGCATACTGTTGCCATTTGTACCAAAACTCAGGTGTTGGATTAACACCGGTAGTTAGATGATTCCAAGCCCTAGTCTAAGTTCAGGAATAATGTATAGTATATAGTCAGTGGAAGCTTGTGTGTGTGTAGTTTATGTGGCTTCATGTTTATGGCCATGTAATGAAGTCAATGTAAATTCTGTCCTGAAAATACTCTTCCCCCTCAGATACAACCATCCTAGTCAACTAAATTATCTCTCTCTCTCTTTCACTCCCTCTCTACCTCTGACAGCCTAACAAAGACCAGCAGCTTCATGCCGAGGCCCAACAAAGACACAAAACCCAGGCAGGGGTCCTTGATGAGGAAAAGGACAAGAGTAGAATGGATGGAGAAAACGGAGCAGAAAAGAGCTGGAGGATAAGTGAGGATATATGGTTGGAGGACAAAGTTAACAAAGTACAGCTAACTACAGGAGGGCTCAAAGTTACTCAGAGACTCCAACTGACATTTACTCTTGTCACTGTAATTATGCAGCTCTTTACTGTACAAGTGCTTTTCCAGATTTATTTTAATTCCATCATTTTACTTTTACATAATTATGCTTGACTTTCAGTATTAGGGCTGGCTACATCCATTATAAAACACATATTTTATGTTAGCCTACTTTATTGTATTGCATCAAATTAGTTGTTGCTAGCCGGTGAACTAAAAGGCATAAATACCCCAAAGATGCTTGGTGTGGATTCACCCCAGTTCTACTGTGGCAGGTTCCATTTCTTACAAAAGTGCAATAAAATGTACATGACGGGGAATCATACTTTCAGGCATACTTTCTCTGCTTGGAAAAATGTCAAGCTACTTAATTTGTTAATTTAACCTCTTTTCAAAAATAACAGGGAAATGTAAGGGGTCAATGATTCAGGGTTACAGTATTCTACATCTTGCCTGTGTGGGATCAAGCCCCCTGAAATCTGCTCATGGAATCTTTGTGGGGACCTCACTTTGAGTATCAGTGATTAATGCATGCCGACAGACCCAGCCCCTCCCATACTAACCCACCCTCCCTCATGTCCTCTTGCTCTGACAGACTAGAAAAAGGGAGGGAGTCTGTGTGGACATGGGGACATATGGTACTGTCTGAGACTAAAGCACAGCTTTTTTTCGTGGTGGTGGGGGTGCAGGTTTAGGGGTGAAGTCTGTATCTCCAGCTCTTCTACAGGACTGTCCATCTGTCTGAGGAGGGTCGGGGGCACTAACAGTTTATCATCACAGGGGCTTAACCTACAGTCTGTACATTAGAAGCCATGTATTCCTGACAGCTGCAGAGCACGACTAACTCAACAGCAGGTGGATGGATTCGCATTAGAGCTATTGTTTAATTACGGGCTCCCAGTTAGAGCCTTTTAGTTCTTAATTATGCTTTTTAATGTAGAGTGGCTTTGCTGTGAAAGGTGCTTGTGCGGAAGGCTAATAATGAGGTGACATTTAGTGTGTGGTACTGAAAAACCTTCCACACACACACACAACTACACACAATTTAATAACCTTTTACTACTTGCCTTTGAAAAGTGCTTGCTCACTGACATCCACACACTTTGTAACAATTGCAATACACATTCAATAATTTTCAATATTGTTTGCTTTCCTTTTGGGTCTTCAAGTGCTTACTTGATACAAATATATACACACACATACATGTAAGTGGGTACCTAAATCACTTACAGCGTACAGCTTCTGTGACAGCTGTGGCTGCTCTCACCTGGCTTCGATGTGGTGGAAGAGGTTGTGCCAGCGCTGGTTGACCTCCAGCAGCGAGCCGTGGACATGGGTCTGCTTGGCCTTGTCACTGGCTAACAGCAGCTGCTCACCCAGCTGCTTCAGGTGGCTCTTATTCTCACTGAACAAGTTAATTTCCTCCATGCAGTCCTGTTGAAACATGACATGATAAGATTATGCTGCTTTATAAACATCATGTCCTAAAGAAAAAGCAGGAAAACCCTCACAAACAGCATCTATCCAATGTAGAATTGAACTCTTTGGATTCTTGTATTTATTTTTGTTTTTCAGTTGTGTTATTATGTACAATCCCTGTATAATATGGATGTAAATTTCAGCTGGAGTAGAAAACACCCAATTATCATGAAGCATAACATTAGTAAACTGCATTTTGTATGCTCATGTTCACCAATTTGGCCAATCTGTGATCACTTAAGAGCAAGTTAGCATCTTAGTTTTGACATAATCTTGTCTATTAAAGCTTTAAATGACCAGCAAAATACAAAAATGTATGTCAATGTGTCAAGAACTCGCATCCCATTTTCAGTATCCCACTCATTCAACTTGTCAAACACCTGTTTCCATGCACTAGAGCAGTCGGTTATCACTAGGAAGTGCCATTGTTAGCTATCCAAATAATTAAAAGGGACTATCGTGTCTTTAATTTTCTCTTCTCGTCTAACAGTCCAAAACAACTATCCTGCAACGTTCAAACCAATTATTATCCTGTTGACTAAATGAGCATGCTTCATGATGAGACAGGAAGGTACAAAGGGCTTTCAGTCACTGAGAGGACAACTGTTGTGTATGAACAAAAGGCATGCAGCCATTCCCCATTCCAGGCCACCATCTGTTATAAACAGCATAATGCATGTTGCTCTTGTATAGATTTTAACCTACACAGGTGGTGACCATGCCCCTAATCGTTTAATAGTTTGATTGTGGGAATTACATAATGAGTTATTTATGAAGAATAGTGTGCAAGTAGTATCACGTATAAAAGTTTTATAATGTGCATACAGGAGCATACCAATGAAATAATACCTGCAATGTAAACTCTACTCCAGCAGTCATATATGTCCTGATTTAGTATTATGTGGACAGTTGTACAAATATACTCAAAAATAATCATCTCATAAGGGTCTCTGACAAAATCTTATTAGATGGAGCCCTAATGTGTGAAGACTTATGAAAACACCTGTTTGTCCGTGTGCTTGGATAGGAAGGTATTAATATTCCTTAGATCTTGTACCTTCTTCAGTTTCTCCACCATTTCCTCGATGCTCAGATCTCCGCTGTGGCACACCTTGTTCTCCATCTGAGTCAGCCAATCACAGAACTCTTTGTTCTTGTCATTGAAGATGGTCCAGGCATTCAGGCGGTCTGCGATTTCTTGTCTGCGTAGGGATACCTAGGAAGAGTCAAAGTGGCATTTAGCAATTTCGCACACTATCGCACACTTTATGGCTTTGACGAATGTCAAAGTAAGTATCAGCACATAATGACCATTGTATGATTTCGCGTTGAGCAGACAGGTGTATTTATATATTAAAAGACTGCCTGGTGCAATTTCATGAGTCATTAAAATACTAAAAGAAATAAAAACCTTTATGGTGCTGGTAGGACACCTGTGGTGCCGGCTAGACTACAGTTAGAAATAGAATAAGTTGTGCATGATAAGTACTGGTTCAATATTTGCACTAGCAATTTTTGATGCCACTATCATGGTATTTTAGGCTAACCAGATGACTGTTTTTCAGGGACAAACCGGGAATTATGGTGCTTTATCCACACTAAGCATTAAATAGTTATAGTTTCTGAACAAACCATGAAACTGACAACATTTACACCAACAGCACAAATGTGTCTCAGTTACAAAATTAGGTACTTTCTTGCCAAATTTACTATAGACAACTGCAGGCAAAAAGGTCTTAACTGTTTAACATGTCCTGGAACAAAAGCTTCAAAATAGCAGTGACTTGGATTTTGACAAATGTCAGTCAAGTCTGAATCTGGGTTATTCGTTATGATACTTCCTGGTATGTATCCAGGAAGCGCCGACCTAAATCTACTACACAACATTACATTTTGTACATAGGGACACATAACCTGATAAATTACTGAAGAAAAGTTGTAGCTCTCAAAATCTGTTAAGTATAAAAGTACTGTTCAGTACAAGAGATTACATGGTACTGAAGTGAATAAAAAAAAACTGTGAAATTAACTGAATATTAAATATTTTCTTTTATTATATTGATGCAATAGCACCATTTAATCTCTATCAGAGTCAGTACTCAACTGAATTGAGAGAAATCCCCATAGGACTCTTGTCTGTTTGATAAAATTAACAAGGTCCATTTTCCTAATGACAGCTTAATGCCATGAAAAAAACCCATTACATAGCTAAAGAGGGGGCTGATGATCTTTTTGAGGTTAAAGGGCTTAGCAAGCCCACAGGGCATGTTTGAACCAGCTATATTTTACTGTTTTGTGGCATTTATTTGATTTAAATGAGCCCTGCATTGGTTTTAATGTACTAACACTGCTGGGCCTTTTGGACTGAAGAATTTAGGGTGCATTGTGAACTGCTGTCACCCCATGAGGACTTTGTGCTTCCCCTGGAACAATAGAGCCTGTCCCTTGGATCCCTTTAGCCCAGCCAGGCCATCTGCTCATCGGGCCCATTCCAATGGCTTCCCCCACCTACAACCTGTTAACTATGCAGAGGAAACTATTGTGGCTCAGATCCATGCCCCTTGGCCATGTCAGGAATTAATAGGGATGAAAAATCTTGTGTGATCTAACAGCTGAAATTAGTCTGTGCTTTCTCAAATAACCGGACTTCTTTCCGCCCCAGCAATTTCATTATTTAGCAAAGAATTGTCATAAAAAAAAAAAAAACATTTTGCAATGGCTGAAGTAAATACTTTATCAAACCGATAAACTTCATGTAGGCTTTTACATTTGATATTCTTAACACTCAGTGACTGGTAGGTCTTTCCTTGAAGACATCCAATGGTTTTCAGGAAATATGTTATATGTTTCAGGTTTGTTTTGGGACAAACATAAGAATTAAGTAGTTAGGATGAGCAGCTACCATTGGTTGTACAGATAACAAAGAGACTACTACACACAGAACACCAAACACCAACAGAAAAGCTGATGATTGGACAAACTGGTTGCTGTTGTTGTATCTGTGAATGCAGGTAGCTACTGCCAAGACAGGAGCAGGTGGAAGCAGCCAGTGTAACTGGGGACCCAATTAGCATGACTGAAAATGATCCCATAACCCTAATAACTGACAAAAATGTCCTGAGCATGTCATAACTGTTGATTTCTCAAGAACAAGAGTGCATTTGTGTTTAAGCCAAAAGACTTAACTGTAGGAATTTGAGCCTGTGTGTATACAGCAGAGCTACTTTCTCCAATAATGCAGTTACAGAATTAACAGCCTGTTCTCTCTGAGTTTCATGTGATTGCTCAGATAGCACAGTGAGTCTGAGTCAGGAGCTTATAACAACCTGAAAAGCTGTCATATGACTATTTTAGAACATTTGAACAAAAAGGAAAAAGGCTTCAGTTTGCTTGATACAAGCAGAAAGAGCTCCAATTAAAAAAAAAAAAAGTTTTGCCACTTTCGCAGTAGAAATGTCAAGGAAACAAATTAATTTGACCTGTAGGGAGGCAAGTTGCTAAAGTATTAACAAGAAGACAAGATGTTGTAATTTTCCCTCCATGAACCTGCACATGGTGGCTCTTTTATCAAACAAATGAGTGTGTGTGTGTGTGTGTGTGTGTGTTCAGCCCCAGTGGTCACCACCAAGACACCGCTGGTGGCAACTTTTCCCTCCTTCTCTCCCTCTCCCACAATCCTTCCCCTCCATCATCTACAATCTTTCACTTTCTCTGGTTCATTTTATGGCCTCTCTTTCTATATTTCTTTTTTGTCAGTTCTCACCTTCATACACAGCTCTTCCCACTGGCCGTGGAGTTGCTCCAGCTGCTGCTCCAGCAGTGCCGAGTCACCGGCCGCGACATACTGGGACAGGTCCGTCTTCATGGTGGCCAATTCCCTCAATCCACTGGCCAAACGCTGCAGAGAGAGCTCCGTCTCCTGCATAACACACACATACACAGACACGTTAACACCCAGTCAGTCGGCCATGTACAAGCTGTGTGTTCGCGCTCCTCTCCCTCTCGCTCGGACCGTCCAGATTAAAGGGCTGTGGACGGGACAGGGGGAGGGTAGAAGGGGTAAAAAGGGGGAGGGGAGTAAAAGCATGGGGGTATTAAATAAGAGAAAGGGGGGTAAACTCAGAGGCGCTCTGGTGGGATGGGGAGTAGCCAGGGATGGAGTGGAGGGGTGGGGGAACTTTAACCAGCTGACCTGTTTTCTTCCAACAAATTCATGCTGCTGATTTATTTTAACTTTATGCATTGCAATGTCATACACATTGTACAATGATAACCAATTTTCAGTGTGGTAACTATGACAAAACCATTATTTTTCCTTTGCAATTTCCATCCAAAACCATTGGAAGCCAGTTATTATATTAGGTTATGGAATTAACACAGTCAGTCACCCTCGGTGCCTGTTTTTCTGCTAAATCAAGCATGGATAGGGGTCTTGCTCTGCTAATACAAAGAGTTTTGGGAGACCGTCTGCTTGTGCTCTGCTAATACAAAGAGTTTTGGGAGACCGTCTGCTTGATGACTGGCTGCGGTGACATAGCTAAGATTTTGACGGTCATGAGTCCAAGTGTCCCTGACAGCCAACAGTAGAGTCCTTGGAATAATGCATTTGAATTTTTCATTTTTTCTGTTCAATTATATTTTTGTAAACCATATTTCCACACATAAAGGTCTAAATGCTTTTACAAAGTCTTCTCCACTAAAAACTAAGTTATGTTGGGGAAATACTGTTTCTCTTTTATTCATTTATTTTTAACTGATCTAAAAGTAGTAAACTTGAAAAAGACATTGAGTCTAAAACACTGGAATCAGCCTGTAAAATACCCACCATGGGTATTGTATTGTAGTAGGATGTACCATAACCCCCAAAATTCCCAGAAAAATATCAAGGACATGACATCAATGTCCTCAGTGGTAGCTACGACCCTGTTAGCCACTAGCATTATTCTAAAAGTGAGGAAATAAGGAACTGTAGGTACTCTGGCAGCAAATTTATTACAGTAACTGTTAAAAGACTGTTTTGAACTACCTTCCTTGTTTCAATAGTAGGCAAAGTTGGTAAAAATAAATACAATAAAATTATAATTTATTACGGAAAGATTACATTTCTCACATTACTTTGGATAATGCTAGTGCTCTATTACCATTCAACATATAACATATAGTGTATTCTATAGTTTGGCATGGAGAACCAGAGCTACCAATCAATGCACCACTATGTGCCAATCTATGTATGGATCATTTCTGTATCAGTGTTCTCTTGTTAAGGGCCCAGTTGATAAAGGTCTTTAAAATGACAGACACAGACTAACCGTATTGTAATTACCTGAATGTGTTTCTTGTTCTCGGAGTCCTGTGGTCTTTCAAGCAGCAGCTTTTTTATCATGGTTTTCAGCTCATCCAGTTCAGACATGATGCTGGTTATCCCGTCCTGACACTGAGAACACTTCTAAATAAACAGCAGCACACAGATCTCTGGAGTTAGTTTAACAAACATCTGACACATTATGATCAGTAACCTGTAATATTTAACCACAAAGGCCTGGGCTGCTGTGAAAATCTATATATGTATAGGTTTAGACTACATTTTGAAAATCACTAAATTATAACTATATATTATATATATACTATAATTATATGAAATAGGGACAACATCAATCACTGCATAGGTGACCTACTTTTCTACATACCATATTATAAAGTTCTATCATACAAAAAAAAGATTGATTTCTCTCTTGCCTTTGCACTAAAGGAACAAGAAACAATCAAGTGTGCTACCATTTGGAAAACAATGTAACAGGCAGAATTGCATATCTCTGTTCTTAGTTTCTAAATATTCCCAGAAACATAAATCTTTCAGATGCTAAAAAAAAAAAGCTTTGTGAAATGTTGAAAGGATCAAGACTGCATAACTGCTGAAATATTTTAAAAACTGAAGTCCATTGAAGCATCATAGCAGTCATAAACTCAATAAATCCAAACCTTAAATGGAACAAAACTACAACATCAACAACTTTCTGACTATTATATGATAACCAAGTTAGTCTCTTGCTGTCAGTTCTACTTCGTGCATTAATGCCTCTCTGTGTGTGATCTTTGACATGTTGCTCAGATGGATTTCTCTTTCTCCGGGTGGATAATGTTTTGCTTAAAAGGGGTTAACACAGCTTTCCCTGACCTTGCTCGGCCTGGGCATCAAAATATTCAGATGCTGTAATTAACACAGCTCATGAAACCGGGCAGCCCTTCTGTAATTCAAACAACAGAGCTTGGAGTCAAACCACCATTTCACTAAAATACCAGCAATGCTATTTAAAGTATTAACCAATCAGTATTTGTCCAACATTTCTGCCAGGCAAAACACTTAACAGTGGTGGAGTGCTCATTTTACTTTATTTTAATAGTATTTTTTAGATTGTAGGTATGTCCACGCCTTACTGTTCGATATATGAGCACTGTAGTGTAACAGTGATGGAATGAAAGGGACAGACACTGGTAACCAGCTGTCTCTGGATGTGGATCATGGATAGATTTAAGCTTCTCTTTGATCCCTCTTGGCTGGAGGCTGGAGGCAACACACCAGGTTGTGTGTGTTTGTGTGTGTGTTGGAGAAGGATCAGGTCCTGGATATGGGTCATGCAAAGCTGACACCTCCTACTTCCTTGTTAATACTATAACACATGCTCTTCTTTAGGATTATGTCCGTTGTTCCTTGATTGAGCTAAATTTATAGAAAGATATATCAGTAAGACTACCGTGTTTTCTTGATATTTATTTATTTTGAAAAGCTTAATACTTTGGGTTCCATGGGCTCTTATTTTGTTGTATAAATCATGACATTTTCTCACCAATAAATACATTTTGTCAAATGTAAAATAAAAAAGTGATTTTATTGTAAAAAATCAAAATGAATGCAAAATTTAATATAAAACATGTTAAATCTAATAAATAATTATAATAAATATGGGAGTCTTGGGCTTTTACCTGAGCAGTTGTGTTGACCAGGTCTCTTCTCCTCACCAGCAGTGAGGTGGTTCGTTCCCAGGCCTCCTGTATGGCCTGGAGCTCTGACTGCAGTTGGCTCTGACACTCCGACTCTGTCATGGTTTCACATAAATGTCTGCCAGCATCCAGTGTTTGGGTGTACACGGTGGAGTGCAGACCCAGAGCGTCTTCCACACACTTGGAAAGATGTGGGGAGACACAGTTGTTGTTTAGCATTTTTAGTAAATTAAAATGTTACATTCAGCACACAATTTCATTATTCCAGCAGTAAAAAATAAGTTAAGATGATTTTTGTTCATTAATGAAAGAAGCTTACAGACATAATTAGGAGTACGGTACACTCCCACTGTCATACATACATACATACATACTAACCTGGTAATCATCCATGCAGCTCTGTAGCTGATGCAGTGTACACAGAGCAGGTCCAGCAGGGGGCAGCAAGGGGTCAATGTCCCTCAACAGCTTCCACAAACGTTTCAAGCCACGATGGTAGAGTCTCCACTGGCCCAGTTGTTCTTTTGTCAAGGACCTGCGCTGGCTAGCCAGAGCCACGGAGTTGAACCAACTCACCCTCATACAGGTCACTTGTGCCAAGAGTTCAGATCTGTGCAAGGAGCAACACAAGAGGTTCAGCTTTGTTATATTTGGAGAAAATCTTTTTTATTTTTGCACAATTTAAAAAAATACACAAAATCGACAAAGATAACAAATTATATACAGTGGAAGGAGAGGCAGAAATCCCAGTGGGCTTATTTGAAGCCTCTATCTAAATAATGTTAAAATTTCACAAAGTTATTGAGAAAACAAAATTAACATACAGAAAATAATATGACTATAAGAAAGTGATGGCAAACTAATAGAAACAAGATATATATAATAAACAACAACAATGATAATAATTATCAATATAAAAGTAGAAAAGGTGAGTATGTGATGTGTATGAGAGTGTGTGTGTGTGCGTGCATATGTGTGTGCATGCGAGTGTGCATGCGTGAGTGAATAGTAATAATACATGTCACAATGAGTGAAACAAATAAAACATGCATATATGGACAACAATACACGAGGAAAAGCATTTACAAAACAGCAGTTAAATGGTCTCTTAAGCATCTTTTGTAACATTTTGTAGAGGTGCAGCTTTTTGCCAGGTGGGAAAAGCCATTCCATAATTTGATGGAATGGACCTGTGAATTTGCTTTAAAGTAAGTCTTGAACTGCTCACACTGCTTTCACTTGAATGTATCTTATAAATAAAAACACACATTTGAGAAATATTAATGTTATAAATAGTAAGAATCTGGAGTTTCTGAAATGGAGGGGCAGATGAGATGTGTGACTCTGATTTGGTTGCAATCCTAACAAAACGTTTCTGGAGGACCAAAATTTTGCGGAGAGTAGCAGGAAAAGTACTCGAGTATAGTTTAGTATAGTTTATTCACAGGCAATTACTAAATCAACACACATCAGCAGGATTTTAAGACCTTAAGTAGCAATCCCAGCAGGGGCAAGAAAAGAAACTTTCCTTTAACTCCTTTAAAAAAAATGTAAGAGCTTTTAAATCTTTCCCAAGACTGCAAAAAATGATTTAAAGATGACATCTAATGTTCCAGGGCAGGAAACACCTGCACACACTGCATTTTGTTGTGCGTCAGCATACACCCAGTATGTGTGATTCTTACAAGCGAAGAAGGGAATGCATCCTGAAAACCTCAAATCGAATTACTTTATTAGGTGACAGGGTCTGTGAAGAATACAAGATTACAAATCAATGCTCTGATGATTCTTTACTACCACAATTTCTCTGCGGCATGGCACCCAGACAGAGCTGAAGTTTTTAAATACTGGTGCCAATAAAATACCTGCTTGTTTCAGCCCAAATATCAGAAATAATATTTCTACTGAAATTTTCCTTTCAGACCACTGTAATAGTCACATGGTCGTCATTGTCCTATTGATCGGTTGCTGAACATCAAAAGGGTCTTATCTAATTGTGAGCCTGTCAGACAAACCTTTAACCTTGACAACAAAAAGAGGGAGAGAAGGAGGAAGAAATCTTTTGTCGGGCTGCGGAGTAACGAGAAACGTTGAGACTGTGAAGGACAATGAATAATAGCCCTCATTCCTGAAGTATTTTGGTTTAGTTTTTTTCTGCGTTCATATGTTAACCTAAATTCTCTGAAACCAACACAAAGCTGTGAGCAATCAGTGCATGGTTGGCAGCGCAACAGAGGCTACCCTGTAAGTAGCTGGTATAGCTGCTAAGCTTATTATATTCGCCCACAAAATTCCCCTAAAACTGAGTATACTCCTGAAAGTGAGGAATGCTATGATCCTTTGTGAATTTATTAATTTCATTCTAGTCCTGAAAGGAGACATAGATGAAGGGAAGAACCAGGGAAAAAATAGAGATTAAAGGAGGAAGCTGTCTCATTGCTGCACATGGAGTATTTTGGACTCTCCAACTAAAAGCTCATTAAGCTTCTTACACATTTAAAAGATTCTTGTAAAGTATTAAACTGCCATTTAATGTCTTCCAAGATGTTTCCATAGCCTACCTTTTCTCTCCTGTTTCTTTTTCCACGGACTCGACTGCATGACAGATAAGACCCTGCAGAAGCTGGTGTCCAATATTAATTTCAGCCTCAAGCCTCTGTGGGAGCGAGAGATAACAGGAGAGAGAACACACTGAGATTTATAGATCAAAACTTTATTTAAACTTTGACTCATTACGCTAACACGTTAGACAAAAAAGCAAGAGATTTTAAACTACACCATTTGTAGAGTATTGCATGATACCAGCGTGAGTTTAAGACCTCAAAATAACATTCACTATATAAAACAAATGGCACTTAAGCTTCCTAATGTCCTGCCATATTCACAGCGATATATTAAGCAAGCACTTGTGACGATAATACCATTAATTCAGCTACCTCAAGCCTTAATTACCAAATATTTCTTTGTCACCATGCTTGTCATCTAGAAACAGTATACAGGCAGTATACAGATGAACTGTTTATCTCAAGTTCAGACTAATCTGCAGATGTAGAGGAGGGAAAGCCTTTATCAAAAAAACTGTTTATCAACAGCCAATTTAACACTAGTTTTCCCACAAGTGAGAATAGCTGGCGAGTTAACTTTGCTTTTAAGGAGACTTTGAGTGATAAGATAAACTGTCACTTAAATTTGAGTAATTGGAGTTATTTGTCATTTCTTTGTCCCTAATTCCCAGAGAATTTTAGAAGTAAAGTTCTAAAGCCATTTGGACATTGGTCCCAGTTGGTCAGATACAACTGAAATTAATGTCTCTGAAATTAAAGAAATGTAGAGAATCAGAAAAGGGTGTTGTACCTGATGGACGGTCAGCATCTCTTGGAGGCTGGAGTAACTTTCAGGTTTTTTGGACATTAATTGCTCCTCAAGCTTCTTCTGGATAGACGTCAGGTTCTTACACTTCTCCTGAAAGCTCTGAGAACGCTGACGCTCAGCCTGCAGCTCTCTGGGAAAAAAATATATGACACTTCAAACAAAAGACTACGACTGGAAGCTTCTTTCAAAATGAACATATCCACTGTAATCCATCAGAAAATTAGGCACAAAGCCAGAATAACTTTTAAGGGCTCCCACAAAGAAATATTGGTTAGAGCTCTTTTTTTAGCAAAATGTTTTGTGAAACTTCAAATAGCAACACTGGGAAAATACACAACACAATTGCACACATCTTTTTGAACTGAACTTTCCCACCTGCTCATGTCAGACACATGAGTCATGCTTTCAACCCATTGCCTGCTGAGCATATGCAGTCTCTCTGTGTCATGGTTGCTAAGGGTCACATAGCCACTCATCTCCCTGACGTCAACCAGTGACGGAAACAGATCACTGAGCTCCGAGAGAACCTGCTGCACATCCAAGAAAAAAAACAAACATAAAGCACGTTTTAGATCAGGGGTTTTCACAGTCTGACACTGTGGGCCCTCTCCAGACAAAACAAAGACAACTGCACAATGTATCCATGTATGTACAGACAACTATCAATGGATTAATTTGATACTGAAGGAAACCTAAAAACGTGATGACTGAGGCAAGTTCTTTTTTCTGTGATTTCTATAAAGTGGATTTATTCGATGTAAGATTACGAATCTTGGCGCATATTGTAGCTCAAGCCTCACGTCTCAGTCTCTGTGCCACCCTTCAACTCTCCTTTTTTGACCAACCTCCACAGAGTCTGTGTCATTCAAGCTGGCCTTAAGTTTGTGCTGTGTGTTCTGTGACTGCTTTTCAAGGGCCTCCAGTTGAGCATGAAATAGCTTCTGTTGCTCCAAATCCTCCTGCACAGAGAGAAATGTGATAGTGTTAATATTAACCTGGATTTGTGAAATTTGAACAATAAGAAACAGTTTCACATTAAAATTTCTTTTACAGATGATCTTTCATTTAAAACAATAATTCTGCTAATTTTGTAAAATTAAGGTTATATTTCGACTAATTTCCTCACCTGAAGACTTTTCTTTTTTCCTGACATTGCCTGGCTCAGCAGCAGGACGTCACGTGACATCAGTCTGGTCTCTGATTGGATTAAATTTGCGGCAAGTTGTTCTAGCCGTCCAATAAGAGGCTTGGAAGCAACAAGAACATCTCCCACTCTGCTATGCAAATCCTCAGCAGCATCCTGCAACTGCTGGCATTAATGAGTGAGAGAGAAAACAACCAGTTAAATGGAGGAATGAGAAGATAAGGGCAGCAATGGAGACATTTTTAGTCCATATGTCTATTTACTGCTTTTACTGTGACCTTTAATTGAGTTTACTTATTTAGTGTTGACTGCTTTCAATCATCTTTCCAACGATTTTCATCAATGCACCTTAAAAACTAAAGAGCCCTTAAGCTTGTTTTTTTTGCATGAATGTGCAAAACAACAATGTAATGCAGCATCTGGAATACGCAAGTACAAGAACAAGAGAGACCATCGCTGATATTTCTGTCCATAAGTATATGCTGTCTGTTCCTTTCCAAGAATAGGAGACCAGTCATTGAGAAAAACATTAGATTGTGAATGTAACACAATCTCTCTGAATCAGCACCAGGTACAGGATGAGTCAAGCAGGAAATTTGATGATTCTAAAAGAAACTGCATAACCGTATGAAAAACAAGCAGTCTAATAAGCATGTTATCAAACTGGGTCAGTGGCCTTAAACAATTAGAAACTCGTTTCATTTCAGCAGCTTAAAATACATCAAATTCTCAGATGTTTGTTAGCCCCAAATAAACAAGTCAGTGTTGCTGACATGAATGTACAAAGACATGGCAAATTTTCATCAAATCATCATGCAAATCATCTTCATATCACTAGTGGAATAAGTTATTTTTCCATGAGATGTTATGCCAGATTAATCATATCTTATGCTGCTGTTAAGCCATATGGAAACAAACGCACTTACAAATGTTTCTGCATTAGTAAACTAAGCTGAATGTCAAGATTAAACATTTCTATGGACCTTAGTTGCTTCAGTTTCCCACTTGATATGGGTTGTTTTTAAACAAACAAAACACAAGTATGTTAACTAAATATACTGTATTTCAATAGGTATGATCAACTTAAATAGTTGAATGTTGACTGATAAGGAGAAACGAGAAATTGTTACTTACTGTAAAATGTCTCAGTACTTATCTTCACACAATTATTTTAACAAAAATGTTGTGTACATACTGTATGTTATCTGTTTATTATTATCAGCGGATATATTTTAAATTCAAATATTGGAATTCTTATTGGCCTCAAAAATCAGTCGGGCTCTAATCTTCCATATTGCAGGGACGTTCTGTAGCATTACATCAGGGATGAGGGAGCCATTTTTTGCTATCAGCTGCCTGATTGCAGATCAACTTAAATCGACAATCACTGACTTTGGGGGAAAACGCTAACACTAGACTGCATATTAAAACTCTGCTAAAAGCACCCTGAACTCACCTCCACTGAGTGAACCACGGCCTGTGTGTCCTGTTGAGGTGAAGAGCTCGACAACCCCTCCCACTGATGCCACAGTTTTTGCAGGTGAAGGGAGCATTGATCAGAGAGGTGAGCGTACTCCTGCCAGAGGGAAACTGTCTCTCCAGTCTTCATGTGCTCGTCCTTTAGCTCCTGCACCACGTCCTTCCACCTGACACAATACATTAGTTTTTTATATATATATAAAAACATACTTATTGCTATCATCTGAAAACCATGTATCTCTAAAACTTGAATTCTTAAAAACAGCCCTGTTTTGAGACATTTTCTTAGTCCATAAAAAACACTCAATCCATTTGTTTTTATGAAGAGAAAAAAAAATTATATCAGCAAATTTGGAGATACATGTTTTTCACTAGACAGTGTATTGGAGACTTTTTTTGTCTTCTTTAAATTTGATCCACTCATTCTGTTTTGGTAATTTCAGGCCACTGACCGTTTTCGCTCTCCTTCCATTTGATCATCCAGTGCCTGTGCTGTTCCATGATGAAGAGTCTTCACAAAACTCTGATAGGATTTGTCTAAGGACGCCCAAAGCTCCTCCCCTTTTCCAGCCTTCTTCTGGAGTTGCTGTGCACGAAAAACACCTTTAACATTTTCACTTCAGAGGTGCATTTACTTCCCCAAAGGGGAATAAAGGGGTTGAAGCAGCAAAATGTACTTGAATTAATGTGATGATCACTATGATGGAATAAAACATGTGATTATTTCTTCTTGTAGCTGTAAAGCCTTTATGTGCGCATGTGTACAAGATATGATGGTCAGTGCTTCTGCTCACCTGGAGGAGGTCGTTGTATCCTTCTGCTTGCTTTAGTGAGAACAGAGGCTGATGCCACAGAGCACAGCGCACCCTAGTGGTGTGCAGAGAAACCTCCCTCAGATCTCTCTCAAAACAACTCCACTCCTCCACAGTCTGATGTAGAGCTGGTCTCAGAGCTTCCATCTGCAATTTACCACAAAGGAAGACGTTTGGTAATGCAGCATCCGTGACAGTTGGGAGGATTTAGTCAATATTTTTTTAAGGAACAGGTTCCTTGTTTTAAAGAAATATAGCACTGTCCAGTTACTTTCATAGGTACATATAATAGGTAACTCGTATTATCAAAAGTATGAAGACTACACTTGAGTAAGAGGGTATACATTTTTACCAATGATATATTAACTGTTTATGCATTGAAGGTTATTTTAAGATGGTTCATTTAAAAATACTGACTAATGTAGCTTTAATGTTGTGTTATATACAGTATATGTGTGTATAAATGCTGGGCAACAGATCTAGTCATTTACTAGAGGCAAGAGGATGGTTGTTTGTAGTTTATCTGAAAAGGCATCTTAAATATCTTGGTAAATAACTAATTCACTTTCTTCCGGCACTAATTTTTCCATGTCTCTGATCGCCATAACAGAGTTATTTTTTACCTGTTTACTGAGATCCCAACAAGCTTGACAAACACTCTCTGTCTGGCCAGAGAAGGAGATATCACAAGGGTGATCCTCTTCCTTTTCAACATGCACTCGTGTGGCTTTCAACTCCTGTAAAGCTGCAGCCACCTCCTTCACTCTGCCCACAACAGCCTGGAAGAAAAACAGAGCAGTCTCAGATCAGAGGACAGCAGCAAGAGAGACCGTTCAAACATGCACCTGCTTACTGTACATCCCATTACTGTACCTCCAACTCCAGCAGGGCCTTACGAGGCAAAGTTTGACTGGTGGGCTGTTTCCACTGATTCAGCTGCTTTTTCTGCTGTTCTATCCAGCCATGAAGACGCTGTAACCGCCTCTCTCGGTCTGCACAAGTGTGATGCATCTGTTCGGCTTCACGACTCTGAGGGGAGAACGCCAAACAGATGAAAAGTTACATTTCTTGGTAGTCAATGTGGAGAGTCACACAGTTCAAGCTTTTTCTATTGCTGGCAAACTGAATTATGTTTATGGTCTGACTAATGTGTTCCAGTGATTATATAAACTATTAGCCATAATACATCAACAAATAAAAAGACTTCCTTTGGATTCTTTGACTCCATTTCACACATACATTTCAAACATTAGCAGGTTAGCACTGGCCAAAGAAAACAAATCCATATCTGTTTGTATACAACTGCTTTGCTAAACCTAGATTTGATAAAAACATTAGACCAGAAAATAAAGAGAAGGTTACATTTGGATCATTTAATTTCAGATTCTTCAGGTTGTGGTGTTTTACTGTATATTGGTAGCTGACCTGGCTCTCCAGCTCTCTCTGAAGGTGCAACCACTGCAGTTTGAGGGTGCCAAGTTTCTCAGCAAACATTGTACGTTCAGAGCGGAGAGCCTGGGCGTCCACTCCCACCACCTGAGGCCCAGACTGGCATAGGAAATCAAGAAGGAGCTGTCCATTCACCATGCCTGCCTTTAACTCCTGAGAAAGAACGTTACATAAACATAGTAATATAAAAGAAAAAAAAACAGAAGAGTTTGCTAGTTTTCTCCTATATTAGTGTATGAAAAATCAGTATGTGTCAACCTCTCATATTATGGAGGTACCTCTGAATTTGTTTTGATTTACGTTTTTTAAATTAGGTGTCTGATCAATGTAATATAGTGTAATATGCATATTTCATACATTTCCTTACTGTTCCTTAGCGCTGCAAATCATTAGTAGTGCTTTTATTGTATTAATAAATATTTGCTTTTTCCTTCATCTTTGCCTTTCAAAGTAAATATCTATTTTGAAACTAATTTTCTAACTAATTCAAAATTTTACTAGTTATTCCCAAAAGAAAAGAAAAATGTTTGTAAAAATCAAGCTTTAATTAATGTTTCCTCCCTTCCTTCCTTCCTTCCTTCCTTCCTTCCTTCCTTCCTTGTATGGTTGGCTGATTTATCTTGTTGACATAACATAACTGCAGAAAGTATTAGACCTGCGAGAGGAAGGGATGCTGAAACCCAGTGCTTATTCACTGAATGTCAAGCAAATTTCGCAAAATTTTGTTAAAATAATTATTAAAATAAAAGCACTGACACAGAAATAACCATTCAAATGGAACCAGACATTGGAGGTATAAGTACCTGGTAGTGCTGCAGGATTTCAGTGATCTCAGCAGCATCTTTGGCCTTGAGGACTGTTTCTTTCTCTCGGCTCAGCCGAGCCTCCAGCTTCTTCAGCCAGTCCCCCAGGTCAGACAGCAGCTTCACTGGTGGCCATGCTGCCAGCAGCCGCTAACGGACACAAGACAACAGAGGAGAAAGGGATTTTAACTTTACATGAATACTTGAACCTTTCTTTTCTAACTTTTTTTGTAATTATCTAGCTAGGTAGTCATACAGTAAACATCAGTTCTATTACAATCTGACTTTTGTGCCTGTCCAAATGATTTAATCTTTCTTTGATAGATAAGATCTTTTCATCCTCTCCTGAGGAGATTGCCAAAGTGTTAAGACATCAAAATGAACCTTCTGCAAGACAAACCTGGCAGGACTGGTGTAATTACTATAATGTAGAACATCTGGTTCCATTCACTGGTGATAAGTGGTGAAAAAAAAAATTAAAAGTGTCCTTCATCTCCTTTCTAAGTCCTCCCAAATTCCCTGTCGTCAGTCACCCCAAAACTGATTTCAAAAGGGTTTACGCTCCTCTTCAGGAGGAGGGGATTTCTCAATGCCTAATTATTTTTGAAAACTAACAGCACTTCCATGAAATCTGGACCATTACCTTTTAATTAATTGGAGGACTGGAAAATAGTGATGTTCAAAGTTTATAGGACATTTGATCCAAAATTTGGAAAAACTGAGCCACTATGTGAGACCTTTGCATTTCTTTCAGGTAATTATACCACAGTGTAACTATTCATCTTACAGTTAGGGTGCAACTGCCATATATGTGAAACTCAGTGTTTTTTCTCCAGCAGAGGGTGAAATCTTTGTGAATACTGTACCTGCTGCAGGCGGTCCTGTATCTTGGACAGGTCAGAGGTCAGCTGACTCCAGTTGACCTCCAGCTGGGCGAGCTGAGCTCTCAGCCCGGGACAATCAGCGTCCTTCAGGTGGAGCAGCTGAGTAGCTTCCCTGGATACAGACGCCCTTGGCACTGACATGGCTTCAATCTTCATGGAGAAGTCCTGGTGGATGTGGTTAGAACCAGTGTCAGTGATTGATGCATTTTAAACTGTTGACTGATTTTTAATTTCAGCGTCAGCCCGTGTATCCTTAGTCCATAACAAATTTGTTTAAATATCTCTGTTTTCAACATTTAGATTCTTAACTGTCACTAATATCAGTGTTGTCAGTGTGTCAAGTATTGTGATGCCATTTCTCTTCTATTTTATGTCACTGAAGTTTGAGTTAGTAAAGGCGATGCAGTTTAGGAGACCTGTTCTGTCATGGAGGCAACTCATGCAGCAACTTTGTCTTAAGTTTAGACCAAATTCAGCTGCATTTCACAGAGTTGTGGATGTTGTGAACTATTATTGTAATTCCAGGACAAATACAGTTTAAAACTGAAATGCATGTCAAAATGGCTTTGATATAGTTATCTGGGGCTCCATAATATAGACCTAACAAACTACTTTGTTTAAAAATTTCACCTGCAGATTGATGCTGCTTTAAGGGATTCAAATCACCACATTTTCCTGGGTAAAAAGGCTATGGCTGACAATAGTCATTCCCTCTTTATAATATATAAATGTGCTGAGTAGACAAGAAAGGCTTACCAGCAGCTTGATCAGATCGTTGTGAATATACTCCTGGTTCAGGTCAGAGGTGTCGGCCAGGTTTGACCAAGTCTTCAGTTGTTTGTTGGCACCAACCAGCCATTCACTGACTGAGTCAAAGTCAGTCTGGAATCTGTGGGGAGGTAAGAGAAACAGATAGCTCATCCAGTGGGGCAGAACATGACTGCTCCTTAAAGAGTGAGTTATCGACTCAGGCATGAGTCCAATACTGCTAAACAAGACTACACATGTGAACAACAGATTGTTGAATTATTGCTGTAAATTGACGACTCTTATGAGGGATGAATTTAGGAATTAATCCCCCATGTTTTTCAGGTGGCACATTTTGCATGGAAACAGAGTCTGTGTTTCACTCCAACGTACTGACTAAATCCCAGGGAATATCCTTGGATATAACTAAACCTAATGTAGTATCCCCAAAAAGTTGTATTAATCCTTTTGAGATTTCACACTGTGATGGATTTGTTTAAGCTTGCTGCTTCTCCAAATGGGCCTCACTGCTAAAGAATTCTACTCAAAATGCTACCAAAGCTCTCATTAATACTTTGCACTGCAGCTTCCATCATTATCCAAAAGGGGAAGAAAAAACTGGAAAAACCAAGAAATACTTGTGAAAAAAAACAAACCCAGATTATTGAGATGCCAATTCTCATAGGATTATTATTCTCACAGGATCGCTCTTTTTGGTGAAATATACTTTAAACACATGACTAATCCTCACAAAATAAAAACAAATAAAAAGACCCAATGACAACCTATGCATTTATTACAAATCGCATAAGGTTTCTAGGTCATACTAGACTCGTAAAAAACTGTCTGTTGTATATTTTAACATACATACAAATCAAAACAAGACTTAGTACATCTTCACATTGCAAACCCCAAATAAGACACATAGTATGACCTGGAGCCCCATGATATAAAATTTCATCTAGATGCCTAATTGTTTTTATTCCCTTTAAAAGCTCTGGAGTAATAAGCAACTTTGGCACAATATTTTTACTCTGACAGATTTTATTGTCTAACTGCTCAGGCACAAATTAAAACTGCCTGGCCTACATTGATAGATAAGTAAGTCTTCTAGAGAGGGCAATAATCTTTTTTGAACCTGTCCCACCTGGCCTGGCTGTCCTGGATATCTCTGCAGTGTTGAATCTCCTGCTCTGTCCGCCTGTAGGCGCTCTGCCATCGCAGCTCCAGGGCGCCTCCTGCATGACTGACTGTGGCAGCAAACGCTGGCTCTTTTTGCAGCACCTTCCCCTGATCCAGGAGCAGTCCTAAAGCAGCTCTGCTCTGATCCAGCTGGACCAATGTTTGCTGAGTGAAAAGAACCAACAGTGCTTAAACTGAGTTTACATCAAGCTCCATGAGATTCTCTTGACAAGCTAGTTCCACACTAACATTTGAAGAAACAGCATGGACCAACTGTGATGCAAAGCAGAGAAAATGGTGGGTTAAGGAGCATGAGTCTGTGATGTGAAATGTAAAATGTCATAAAAATGGCAGAGGATGGTGAAAAGTGAAAATAAGAAGGGATAAGAAACATGAGGGGAAAAAGAAAATACAGGAAAAACAAACCAACTGCCACAAAATGATTGATTTGCGCCACTCCAACTCTGCTATGGCAACAGCTTCTTCTGTCTCTCTACAAATGCATGTCTTTGTCCCAACTAATCTGACCCATCTACCATCTGAGAATCTATATAGTAAACACAATCAAAAGGAAAGAGAGGAGTTTAAAAGAGATAAAGCGTTCCTAAAAGAACGCTTATGTTACTAAAAGAACATAAGTTTCCCCGATGTGATGTATGGAGGTGACAAAGAAATTGAAATTTGTAAAGAGGCAAATAAGTGTAGGATTCATGATTGGACTGCTATCAATCTGACAACCTCTGCAGGCTGAATCAAAACACCCACCAGCATGGTCCTCAGTTTTGCCTGTATTACTTGTTAAAGCAGTATACACCCAATTATTCTTTATATTCTTTCCAGGTATACACCGAAACAGTTTCATACTGAAACTGGTTATTGGCATTGTACATTTTAATTCTGATGCCATGTTGGTATAAGATGTTTTTAATTTAATTAAGCTCATCATAGCTGAGGCAGAGACATTAATTTCTACACAAAAGACTCAACAGCAACATGTTGAGTTTAAAATAAGTGTGACTCGATTTTCCTCAGCTGGAAAAACATTTCCTCTCTTGCCCTCACTATGCTAATACTATCACTACTGCTCCTTTGACCTTCCCGTGAAATTAAGCATACATACAGTAGTTTAGGCATGTTCTATAGAGGCTGTTAGAGGAATGCAGGGAAATGTGGGAAATCAGAAGTCTTATCAGGAGGCACGTTGACGTACAATCCTGCATATTGGCTGAAAAAGCAACATTATATTGCAAACATATACAGTGTTATAGTAGGGAAAGAAACAGGAGAAAGGCAAACCCGAGAGGGAATGTGTACATGATTACAGGAGGTACGTAAAGCTGAGGAGAATGAGTAAAAAGGAGTGAGGTGAGAAGAAGGAAGTCTGATGAGACAACAAACAAATCCAATGTGTTTGTGTGCAGTGCGACAGGGTTTTTACCTGGCAGGCATCTTGTCGGTGCTGTACTAACTTCTCGTTGTCTCCCTCTGGTTCCTCACTGCTGCTGAAGGCTTCAAGATCATCCAGCAGCCTGTCCAACCGACCACAACTATCCTCCCACCGGGACCACTCCTGCAGCAGGTCCAACCATAAACCCACACATCAATTTTAACATTTGATTTGTGAGCAAACATTTTGTTCATGTATGAATTCATATGGCCCTTAGCAAATGTGCATGGCAAACCTGGATCCTCCATTGAGAAGCCACTTCCTGTTCCAGAGCCTGTTGCTGCAAAGCTTTGGCTCTGACTTCCAACTGTACCCACTCATCCTCTTGACACCGGAGTGCTTCTGGCTCACGTTGGAACAGATGCTGCACAAAAGCCAACTGAGACCTGAGGACCTGCAGGAGCTTCTGGATCACCAAGAGACCAGATTTGGAGAAGTGAAGTGAAATAATTGCAAAGTAGGCCTGATAAATAAAGCAAGAGAAGCGACAACAGACACTGAATATGACTGAGGTTTAAATATCTTCGTGTTAAGTCTCATCACTGGTTGTTTGAGGTTGTTTTAGCACTGGACGTCTCTTTGAAAACCATCAAGAGGCTTCTACACACTCTTGGGAACGTGCCTAGTTTAAATCTGGTCTTTGCCTGCCTGTTGAAGAACTTGCTGAAAGCACAGTGAGATACCTTGTGTCTGCAGAGAACGGCTTGAAGTTGGCTGCGGTTGTGAACCTGGCTCATCTGCCCTTCTGTTATGCAGTCTTCACCCAGTTCCAGGAGGCGAGTTATCCCCTGAAGCAAGGACCGGGAAGCCTTCTGTAGCTTGGCTTTTTCCCCTGGACTCTCCCTCAGATGTCTGCCCAGCACACACTGCTGAGAGATGCAGGAAAAGCACAAAGTTTAAGGAAAAAAAACTATAAACTTTTAAAACGCAGGTCAATAAGTTTTTAATTCAAATAAGTCTTTTTCCACGTATCAAATCATAATGTAGCAGTTATGGCCTTTAACGGCTGAAATTTCTGCTCTTTGATAAAAGCTCTCCAATTTGGCCTTTCTTGTAATGTCATATTGTCTTTATGAGAGTTAATTAGAATGTCTTAGACATATTTACCAGGCATTTTATACTAGTGTACATATACATAGGCAAACGTGCACAAATACACACACACACACAAAAAGCTGCAAAGCACTGGTTACCTCCAAACTGGGAGCATCCTTTATGCTGGGGAACATCTCACTTTGTCCCACCGCAAACTCGTCCAAAATACACAGCTGGTTGGAGGAGAGCTCCTATGTGACAAAAAGTACTATGTGTTGTTTCAGAAAAGTGGTGGAAGAAGTATTCAGTTCCTTTACTTGAGTAAAAGCACTAATACCACAATGTAAAAATACTCTACACTCTCTACACATAGTAAAATATATATGGTTAATGTTAATTATCACTAGATGCTGTGAGAAATGACAATGTATTCCTGGAATATATCGAACTCTGTGACTGATTTGTATTTAAAACCTGATGTTGGTATGTGATGCCCAGATGTTCAATGAGCTGATTGTGGGATGAGGTGAAGACCAGCTGGACTGTGTGTAGACAATCCTGAAGGGAGGTCAAACAGCGAAGAGCTTCTGGTTCTTTCTTTGAAAGCGCAGGTCTGGTCTCTGACTCCATTTTACTCAACAGCTCAGCCAGAGTCACCAGCTCAGTTGATACGCACTACGAAGGAATTTAGTCAGAAACACAAAAACAGAAGAGTGCTTTTAGAATGAACAGGGGAGCCACATAAATAAAAGGTATAAAGAAATAATAAAATATACACTATTGTTTTTTGGATAAAGTAGTAAGAGATGGAAAAATTCATTTTTTATCCATCTGCTTGCACTTATTGTTTTTTTTTTTTAAATACAGTAGATTTTACATAGTACAGAGCCAGCATGTGTGTTTGAGTAGCATTATGGTCAGTCACCTCCTGCTGTAGCAGCCTCAGCTGGGGGTCATCTTCGCCAGCACCACCAGGAGTCAACAGAAGGTCAGTCAAAGTGTCCAGACAGAGGAGGACCCTCCGTACAGCCTCGTACAACTCCTCATTTCCATCGGGATGTGAGCCTTCTGCAGAGCTCACCTGAGAAATAACCAAACACATGGTTATCACTACCACTACACACAATTCAATGTTTGCCATGGTAAATAAACTCCAGTGGTGGGATTTTAAGAACAACTTGGTTCTTGCTTTATTTAAATTGGCAGTTACAGAGGAGCAGTGTGCCATTGCTGCATTATTAACTATTGCTGAATGGATAAAGCCAGTTTTCTACTTAAATGATGAGATGGAAAACTGAAACATTTCATAAATATAATTTAACAAATCAGATAATCTAAATATGGTCATCTATAAGAAAATACATCCATATAAAATGGACATGTTTGCAGAGATCCATGTTAGTTGATCATTTGTGTAACAATTTATTAAAAACAAAGTGTATTATTTAAAAGAGTCAGCAATCTCTGTGTCTACCAACAAGTCCTTTTGACAAGGAAGACATGTGTATGCTTTAACCTCTGTTACTATTGTACATACTATGTGTCTCAGCATGGTGATGGACTCATGTGTCCGCTGGAGAACAGCAGAAGCAGACCCGGTTGATATCAGCTCCCTTTCTGGAACCTAAACAAAAACAGAAATTACAGTGGGTGAAAGAAAAAAAGAAAGGATGCATGTAGGGAATAATTGGACAGAGTGCAAGAAGTTAAAACTACTACTGCATTCATTCATTTTCAAGGACAAATACATTCTCACTTGTGACATAAGGACCATAATTTTCCTTCCTGTTTAACAAAATATTTTAGTGGGTACTTTATCACTTACCTGCAGGTGCACTGAAAAATTCCATCTAATAGTATTGTAATTTTTCAAGGTTCTTACGATTGGTCCCTCTCATTAAATTATGTAAAACTAGAAACTTTAACTATTAAAATGAAAGGAATGTCAACACACAGGGACACAATCTTCCCTTCCTCCTCCTCATTTACTACCGTACGTGCTTACCAAAGGTTTAGCCCACTGTTGCCCTAGAAACAGATGTGATGGTTTGTAGCCTAGCATCCAGTTCTTAAAAAACATTTTGTTTCTATCTATTCTGGTCTCATTTTATCCCCCTCATCATGTCTACTCCAATGCGAAAAAAAAAAAAAAAAAAATCTAAAATCAACTTGTCTCATCCCTCCTAAAATCAGAAACAATCTTATTATTTTTCTGTATTTTCATACCTTTTCATGGGTCCCTCCATCCTCTGAGCTGATCAGGGTTTCATGTTCCTCCTTGACTTTTTTCAAAGTGGTCAGTTTTTGAGAGATCTGGGTATAAAGTCGTCCCCACCTTAGCTGCTCCTCGTCATCTTCTTCATGTTCAGCCAAGCTAGGGACCAAAGGGAACACACAATATGCCTCAGTCTATGATATGCTATGTGCATGTGAGTTGTAAAACTCTTCACTCTGTCTTTTACCTGGTCGGCACCTCAGAGGACTGGGGTTCTTCCGCCAAACTACGACGACTGTTGCTGATTTCACTTTGCTCCTTCAAACACATTTAGAGTACCCGGGACATTGAAGAGAAACAAGGGAAAACACAAACAAAAAAATAAATTCATTGCAATTCTCTTACTGTTTCTATTGTGTATTATTTAAATGTCACGTATAAGACTCATCACATTAAACATAATTCATGTTCAGGGTTTTAATCAGTAATTATTTAACGCTAAACATGTAAACATGAAAACAATCAACCTTTTATAATTATCTTCAGTTCAAAGCTGGAAGTTGCTGACTGGTTAATATTCTACTTTTTCAAAAAAGTTGAAAAATTGTAGGATAAGTTGGAAAATTATTTTAAAGGGCATGTCTTTTCTTTCTCAGACACTTACCAGATTTTGATGGGGAGCTGTGGACAAAGACAGATCTTTGTCTCCCTCCTCTATAAACTCATCTGATGCTCTGGTGGAAGTGAATGGAGTTATAGGTCTTGCAGGAATCAGTCTTGTGTCTTCAACTGCAGCTGCTGCCTGAAGGGACTTTGAATGAGGGTCGGTGACGGGGGTTTCATGTTTTGGTGACCCATGTTGGTCCAGTGCAGCAGTGGCAGCAGTAAACCCGTCTTCGACTGCTGGAATGGCTCCAGCGATTAGTGACTCAGTTTCAGGGCTGAATGCTTTGCCAACATCAGCTTTGCAATCCATTGTTCTTAATACACTTTCAACATTTTCTGACCCAGACTCTTTTGTATCAAGCCCAGACTTCACAGATAAAAACCCAGTTTCAGCACCTTTTGAGCTCATCTCCACTTCAGAAGAAAACTGACCAGTCAAACTCTCCAGTGCCTGAAAGACAATTAAGATTAATTAAAATGTTACTGAAAATTGATCAGTCTCTGTAATAGTCAGCGAATAAAGACAAAATAGACCTCAAAATACAAAATATGTCACAATGTGTCATTATCAGTTACTGCCATATTAATTAATCTGAATGTGTGTGTACTTCAGCCCTGAGGAAATAAATACACTAATAAGAAATACATTTTTTTAAACATAGCAAAAAGATTGAGAGCTAAGAATTCAAAACAAATATGCAAAATTTCCAAAGTGCTCATCAAACAAGTCCAATCTCTGAAATGAAAAATATAATTTACCTCAACTTCTGATAGTGGCTTAATTTCATCAGTATCCTCACTTTGCACATCTGAAGCGTTGAGTGTCCCCTCTGGGTCCTAACATATAAATTGTATAAAAATACAAATGCAAATGGAATCCATGCACACACATATATACATGCCATTCCCATCGTGTGTGTTTCAGAGGAGCAACATATTTCAAGCAGCTGCTTCTGACAGTGCCAGAATGGATTCATCGGGTAACAGGACAGCCTGCCTAATCACAGCCACATATAAACATGCAAAACTCTGCTAAAATCCTCCACCGCACGGGAAAAAGAAGCAACATTAATGTTGAAAATGATTTAGTGAATCAAAATATGATTAAAGGAGGGAATATATGAGAAGAAGGAGCCCAAGAAATTTTGAATTTCATTCCAATACAAATTCTATGTGTATTTTTGAAATTCCTTGCCAAGTCTTATCGTATCTCTTTGTGAGGATTTGGACAAGTTAAATGTGATTTTTAATAGTAAAGTTTTAATGACAGCAGTTGAGTGTGACATTTTGGAATGAAACCCAAAATAAAGAGGTACCCAGAAACATGCTCTCCTGAGCTGTAATTATTTTTCAGATTTACCTCTGGAATACTGCATGTTAGTGTGTCAGAGGACGACGAGTGACAACTCTCGTTTTCCTCATCCTCCTCTTCCTCTGAATTAGACACATCAAAAGACTCCTGTTTTTAGCGATAGGGGTGAATGATATGATCAAAACTGTGATTTAAAAAGGAAAATGGAACAAATAACTGTCTTTCTAATGACCACTTGTTCCTCAGTAATCTTAAATATAACTTTTCCATAATGTAATGTTAAAGCAATATCGGTGAGAAGTGTTTTTCAGGATGCATACCACCTAGACTCCATTAGTTTATTTTAATGTATTTATTCAGTAGCAGTCATCCACTCATTCTTCTGTATTTACCATCTCTCATCTTTTCTTTTTAAGTGGAACCTGACAAATGTGACTTTAAGTAATTTCACTGCTTAAAACTATACTGTGTAACAAGAAAAAGGCTTGACTAATGGAGTCTAATGGAGGAATGCATGTTAATTTAGTGAACATGTATTTGCTTAATTTTTTTAGATTGTTCATTTTTTGGGGAAGATTGATAATAAACAAATAAACAAATTTGGAAAACAACTAAGTTTTGTAATTGCTATGTGTAGTCTTAAAGTAATCCGAATGTTATTCTACAGACATCAAAAAGCTAACGAACTGAGATAAACTGAGTCCAGATTGTTTTGAACTGCATGCAAAACATACAATATGCAGTTTGTCAGTCACTAGGTATGTACAATAGGACAATAATAGAATAATTCCCCAAAAAACAAACTATCAAGGATTTAGCTTGAGCCTGCCTCACAACCCATTATAGAGGACATGTTTTACTGGTTTAATTCAAAGATAATTACAACTCTTAAATTGAAACATATCACTAGTGTTATTGTTTTAGATGATGATGAATTCTACCTTATTATGATTGTAATTATTATTACCTGGACTAAGTGCCTTTGTGGAGATTTGTCTAGCTCCTGTATTTCTTCAGGAATATAAGAGACTGTGGCGATGCAAAGATCCTCCTCCCTAATCTTGTTCTATGTTAGTCACAGAGACAAGAGAAACAGATAAAGAGAATATGAAAAGTGTCAAAAGTTGATAAACATTAAAAGTTGTACTGCAGAATATTGTGTTTGAGTGTGCTTTGTAGAGAAACATTACATAAAGACACAACCTTTAGTTCCCCTGTTGCTAACAAGAATCATCCTTGAATGTTTTAAGTTATAGCAGCAAAATAAGTACAGTCATTGTAAGCATTCATGAAACAGCTTTTGTCAAAACTCCCTACTCTTCTACAGTAACAGATCAAATCAATTTATTTTTTTTGTGCAGTGGCATTTCATGCCGTACCTCCAGCAGCGTGGCTTGTTGCTGGGTGAGTTGTTCCAGCTCCTCGAGCGGCTGCAGGAGCAGTCTGGCTCTGGAGAATACCAGCAGGCTCTCCTCTGTTCCCTGTGGGAGGTGAAGCTCTCCTTTGCATCTCTCTATCTCCTCCAATGTCTTCCGCATCGACTGCACGTTGGCCAGAATCACCTTCAGGTTTAAACAGAAAAACTGGTTAAACTGTAATTTTTTAGATTTTTTTGTCTTATAAATAAGTTTGAGGTTAGATCTACAGTGTATACCAGTTGGTTGTCATATAAAACTTTAATATAATGCAAATTGTTGCCTTTATCCTTTTGAATGCAGAAGAAGGTGTTACAGTACATCTGTGCTAGACAGTCAAAAACGGTCAAAATTGTTGCAGCAGAGGCCGAGAAATCCTGACTTTCAGTAGCTAGCATGGCCAAGCTCCAAAAATGATGGTTCCTATCATTTTCAACTGTTTTCACAGGATGAGTAGGACTCTGCATGGCTAATAAACTCATGTTCATATGTAAAATCACTAGTGCCCCAGTGGTCATATTTTAATTTTTAAACACTGTCAAATCAGTGCTTTATTTTAGTGGATGTAGAGAAATAAGTTGTGGGATGTCATATTATGCTTAAGGAAGAACTGTTTGCTTCCTTCCCTAATGAGGCAGTCTTATCTAGATTTAGACACATCTACATGCAGTACATATCTGCCATATACATAAGATGCTTCCTTAAGAGAGCTCCTTCAATCCTTGTTTTTAAAATTCTTTTTAGTCTGATGTGTTTCATATTTTTACTGTTACTGCTGTTTGCATGCTCTAGGTGTGCATTGCTATTAAAAGCATTTGCATGAAATTAGTAAATAAGAATTATAAATACATTGTAACACCTGTCGGTTGTGAAGATGCTCCGTCAGAGTTATGTTGGAGTTGTCCATGGAGGATAAAATCTCTCTGATCTTCGGGACATTCTTCTCCATGGTCTTCAGCTCCACCTCTATTGTCTCCATCACCTGAAAGATTGCCAGCACTTGACTTGTAATTTTATGTGTTTCACATGCTACACATAAGAATATAACTGCCAGTACAACTGTCTTGTCAACCAAAGGCAGTGCATTTTCAAGATGCTACTGAATGCATTTCTCTTGTTTTTATATTATGTAAAAAGATATCAAATAGGGGCCTCCTTCATGAATGCCACAATATCCCTGGTTCAATTCTGGCAGGGGACTTTTGTTGCATGCTTTCCCTCATGTTTCTAGTCCTTACTACTGTCTGCAGAAGTACAGCATATGTCTGATTTAATCAGCCCCAAATCTCAAAATGCGGCCACAACACAGAGGGATATCTCATCGACATCCACTGAAAGATTCCACAGATTCGGTTAATCTGCCCAAATGGAACTCAGGTGTTAGATCTGGTCACTGAAGGAAAATTCAATGCACAAAGGAAGTGGGAGGAACCAAAATGTCAGGGGGAAAAACATTGCAGCAGTTCCTCCCACTGCCATGTGGGGTCATTAACAACCTGAGAGTCTGAAATTTGTGGAATTCCACTTTTTTTTTTATATAAAAGATTTCTTTTTTGGCATTTCTGCTATATTTGATAGTGATAGTAAAGAGAGACAGGAAAGGCAGAGGAAAGAGAGGGGGTGACATGCAGCAAAGGGCCCGGGCTGGATTCGAACCCAGGCTGCTGCATTAAGGACTCAGCCTTAATTCATGGTACGGGCTCTACCAGGTGAGCAAATGGGGCGCCCCGGAATTCCTCTTTTTAAAATTCTTACTGCGACAGCCTGCTGGAGCTGCTCCAGTGGCTCTAGGATCTTGCGTTGCATTTTGTGTACTTGATGGTCATTCTGGTCCAGCCTCTCCTCCTTGGTGCTCATGTCACACACAGCAGAAATCTCATCCAGGACTGGCCTGAAGTCCTGCAGGGTGTGTCTGATCCTCTCAGAATCGTCCAGTACCAGCTGTAGTTCAGGATTTAAAACCAAATTCATCATTAACATGAAATATGTGAAAATGCTTGTTGATACTGCGGTCAATATTGAATCATATCATGTGAGGAAATAATATTGGACTACATTAAAGAAAATTATATTGTAACGTGGGTGTTACATACATACATGAATGAAATTAGTGAATAAACTGTCAAAACACATACAGGGTGTGCAAAAATGCCCGGATGATGGAGGTATCAATGACAACACATCACAGAAAATATATTTTCTATTGTAACAAATGCACAGTACAAAACAGACATATTTAGGATAAACTACGACAAAATATGAGAATATAGATAAAAAAATTATACATGACACATCAAAGAATGCAAAATTAATTACTTGGTATCACTAACCTGCAGGGCGTTTGCATGATTCTGGAGGCTTCTGGCTGTTGTGAATGAGCAGGGAGCACTGAGCCATGACTGGGCCTCATCTAACCAGCACGTGGCGCTGTACAGAATGTCTTCAAACTCCTGAAGACAGGCAGGAATCTGACAAAAGAGTATTGAAAATGTAAGGAAGCCAAACAGTTTTATAAACAGATTTTTAGAAGCCACTTTCCACATTGTACCTGTGATGCAGTGCATTTTCAAGATACATAATAAGCCAAACCATGGTTCCTTTTCCCTGGTGTTTGATGCTCACATCACCACTTTTCCTGCATTCAATACAGTACACTGTAAATATAACATCATATGCCTGACCTTGCTGAGGAAGGCGGTGCGTCCCTCGGCCATCTGTGCTGTGTTTTGGTAGAGCTGCAGTGGTTGGGTGAGTTGGTCCATGAGTAGGTGGGCTTGATCTGGATGCTCCTCTGCAAGATCCTGCACCTCGTTCTCCAGTAGCATCAAGCGGCTGTGCCATGCATCCAGCTCATCCCACACATGCTGGAGAACAACCAGTGTAAAGTAAGTAGGGCTTTGAAGTGACAGTGTAATCCTGGATTGTCATCAGCTCTTAGGAAACAGTAGCTGTTTCAGTTGATTTGTTCCAGTTGTTGTCAGAAGTGACCAGACATGGTTAAGTTGTGTACTTCTTTTTACTGGAAAGTGATCCATTAGACACTAATAATCTGTTGTTGCGGCCGCAGCCGGCACCCATCCCATGTGACTTTTAGTGTTTTGTATGTATACCAAGTAGGATGTGTGGTCCCGAGTGAGATTGAACCCAGAAGCCAAGGCGCTGCCCATCGCACTTCCTGACTGGCACCCCGAAGATCAAATCCATCTGGTTTTATGTTGCTTCCCTTTCCCCTAGAGAGCTGGGTCATAACACCTGCCATGTGTGTTTAGTAGTCAAATTTCTTGCTAGTTTGCTACACTATAGTTTCTGGTCAGTTAGCCACACTTCTTCTCTAGCCTACATACATTTGCACAATAGCTAACAAAGCTAGTAGAGGCTAATTTTGGTGGCTGGCAGCTTTTACCTCAAACTCAGTTATGCTAACTGTTCAAATCAACTGTGAAATTCAAAAGTGATAAAAAAAAGAGTGGTGGATTTAAAAGATAAATAAATGAAGTTTAAAACAAATTGCAAGACAAGTTTCAACTCATGCATATCAGCAGGTTTATGTAACATGCATACACAGACACACAAGCAAACATAAACCAAGAAATACACACACCTTGAGAACATTTTGAGCTTCATTGACTGTTGGACTCCTTTGCTCCAGTAACGCTTTCACTTTCCCTAGGCCAGAACCCAACTCCACCACTTGACTAGCCAGCTTCCGAACTGGATTGCTCTTATCTATGAGCTGCAGAATGACCACACATACACACATTTAGAAAAATATAAGAGGTTTTGTTAGGAGATAGTTCATGTGACACTGAGGATGGATTTCATTCCAGTTACCTTCTTCTCTTCTCTTTGTAGAGACAGCTGAACTTCTTGTAACCGTCTGCTGATATCAGCTGGTATCTCAGCATACTGGCTCTGCACACCGTCCACAATACACTTTAGTTTGGCCTTCTGGGAGGACAAATCCTTACTGAGCTCCTGTCAGTGTGGAAATGGACAAGAAAAAAATCGGAAGGATGGGAAATATGAAAGAGAGAGACTGCAAGTTTAGCTCTAAACCTCTTCTTTCCAAATTTGTTTAACATATTTTCCAGTTAAAGGTTGAAGGTAAGCTTACAGCAGCCTCTCACAGGTTTAGTATGTTCTATCTTTAAAAGAGAAGGATGAATGGCAGTAAACCATTTAATATACTGCTGATTTCTCACATGAGAGAGTTTAGACCAGCATCGACTTGAAAAGACCACTTACAGTACTTAATATTTATTGAAGCTACATGTGGTCTGTAGCTGCAACTGACAAAAAAAAAGGCCTGTGAACACAATTTATATTTCTTACTGGTGCTGTGAAGGGCTTCTAACCAGACCCTGACATTAAAAGAAAAGTATCTCAAACAGAACACAAAATCATACCTTAAAAAAAGGTAAAATTATGACTAAAAACCAAACATATACAATACAAGTAAAATAGATTGATAGACACTCTTGAGTATTTGTCTGTCATTATTTTGCTCTTGTAAAAAAACATCATATATTTTTACTTTTTTTAAATGTCACTTCAACTATCTTACAAATCTCATGCTCCAATGTTCAAGCTTGGGCTATAAAGCATAAAAAAAAGAGCTGACCTGTTGTTTGTATGGATTTGAACAGGCTTCCAGTGAGGAAAGAATGGCGAACATGTGTTGCTCCACCTCTCCTATCTCCTCTTGGACTTGCTGTCTCTCTTTCTCCTCTGCCTGGACTGCAGCTACCACCAGCAGGTTTCTCTCTTTCAAGCTGTGGAATACAATATCTTTTCAGCATCTCTGACATTAATGAGTAATCACTTTTCACATGTATATTAAACAAATCCCACCTCCTGACATTCTCTTGGATCTTCACTAGTGTTTTGCCAATAGGTCCAGGGCTGATGGGATCCTGGGAACTAGATAAGCTCAGGGCATGCTCCAGTCGGTGCTCCAGGGAGGCTAAGGCCTGCTGCTCCTGTTCCAGCCCAGCCTGGTGCATCTCAGCCTGAGCCAGAAGCTCCTGGGGTTCCTCTTGAGTGAAGCTCATGGTGGAGGAGTCGGGGACCTCAGCCTGAAGACTGGCCAAAAAGCTGCAACACTGCTCCATCTATAGAGAATGGAATTTAATATTAACTATATCTATATATTACTTTTCTCTGTCCTTTATTGGGTTATTGCAGCATAACACACAGGACATATTTTATCAATAAAAGTAACTTAACACAGTAAACCTTTCCTAAGAGAAAGTGTGAATTCTGACACCAGCTCTAACAGAAGATGACACACTGTAGCTTGTTAAAGCACTAAACCTTCAGTTCTGTAACCTCACACACATTTGGCAGCCAGAAAATACAGAAAAAATATTGTTTAATATGTTAATTTTGTATTTATTTATTTGCTTGCATTTATTTCTATATGTTATTGTACATTAGGTCATGTGTGGATGCAAAAGTTGTAAAAGGATTTGTTGTTGGTAAAACTCACACTTGTAGTGATGTCCTTCCATTCCTCTCCTCTCTGTTCTATGTGTGCCATCAGGAGGCCAATGCCACGTCGTAATGATACCCAGCGCCTCCAGAGGGCGCCCAGCTCACCGTCCTTTCCAATCCCACAGCCCTGAGTTGGACATCCAGCTCTCAGTTCTTCGATCTTATCAGCGAGGCTGCGAAGCTCTTCCATCACAAGCTTTATGAAGAGATGAAATGAATTTCAAATTAAAGTTTGAATCAGGAAGCATACCTTCTACATGTACCATATGTCAATCAAAATGTCAAGTGCATTCCTGTGACAATGGTACAGGTACATGTGGTACTCCAAACAGGTAAAAACAAGATTAAAAGTCTACAGCCCTGCTAGCAGCTTGGTGTGGCAGTACTTAGGCAAAGAGGTGCTTTAATAGCTAAATGCTAACATCAGCATGCTAACATACTCACAATGACAATGCTAACATGCTGATGTTTAGCAGGAATAATGTTTACCATGTTCACCATTTGTAGTAAGTAAATTATTTGTATTTGCAAAAAATCAAATGGAAATCCATCTAATAGATATTTGTCTGGATCAAAGTGGAGGCCCGACCGACAGACAAACCAATAAACATTACCATCTATAGAGCCATGCCGTTAACATGGCTGAAAAGCTAACAATTGTAAATTGTCAAAATCCAGTGTATGTACACAAATGCATGTTGAAACATTTGCTAATCACAGCAAAATAATGATGCATCAAACCTACCTTAGCTCTTTTTTGTTGGGCAACACATTTGTCATATGAGGTCACTTGTTCTGCAGCACATTCTGAAAGCTTTGCTTCAAGTCCTGAAAGATGTTGTCGTATGTCTTCATGACACTTCCTGTGGCTTTGTTGTCTTATTTCACACCTGTGAAAATTTTGTCTTTAGGTGTTTTTACTTAAAATTATGAACAAGAAAAACAGAAATAATCACAACAACGCAAGATAAAAACTATACAGAAACGCTTCAGTGAGGTAAGGACAGCCAGTACCTCTGCAAGGTCTCCAGCCTGAGCTGGGCTTGGGCCTCCAGTATGGCTCTTCCCACCAACAACTGACTGAGGATGCTGATGTGGAGCTGCTCAGTCTTTGGGCGGGACAGGAAGGGTTGTTGGGGCACCAGTTCCACAAGGTGGCAGATGTGAGCCTGAAATCCATCTTCAAGAGCTTCTAGAGCCTGATGAGTCTGTTTCTGTTCCTCAGTACAGTCCAAAAACCCTCCAGGAGCTGATAAGAAGGTGGCTTCAGCATTATGGAGGAAGCGTATTGCTCCCTGAGCAGCCCACTGGTAATCTTTCAAGGATTCTCTAGCCTGGGATGAACTCTCCTGTTGGATACATGTTAAATTATCAAGCACAGTTTAGAGAAGCCACACACAAAAGCATGAATTGGAAAGTTGAAAATTCTCAAAAGTAGGCTGGATTAACCTTGAACATTTAAGCTTACCATTCGTAAATGGCACTCTTGCATGGTTGCATCCTTAAGAGAGTACAGGTCCTTGTAGTTCTTCAGGTTAATTTTTTCTTTCCGTCCCAGACCTTCCAGCACCCTCATCCCAGACTCCATATTTCTCCAAATAACCCAATACCTTCGTAGTGCAATATCTATGGCTTTTTCATCTGGATTTACTGGTTCGGCTCCCTCCAGCTCCTCTCTTGTTCTTTGGAAAAGCTCTATTAAGGCAGGAAGCTCGGCGGAAAAACACAGACCTAGCAGAAGCTTGGCCTCTAGGTTTTTGATATCATCTGTGACAGAATACTCCAAGGAGACTAAAGTTTCCACAGTGCTCTGAATCCTCTGCCTCTCTGAATTAAGCTCAGATGGGTACAAGTCCTGAGCTATGGCCTCCAATTGGTCTGCTGCTTCTTGACACTGTGTCTTCACCAAAGGAAGTTCAACCAAAAGTGTTTGGCATAGTCTGAACCTCTCACCCACACTGATCGTTTTATCTTTGGCATGTTGGATTTGCTCTTTGGCAATGTCCCTAGATTCCTCCATTTGTCTCCTAAGGTGAAGATATTTGTCTTGCTCAAAGACATTAATACTAAGTGCTTTGCACTGGTCTTGTAGTTCCCCAATGGTGCACAGCAGGGAGCTTCGCTTGGCCTCCTGGCAGTGCTGAAGCTCTTGTACTTGACACTGATGCTCCATTAGCATGTGCTTCAAATGTGCAATTGTTGAAAGGGTTTCCTGTGTTAAAGGGAACCTCAGCTGCGCCAAATCAATGGAAATTTGCTGTAAACTAGCCTGGATGGTTGATAACTCCTCATCAGAAGAGGTTTGCTCATGAATCAGCTCCTCCAATTCCCAGCTGGTTGCTTTCTCATGAGCTAGCAATCCATCTAATTCTGTCCAAAGGCCTGACAGTCTGTTGACAAGGTAGCGGCTCTCTCCTGGACTCAACCCTACGGCTATTTCCCTGCAACCTTCTACCATTGCTTCCACCAGCTTTAGCTGGCTTTCTATCTCCACTGTGGCTAATTTGTGACTTTTCAGCTCGCTCTCCAGCTTTCTGATGTCAGCTTTTGAAACATTGTCAACATGGGTGCAGGGGTCTCTTTTAGCATGTGTTTCTGCTAACCAGGCATCCATGCTAGCAAGCTGGCATAACAATTTCTCCCTCTCCTGCAGATTTGTTTTCATTGTGCCAAGAACATGATCCAAGCTGTCAGCAATGGCTTCATACAGATCTTCTATTGTCTTCAGTACTTGGTCACTTTCCTCCTTTTCCATATCAGAAGCTACATTTTTCATCTGCTCCACTTCTACTTGCATCTTGGACCTTCTTAACCAAATATCAGTCTGAAATTTCTTCATCTCAACAATCTGAATACGAGCCTCCTCTGGGAAAAGAGCTAACTTTTTCACAATAGAGATGTGGTTTTCCGCCTGCTTGGCCCACATCATCAAGTCTTGTAATTGCTTGTTGATCTTAGTTGAAGAAATGCCGCCACTGCTGTATTTGGAAGTGTTAAGCTTGCTCTTGGTGACATTTAGCAAGGACCCAAGTTCCTGAAGACTACATTTGATCTCATCCTTCTCTTTTTGACCCAGAGAGAAATGAACAAGAGCATCTGACTGGGATTGTAAGTGCAGATAAAGCTGGTTGTACAGTTTTAGGTCTGTGGTCAGACAAACAAATTCTAAAGCGCTTTTGCTGTCATGGCTTTGAAAGTTGGATGTCTGAAGGGCTTCAAGCTTGGCTTTAAGCTGTTCGGCCTCTTTTATTAGTAGAGAGGATTGAGAGGTGGAGCTTGAGGCATGCTGCAGAGCTCTTTTGATACTTCCTTCTAAAAGCCTCCATTCCTCCTGGACATCTCCAAGCTGGGCAAGAAGAGCACCTGAACTTTCAGCATCGCTCAACTGGACTGACAATTGGCTACTTAACTGGAGGAGCTCTTCCATCATGTCTTTTTTCTGTACCATGGTTTGCAGCAGGGCATGGAGTTTGTCAGCTTGAATGGCACTGCTTCCCAAAGTATTTCTAATAAAACCCACAACAAAAGAATATGAGTGTATTGTGTATCAGGTACACAAACAAATATTAATAAGTTATAATGATGTTAACTACAGTAAGCTTACTTTCAAATGAAAGAATTACTCACAAGCTCATTTTGTCCTTCTCAACAGCTAGAACTTCCAGGAAAGCTCTGGTGAGCTTCATCTGTTTGTGATACTGTTTGACCTGATCCAGCTGTGCTGCTTTGACCTGCACTGTGGCAGAGGCATCCAGCAGTGCAGCACTGCACTGTCCTTCAGCACTTTTTAAGGCATCTGGGTCACAAATCCTGGCAGCACTCATGCTTTTCATAGTAACCACTTGCTCCTGCACATAGCGCCTGTAATCCTACAGTAAACAGAACAGATAAAAATATTTTTTTACATTATTCATTTTTGCGATGGCAGATCCCACATTAAAGATACAGGTCTATATTTTACTTCATTTAGAAAAAAGGTCAGTTTACATTTGTCATAACGAAGGAAAAGGGGTACATACTTCTGCCTCCTGCAGTTGTTTGACCATTGCAGTGACATCAAGTTGTGCTGGTTGATAGCGACATACCAGAACTTTTTGTACAGTTCGTACCAATCGAATCTCTGGTTCACCAGGAGATGACTTCAGGTACCAATTCAAATCAATATGTGGTGTCCGCTATAACATTATAACAAACAAAATAAAAACAGTCCTTAAACTATTTATGAAAAGTTTGTGACAGCACCATATGTCAATTAATCTGCAGATTATTTTCATAATTAATTGATTATTCATTTGGTCTGGAAAATGGCAGAAAATAGTGAAAAATGCACGTTACAATTTCCTAGAAGCCCAAGTTGTCTTCACATGGCTTGTTTTGACTGACCAACAGTCCAACACCCAAAAATGATCGTATATCCTCACATTTGAGAAGCTGGAACTAGGGAATGTTTGGTATTATTGCTTGAAAAATGACAAATGATTAACTGATTATTGAAATAGTTGCTGATTACTTTTCTGTTGATTGGCTAATGGATTAATCAACTAATCATTTCAGCTTTAATAACAATAATGTAGAAAAGCAGTTGAAAAACAAGCAAAATACAGGCAAAAAAAGCAAACAAGGTAATCAGATTACAGTTTGCTGTATTCCTGTCTACAAACTTAAAAACATTAGCCTAATTGCAGGCTTAAAATGACTTGTTTACAAAATGGTCATCAAGAGCACCAGAAATGACCAGAGACCCTAAAGTTGCTTTCCTGTCTTAGTTTGCTTGGTTTACATCTTTTAGTTTTCTTCTGTTTCAAGGATATATATGTCTACATGATGCAAAATTAAACACCATCGCACTTGACATTAAAAAAGAAAAAAGAAAAAAAAGAGTAAAACTGTGGCAGTGCAAGGCACAGACTGTACTGTGAGTAAATAGACCCACTAATGACCCTGCAGGAAATCATTGTATCTCATAGGTCCTTCCTGTGGATCTTCCTGTCAGCAGCATCATGGGGATACACAAACATCAATCAAAAACACTACTAATCTTTTCTGCTCACCGTTTAATGCATTTATAATTGACCTATTGCCCTTTTTTGGACACTTTGAGCTATGCAGATATATTTAAAATCATAAACTCAAATGCTTAAATGATGATTTTCAAACAGTAATTTAGTAACCTCTGTTTTTTACTTTAATTCCTCCAATCAGTTCAAAATGTAACCTTTTGTACACACATTTTAAAAGTTCCGACAAATCAGTAGCATATAGCACTATGTTTTGCAACATAGCAAGCCTACAGTAGATCTAACTCAGAGGGGTGCAGCAAGCTGTTTTTTTTCCAATCAAAACCAGTTGATACTCACGTTTATTATATTACTTCTTTCCACCAAGTTCTGGATCTCAGACAAAATATCCTGCATGGTGGACTTGTGCTTGTAGGATTCTGGTGATCCACCTGCCGTCTCCCCGGCCTGCAGATCAGCTGCCAAGCCTGACGCCGTCCTCTCAGGCTCCATGCTTTCTTGGATCTGAGGCTACATACACAGAAAACAGGGGTGGTGTCACATTTTAGCCTCCTTCTTCCCCGTGTTTGTCCACAGATAACATAGCTTCCTGTTTTCCCTTGCTCCACAGTGGTAAATATTACTGTGTTGACGGTGGCCCGGCGAGTCAGTACAGTTAATACAAGAATGTGCCTGAGTAGGGAGCAGTCTGCCCTGAGGGAGAAGGACTCAGTCTATTCATCTACAAAGTGCTGCCTCCCTTGCTTCTTTAAAGATATAACTGATCTGTTATAACTTGGATAGACAGGGCAAACACCAAAACATGGCATGAACTGCTAGGTTACTAGATTACAAACAGGGGAGGTGCTTTTTGAAATATTTTGGACATGACAAGGTGTGTCTTAGGGCAGGGTGCAGGTAGAGCAGAAAGAGGATTTGAAAACATACAGCAGGTTTCTGATTTGCTGTAGGGAAAACAGTACAAAGAAGAATATCTTATACTGTTTAAGTCAAGTTTGACTTAATATAATAATAATAATAATATATATACTTGACAATGTAAAGTGGTGTCAACATTTAGGTGCATATGACCAATGTAACAAATTTAAAAGGAAGATGATAAAGTAAATAAAGTATTTCTGATGATGAAGGTAACACTTATTTCTTTCTAGAAGCTTAATGTACTTTCAACTACAGTCTGAAAGAGCATTCCTTAATGTTTTGAAGTAAAAACCTCTCATATATATGAATACTTTTTCACAGATTGGATATACAGTACACTATGTTAAAAGTTTCTGAACACTAGATTAGATTTAACCAGAAATATTAAAGTACACTAAAGCCGTGTGTATCTAATTAATCTGCAATTAGAAAATTAACAAAAGAAATAGGTATAGGAGAACTCAGAGATATCTGTAATTACATTTTATTTTTTAAATGTTATTTTATGGGAACTGCCCCCTGAATCATGATCACTCTAAAATCAGGCAGTTTTACCAAGAAGCAGACTGTAATTGTTGGAACTGTCGTTCATACACACAACTTGTTGACTACTCCAGCGCAGCACCCTAAATCTATTTAACAGTCAAATAAGTGTCAGGAAGCCTATTAATGGTTTCTTAAACACAAATATTTTGGCATTTGGAGGAACATTTTGGGACACTCAGCATTCATCCTTAGAAACAACTGTCAGCTGTTTACAGAGAGAAGCTGCACTGTTATTACCCACAATAATGACAGGTTGTCTTGGTGAGAAATTCCTCATTTCCTTTGAGGACTGTGGCAAAACACATCTAATAACTGAAGAGCTCTAAATGAAAACATTCTGGCAAATTTACTTTGTTATGTGGCAGGCAGTGTAAGCATCACCAGCAGTAAGTTTGGTTTTGAGTGGTCCCCTGATGATATAAATGCCAAAGTCAAGGGCTAAGGTGTTAGCAAGGAATTGTACTGTCTCTGCAGATATTGACAGTTTACCAAAAATTACAAGCATTAACAGCAGTGAAGTAGCAACATGTAAATCTGTCTTATCTTTCAGGCAACTGTCTCATGCTTTTTTTCCCCCTGGCAGTGAACAGTATGTGCTTCCTTTGTTTTTCTGGATGTCAGTACAGGCCTACCTGTCTGTAGACCCATATTTCTGCCTCATCTTTATTTTTGCCTTTTGTTCTTTCATACCTCATTTCTTATCTGTCTTGGGAGCTACTACAGGCTGAGCTGGTGGGGGATCCCTTCTGAAGGTTTTTTGGTAGATTTTCCTTGTAGAGACTGAGGGTCTAATGTTGGAGTATATTAGTTAGGCTTGTTTACACTCTTTAACATGCAATTTTAACTTTTGTTACACACTTTACTGCGTCATTTTGCAGTTTATAATAAATTCTGTGCAATAAACAAGGCAATGTGCAACATGGATTTCATCCATTTATCATGAGAAAAATACATTTCTTTCCACTGGATGAACAATGTTCCACAAAAAGATGAATGCCAAAACTGTATGACTAGACTTTGGAAAATGTTACGACATTCAAATGCCAAATGGTGGGTGGAATATATATACTTAAAACATATAAGTTTCAGCTAAAGTTAGAGTTGAATTTAGGATGAAATAACACTCGCAAAATGTCAGAAATACCTAAGTTTCACTGAACACAGACCCTTTCTAACATGAAGGTAAGATAAGGAAAGAAAAATGGTTTGTAAATGTCAAAGAAGACCTTTGACATTTATGATGAGTGTGATTTAGGAAAGCAAGGACTGTGCATTTTGGTGGGATATCCAGGTCTTCTGTCAGCAGGAGTGACAAACCTTTTCTCACTGTTCAAATTCATTCAGCAGGTTAAAAACTAAGTTTAATTAACTTTAAGAGTTTGTTGCTCTAATGATTTTAAAAGCTAGAGAGCAGCCATTGATGATATTGATTTGAAACTCCAAATTTTATTTTCATCTTTATATTAAGTTATATATCAGGATCTTTTATGGGACATTCTGGTGGTCTAGAGATCTACAATTTCCCGTTTGAGTCCAGCGGGGACCTTTGCTACATGTCCTCCCACCCTCTCTCTGCCTTCTCATTTCCTATTAGCTCACTACTATGTGCTACTACTACTGTAGGCTAAAACGCCACA